>NW_027094092.1:51470365-51950365 GCF_029207755.1 Chamaea fasciata | reverse complement strand
TAATTTTTCAGTTTCAGATGAATGACACATGGATTTTTAACCAGGTTGAACTGGCAATTGGGTGGATTAAAAATGTGATTAAAAATTTTTCCAGATTTCCTGGGATTATGATCTACCAGTTCCTTGATTTCTCAAAGCAGTGACCTGAGAAATGCTTATTCATTATGGGGTTAGTGCAACTAATTTTCTCTCATATTGCCTGTCATCCAGTAAATTTCATAACATGTGAACACAGCCAGACTGCTACGATCTCAGAGTCAGCAGTAAAATCTACAATGCATGATGATAGTAGGTTCTCAAATAAACAGGACTTTGGACAGAATGAAAAAATGCACCAAAAATTTGAGTTAACAGCAGCAAGTCAATCTGCATCTTCCCAGTTTGTGTAGGAGAGATAAGTCGGAGCTGGGAAACATTTTCTTTTTATGCACATTAATGGATGTAAAACTCATCCAATCACTCAGGAGCTAATATTGCACTTTTCTGTTCTATGCATAAAAAATGTCATGCCAAATGACTCTGAGTGGTATCCATAATGATGAATTTACAGCCAGCAGTAAGGAGACTTCTTCGATTGTCTGCATTAAAGCAGCAGATGATTATGATCCCATCTAGTGATGCTTTTCCTTGGTCTTATTAAAAAGAACAGCATACAAGGCAATCATACCCCTGGGTGTCTTTTGACTTGCTCAAAAGTATGACTTAAGTGTTGATTTCTTTTCCAAAAAACCCCAAATTCCATTTTGCAATGATGACACATCCATTGTCTAAAAACAAATGACATGGGAATTGCAATGAATGCCCTGATTGCTCACCTGGTACCAAAAATAGCACCAGGTTTCAGTGACAATATCTATCTGTGCATGTCTGCCAGCTGTCTGTGCTGTGCATGGGAATAGGTAGTCTTCTCCCTCTTCTCACTGTCCCACAGTTTGGCCTTAATCTCATGTATTTGTAGTACAGTGCTGTGGCTCCTCTCAGAGGCCTCAGTGGGTTCTTTCCCTTCTTCTGGCCTATGATCCTGACTGCACTGAGCAAGAGGGGCTTGACAGATCTAGGAATGAACTGTGTCAGAGGGCATGTTCAATAACTGGAAAGACAAAATAAACTCTGATTTTCCTTTTTGTTGAGTCTCTTTTTTTGGGTTTAGATTTATTAACAAACCAGAAGATTCCAAAGTGATTTCATAGTGACACGGAATATGTGGTAAAAGAAAAAAGATCTTTCCAGCTTCCAGCAGTGTCTGCAGGAAGTGCTAATTTACATCTCCCAGGGTAGCTTCCTATCCAGCTTTAGGAAACAGATGTACTTCTATGGTATGTACCAATTTGTTTCAGTTCTACTGATAGATCACTATGGAGTTCCTTCCAGCCTGTCTTTGTGTTCATGAAAAGACAGCAGAAGACTTTTACTCAATTAGTAAAAAAATACCCGAAATGCAAGATCCATGACATTTCTTCCTCAATCTGCTCTTTTTTCTTCCATCCTGTTCCTCCCAATAGATAACTTCTGGAATTTATTATGGCTGAATGAATCAACTGAAGACATCTTATGGGAATAGGAGAGGTCTGGACGGTCAGTTCTGGGGAACAGTTCCAAATTCTTCTGCTGCATTTGCTTACTGTACTTTTGCTCTAATCAGGTAGATAGAACAATTGATGTCATGGTAGATTATATAGTATCAATGATACTTCAGTCAACTAAACTCTGATAGAAATGCACACAGATCTGCATGAACATCAAAGAAACTGGAGCCCAGCATAATCATTCCAGTGGTATGCATTCTAGAGAAGGCAATATACAGTTAAAAGGAAAAAAAAAATGATTAAATGAAATAAAGGGAACTAGACAACTGAGTTTTATCTAATCTGTTCCATTTCTCCAAAACTGTTCATTATTCACCAACACACGTGCAATGAATATGTTTCACTTCTGAGTGAGAAGACATAAAAATTAATTTGGTAATTTAAAAAAGTGTATTTATCACGTCTTGAAATGACTATTTTCTTCTATAAAATACACAACTCCCTGCCACTCCCTTTCCAATGTTCCAAATACACTTTGGGCTAATTTTGACCTCTGCAATTGTATGCATCTGTATGTTAGTGGCACAATATGTTCTTTATGTCCATGTGCTGAAAATCTGGTTGACAGCAGCCTTGCACCCTATTCTTTCTTGATTGTCCTTCATCACAAATAGAAAGTGATCAAATAAACAATATTTTTTTCTTGCATGGAATTGTGCAACTTCCAGAATTTCTTCAGCTCAGTGCCATAGTTTTTTTAAGGGTCATTTCCATTAGAACAATTCTTAAATATCATAACATATACATTGAAATTTTATTTATAACTTAATAAAATGTATTTTAAAATAAACATATATTTTAAAATTTTTCCAGATGTTATGAAATGATTTGTTTATTATTAGGCATTATTCTCACTATCAGGTCTTCGGCACTAAAGATGTTTTTGACATAATTATGCTTGCAAATTTATATGAACTCAAAGAAAGCTCTGGAAGATGTTTCAACACAAAATTTAAAAAAATTATGATACTTGAAGTGAGATTCTATGCAGTGACACCTCATTTAATTTCTGTAAGGTGGTTCATAATTTGAGAAATTATGCCTGACAATCTATAGTGATTAAATAACTATACGGAAATTTTGTCTACTGCAAAGGATTAGCTCAGTTGTTTAGAGCGTGGTACTAATAATCCCAGGGTTGAGGGTTTCATTCCCATGTGAGCCATTCATATAAGAGTTGAACTTGATAATCCTTGTGGGTTCCTTCCAGCTCAGAATATGCTGTGATTCTGAATGTATATCCTGACTGACTTTTCAGGCAAGAAAAGCAAGACGCCAGAAAAATAGAAATATGACCCTAAAAATCTAGCCTGAGGTGACTTGGAAAGGAATGTGAAAATCTGGTCAAATGCAGACTACTGAAGCACTAGTTGCTTTATTAACCTAAAATTGTGGGAAGAGAAGATGGGCATAAAAGAATGAAAGCTTTGTCACGGTTTTTACCCTCATTGCTAGAGGTTTCAGTAAAATACAAATCTGCTTATAATTTTCCATAGTGCCCATTGCTTTATAATGGATAATGGAATACCCTTCTGCTGGGAACTATGTGTCAGTTCATTCTTGGGGACTCCAGTAAGAAATGCAGCTTTTGGATACCTTTATCAGACTCTCAGGGATCACCTCCTTGTTGGGGTAATTCTGGGCACTGGGGGGTTGTGTAGGAAGCTGAGCTACCTTATTCCATATGGCCATGTTCTAAAGGTCCTTTTAAGACGGAGGATATTTATTACTTGAAAGGAAATGGAAGCAAATGCTTCCATAAGCAACGTCAGGATGGAGCTATTAATTTGCCAAAGAGAGATGAAACAACATACAGACCTGATCTTCTAAGTTTGACTATCACAGGAACTTCATGGACCAGACTGAGGGAGCCTAACTTCTGAGGGCACAAGCCCTGAGAAGGATTCTCAAGCAAAACATGCTGGCTGAAGGATTTTAACCTTGCCCTGTATTGCATTTTCACGCAGGAAATACTGAATACTGTTTGCAGTTCTAATTAGGATGTTTTTGCCTATTGAATATTAGTGCATCTACCACTGTAAACCACTTCCAAAATCTCTGAAGAAGCAGGTGGAAGACCAAGAAGATGAGAAATACAAGAGTTAGTCAATTAAATGAGGCCATAAATGAACCCCTTTTCAAGAGGCATCACCAAACATCTGTCTGAAAAGAGAAATTTGCAAAGGGGGAAGCAGGTGTCAAATTCCCTTTTGGCATCTGGATCTTAAAAGCAATTAGAATGAAAAGCTACCTGATCTAAAGCTCAAGACACCAGGAGGATGTGCAAGTGGAAGGGAACAAATATTGGTAGGGTTTACAACTCTCATGCTGTAGGGAGGATGCAGAACGGTGAGGAAATGTGCTGACATGCCTAAATTGTGGCAGGATACAGGACCCTGGCACTGGCAGTGAGGAGGAACTTGAGAATGATTTTTGAGCTCTGTATGCAAACAGCTGTCTGTCTTCCACAGCATGCTGTAGAAAAATAGAGGTTTTGAACCATTAGAAAAGCAAAGGAAGTGCAATAGCCCAGATTTTGATCATAATTACACCCAGGTGGTTCTGAAGTGATTACACCCGTGTCATTGAAGTTACACCAGTGCAAAACTTGTGTGAGAACTGAATCGAGCTCTTTGTTTTCTTGCATTTGTGTACCAAAAGAGTACTCTAACAGCTCTTAGTAAATAATAAATTAATAATGATATGATGATTTCCCTTATGACTGGAAGAAGTACAGAAAAATAAGTGTCAGAGTAAGAATTTGCTTGCAAGATTATTTGGATGTGTCATTTCTACATTTGTATTGAGTGTAGGATGCTTTGTTGGTCTGATTTTAATTTCTGGACCAATTTAAATTTTTATTCCAAACATCAGAAACATCCAATGTAGTCAGGTAGTATGTGGTGAACAATAGAAAGGCTACAACGTATAGGTCATAGTTCAAATGAGCAAAACCTTTGATCTTTGCATGGCAAAGTACCTTTAAATCCCCAGCAGAAAGTAGTAGTGAAAACAACTAATGAAGGCAAGTGCTTTTTCTGTCTCCCTGCTGTAAAGCAAATAATATTTTAGTAGTTGGTTTCATATATGTTTCCCCATTTGTGTCTCAGAATACACCAGATTGCAATGTTACATCACATTTTTAATGGCTGGAACCGTGTCCTGAGATCCCCCTCTGACCACACCACAACTTCCTTCTTTCCTTTCTCCTCCTGGCTAAAGGACTGTATGTAATTATCATGAGGACATAATTCAATTAATTATTGACAGAACATGTAATTGCCACTCCGATTTCTCTCTGATAAATCTCTCTGCGCTCTCTGACTTCTGTTTGTCGTGCACTAGGGAGGTGGAAAAGCACTAAAAATGCGTTTTAAAGATAGGACGTTTCTCAATCCTTTTGTATCAGTCAGAGAGGCTTCTGCCGCCCTGGGCTCTTTAGATGTACAGCGTATTGTTCTCGTCTGTGCTAAACAAGTATCCCCGAGAAAGCTCAGTGGGATGGAGGCTTATGATTCATTTTAAGTGGAGGATATAATAGGAGCAGATAACTTTGATTTGTGCAAAGGAAAAGTGTGATCCCTTTCAGGGATTCCAGGAATTCATAGCAAATTTTTCTTCTGTTGCTGATTAAAGAGAAAGTGATAAATAAGCGCTCTGTGTTCGGTTTAAAGGAGGAATGTAGCTTTAGAAAGCTGACTTATTTAGGGGAAAAAAAAATCCTGACCTCATATAGCCTTTGACCAAGATCTGCTAGTAGTAGAGAGTAAAGACGAGGCTGTTTCTGTTATTATTAAAGCCCACAGTGACCATTTCTGTCTGTATGACCGGAAAACGTCCTGGGGGCCAGGCTGGGGTGGGGATGTGCCCGGGTCTTGCCCGTAACTTCGGATTACAACTAAAGCTTGCCAAAAGCGGACAAAGGAAAGAGATAACGAGGTGAGAAAGCAAAGAATGGTTTTATTGTAAAGTCAGGAAAACAAAGGTGTTAAAAAAAAAAAAAAGAAAGAGAAAAGGAGTAATCGCGTACACAGAGGCTGCCCTTGTAGCCGAGAGAGGAGACCCGCTGCTCCTCTGCCTTTGGTTTTTACGGCACGACGTGCGTGGGGCTGGGCAAGGCGCTGCAGGGCAGGGCCAGGGCCGGGACCGCGCTGGGGGCCGCGGGCAGCAGGGCGGAGAGGGGGGCTCTGCTGTCCCGCAGCGGGGCAGGGCGGGCTTTGGTGGTGCTCGGGAGTCTCGTGCCAGGGAGGAGCGCTCATTCGTCCCTCGGGGGGTGGCGGGAGGGACCCGAGGCCGGTGTGCCCATGCACCAGCCGGGAGGCACTGGCGGGGGCTAGGCGCGGCTCAGGCATCCACACCTTTGCCGTGCCTGGGCGGGCGCTGCCCGTGCCGGGGAGAGCGGGGTGGTGCCGGGGGGAGCGGGGTGATGCCCTGGCGCAGCCTCTCCTGCTGGCTCTGCTGCCGAGGCTCCCCTCCGCTCCGGGACCTCGCAGAGGGCTCTGTGCTTGGCGCCTAGCGCCCGGCCAGGGAAAACAAGACAGCCTCAGGGTGGGCTCTCGCCCCGCCGCCCCAGCATCAACCGGAGGCACCTGAGACGGGCGGAACCGGTGCCTTGAGCCCGGTGCCGGGGGGTCCGCTCTTGGTGGCAGCTAAAAGGTGAAGAAGGGCGGAATGGGATTCGTGCCCGTCGGAGCAGGCGCAATGGCCAGGCGGGTGGGGAAGCCCGAAGCGGGCACCTGAGCCGCATCTTTTGACACCTCAGCAGAGCGGCCCGATTTTCAGGGGAGCTGCGGGGGCGAAGGGGACGGATTGAGCGGGGTCGGAGCATCTGATTTCTCTGTGAGGGACCTCTCGGTGCTGCTTTTCTTGCGGGCAGAGGCGGGAGCGGTTACGCGTGCTGGTCTAAACCGTGAATGTTGAAAGACTGGAACACTGTGGTTCCAGAGGAACATTGTCAAGACAGGGGCTATAACGCCCTTACAAAACAGCTTCCCGCAGGTTTAGTTTAGCACTGCGGGCCCGAGTCGGTGCCCAGCTGCGGAGAGCGGCGTCCACCGCTTGCCCTGCCTTCGGGCCGTGCACCCCTCTCCAAAACTTAGGGGCTTAACTGCTCGGGCGCCTCGTCCCGCTGCTGACAAGGACGTGGAGACGTTCAGAGGCGCCACGGGTGGTCCTTAAAGACCCACTGTTTCTGGGCAGCTTTGTACGGCTCCTGCGGAGGTTGCGGGATGCTCTCCAAGCCCTGTCTCACCTGTGGGGATCCAAGGGAGCACGGTTCGGCACCCCGAAGGTGTGCCCCGAAGGCACACCCTTTCAAGCGCAGCCCCCGGGGGTGGGGCTGAGCCTCGCACGGCCGGGCTGGGCGCTGCCCTGCTGCCCGAGCCCCTCAGCCGCGCTTCGCCGCAGGTGCCATTCGCGCTGCCCCCGTCCGGGCTCCGGTCCTGCACCGCCTGCGTGCCCGAGACCAGGTGTCCTCGGCGGCGCGGCTCTCCCGCCCAAGACTGCTTTCCTCAGCCCGTGTTTTCGGTCGGGACTAACTTGCCTGCACAGCGCCGGTCAACCCTGCACCTTCGCCCTCCAGGGCTCAATCCGGGGCCGGCTCGCCGGGGTCACTGAGGGAGCACGCGGTCCTCCTGACTGGTGTCCTCCCCCAGGAGCCCCGGAGGTTTGGATTTCCCCATGGGAACACCCAGTACTCTCCCTTTCCTCCGGGTCGCGGGCGGTGCGCGCTCCTGCCGCCGCCGAGCCAGAGCTCGCCGCCCCCGAGCCCCCGGCAGCGCATCCTCTCCCGCCTGCCGCTCCGCCTGCCCCTCCTCGGCTGCGGGGGGAATGTTGCGAGGTAGGCAAAAGGGAAAGTGAACCTAGCGGTCTGAAGATAGAGAAAGGCAGTCAACCTCAGACGTGTTGTTACTCAACCTTTATTCTTTTAAAAAATTCATAAAAAAAAGGAAGGTGAACGAACCTCTTACAAAACCCCCCCCCCCCACATAAATAGGACATTCCGTCCAGCTCTGGCTATTGGCAGTTCTAGTATTTGACAACATCAGACGCGATTTCCTGGCATTAGAGAAACCCATTTCAAAATCGGTCATCACAAAGAAATACTAGAAATCCCAGTTAGCACTTGCTAGGCAGCACGGAGCACTTGTACACAACTTTTCAGACACACACCCGCGCACACACGCAGCTGGGAACAGATCCCGTAGGAAGAGAGCCTCCTTAAAAAATAGTAAACGCTTCTCAAAAAAAAAAAAAAAAAAAAGAAAAAAAAAAGAAAAAAAAAAGAAAAGAGGCTTATTTACAAAACGCACATGGAAATACAGTATTGACAGAGCGTGGCTGGCAAATCAACATGATTTGAATAGAGAAAGGACTATGGCACGTCTTGCTCGAAAGCTCGCGCAGCAGCCTCCTTCGAGTGTCCCCGCGGGAAGACAGCTCCTACCATCCGCGACGCAGTGCCTTCTCCCTCCCCACCTCTCCTCCCGCCCTCCCTCGCCTCTCCACCCCTGCGCTCCTTGCCAGGTCCTTTTTACACTTGGATGACCACCGTGCTGGGGCTCTGGAGCCGGGTTTTGTACTGGTCTAGCCAGCTCCTCAACTCCGAGATTTTGTAGCCCTCTGGTCCTCTGCCTCCCTGGTACATCACCTTCTCCTCCTGGATGATGTAGAGCCTCTCGAAGTAGGCACCGTAGGCGGCGCTGGAAGCATTGTCCATGGTGTCCACGGCCAGGGGGCAATCGGGCGCCCCTTCCCTCATCAGCTGAGCTGCCCGCAGCCTGTCCTGGAGGCACTGGTGCTTGGGGATGTTGTAGGCTGCGTCCGAGCTGACCCAGCCGTCGGAGGGGTGTGCTTCTTCGATGTACACCAGCAGGAAGTCGGCAATGTCCACGAAGTGCGCGGCCAGGCGCTGGAAGGACCTCAGGCGGGCCATGAACGGGGGTCAGGTGCAGCTGCCGAAGTTGAGGATGAGGGGTCTCTTGCCGCGGGCGAAGTCCAGGATGCGGAGCCTCTTCTGCCCGTCCAGCTGGATCACCTCGGGGTTAGGGGCCAAGGAGCCCACGTGCGCCGACTTGAAGAAGTCCAGCTTCTGCCCGTGCCACACGGCTTTCAGCGACTCCAGCGTGAACATGCGGTTGGAGTCGGACACGCAGACCGGGGGGTCGTCGGGGGGCGGCTCCTCGCTGGCGCTGGCCGCCTCCTCCGCCGTGGGCATCGTCAGCATCTTCTTCCTAATGCACAGAAAATCCAGGAGCCAGAGCATCACGGCGGTGAGCAGGAAGCGGGGAAATAGGAGGATGCAGGCGGCCGCCTGGGTGAGCAGCTGCAAGGTGTGAACGCCGACGGAGTGGAGCATCGCAGCGGTTTGTGCTGCAGGGCGCTGGCTGCCGGGGGGCCCCCACGCACCCTGCGTGCCGGGGTCTGTGCAGCACAGCTGAGATCCCGCTTCTCTTTAAGCCCATTTTATAGTCAGGGATTTAAATGAAAAGTGACTCCACCTCCGTCCAGAACCCGCCCCTCTGGAACTTGAGCCTGGGGATTACCTACCCCTCCACTCTAATGACCTAAAAATACACAGACAAAAGGGGAGAGAGCCCCGGCGGGAGCCGCGAGGGACGTGCAAGGAGCAGGGTGCAGCCGCTATCAGGCGGGGCAGAGAGTCCGACACAGGGCACCGCCGGGGTCCCCGGCCTCAGATAGCGGCGGGCGCTCACAGACAGCCCCGCCAAGGACAATGCAACAGGCACATCCCGCCCCCGGCCCGGCTGCCCCACGGGCTGTGCGGACACGGGGTCGGGGCGGGAGCAGGGGCCGGGGCCGTCCCGGCAGCGCCTGCAGGTGACAGGGACGGGCCGCCCTCGCCGCGTCCCTTCCCGCGCCTTCGTCCCCTCCCCGCCCCGGCGGCCCGGTCGCCCCCCGAGCACAGCCTCCGCCTCACCGCACGCCCCGGCGCTGCGGGAGCGCCCGGGTCTCGAACCCGCGGCCGCATCCTCCGGCGGCGGCGGCGGGACGGGCGGCGGGCGCTGCCCCGGCCCCGCTTTTCCCCCGGGCCCGCGCTAGGCGGGCCGGGCCCCGGCGGCGGCGGCGGCCCCGGCGCGGGGGGCACCAGGTGGGCGCGGGCCGGTGGGCGCTGCCCCGGGCGGAGGAGGGGCGCGGGCGGCCGCCAGAGGGAGCTGTTGGCCGAGAAGCCGCGGCGGCGGCGGGAGCGCGGGGCCCTCAGCCCGGCCGGGGTGTCCGCGCCCGGGCCCGGCCCCGCCACCTGCCCGGGCTCCTCCACCTGCCCGGGCTCCTCCACCTGCCCGGGCTCCTCCACCTGCCCGGGCTCCTCCACCTGCCTCGGCCCCGCCACCCGCCGCCCGCGGCTCTCGGGAGTACGGGGCTGCATCGCGGCCGCTGCGGGGCCGGTGCTGCGGGAAGCGCCACAGTGGGTGGACAGAGGGGACTGTGGAGGCGACAGGAGAGCGCTGCGTCTGCGATGTCCCGCTGCTCACTGGGGTGCTGCTGCATCCCCGTGAGCAGAGAGTCAGGGCGGACACTCCTTTACGGCGTCCCAGGAGGAGCCAGCAGTACTTTTCTGCACCTGTCAAGTGACACACAAACACAAACTTCTCACGGGACTAGGTCTGGCAAAATCCTTAAGCTGAGGGCTGAAGTGTGACCTCACGGGCATGGCCAGTTAGACACGTGTGCTGTCCATGTAAGTTCCTTCCTGCTGGACTAGATGGAGACCTGTCCCAGAAGTACAGAGCTTACTTACAGAGTAGTTTGGTGTCTCTACTCAGAACTTTGCCACTCCGTTGTTGCAGGATTCCCAGCTTGCAGCATGCACATCATTTCCCCACCAGCTTCCTCAGAAAGGGGCATTAACTTGTCCAAAACGTTGAATACTGCCCTCTGCTATGCAAATGTAGCTCATGCAACCCTGAGCTACTGCTGCAGCTGCCACTCACCCAGGTGCCTGTCACACTGATTTTGGAACATGCAACCCAGTGTGCCTGTGGGTCCTGAGTGCCCTGTTTCTGCCTGTGGCCAATGCCAGGTCTCTGGCTGCAGATTCCCAAAGACCTTGAGGACCTGCTATTTCCCCAGGTGCAGTTTGTGCTCCAAAAGTGACTGTGCATGTCTGTGCCTCCTATCTATCATCTGTGAAATGGAAAAAAATGAATGGTGAGCCTCCTCATGGGAGGCTAGGCAGCTTGCTTCATTTTTATGTAACTTATTACAAGGACCCGAAATAAAAGGCAAAATTAAAATCCCATCTTATTTTTTTCTTCATCTGGTTCTGAATAGGCTGGTTTAGAGCAATCTAATCAGATACCTGGTTTGCCCTGGTGCATCATCTTTAGTTGGAGTCAGCAGCAAGGTTATTCAGCATTTTAACATCTGAAGGGAACTGTATGCTCCAGCCCTCATAAAGCCAGGTTCATCCACTTGTCTGATTAATAACTTTGGAATTCCACGGTATTCAGTCCAGGGAAAATTACTGAGTAGATATTTACTATATTGTCAAACTTATTTTGAACTGTTCATGTGGGCCACTCACCACCTCTCTGTGCAGTTATGCAATCTTGAAAACCACAAATTAAAGCTTCTAAAGAGACGCAACAACAAATTGTGGTAGCTCTGAAGAAACCCCCAGGAAAAAAAATTGATCTCTCAAAGTGACCTCTTCAGACTATGCTAACAGACAAAAGCCTGAGTAAACAGATGGGTTTGCAACCCTGAATATCAACAAACTTTGCTCTACTAGATCAGTGAGAGATTTTCCGAGGTAAAAATGCTATCTGGTCATATATACTCTATTTGCAGCTGGATAGGGACTTTGGAAATGACTTTTTCTCCATTCCCTGTAAACAGCTTTGCTTTGTTTTTTTTTAGCTTGAAGGAAACCTTTGAATTGTGGTTTCCTATTCAGCTGTGGATAGAGCAGAGAACTGAAGCATTTTGCTTCACTAGCCCACTGCTGCACTTTCCTGCCACAGGAAAATTCAAGCATGTCCCGAGGCCACTGTTTCACGGTGAAACAAACGGTGGCTGTGCATGGCTCCCCACAAGCCATGCCCTGATGTGCTCAGCCAAGGTGCAGCACTCATGGATTAACTCCAGGGGAAAGGGTGGAATTCCTTCTGCAGCCCTTTGGTACTTGGAAGGTTTGAAGTGACATCTTGCTGCTGTTCTCATGTCTGTTTTAAGCTGGATGGTTTTCAAAATCCTGTGTTTTAACTCCGGTAAACTTCCTGTCTACTTCCCAAAGGCTGTACCTCCCAACTGGAACTTGGATTATTTTTAGGTGTGTGAGGGTAGTCAGTCTTTCTAGGAATCCATATCACTGATATTAATAGTGTGGGAACTTATTTCTTCCTGTATACTGAGGATTTCATAGAATATATCCTAAAATATGGGTTTTACAGTGGCACATCTGGTTATGGGTGGTTTTTACTCTTCTGCATGTGGTCTGTGGTTCAGCAGTCACTAACTTAAAAATACATAAGTTTGTGTGTGTGTGTCCTCACACAAGTGCACATACATGGTTCACATTATTTCCTTTTTTCTGAGAACTTTATAGCTGTAGTTTTTCTTCATTTGATAAATGTAATTTATAACTCTTTTAAAGTTCTATTCATAAACAGGAGCTGCAAAATAAATCCAGCAACTTATAAAAGCAAAACCTCAAAAAACTGAAATTAAAACCATCAGGTCTGCTTTGATGTAGAGGATGTGTTGAAATGGTATATTTACATGTTTATTTTCTATTTTATAATTTCCTGCACAAAGGCACGCAATACTTTCTGACAGGAACTGAAATGTATTTTGGAAGAGTTCCACCTCTCATGTCATCTAAGCTCCATGTCGTTTATGTGGTAGAACCCTATGTGAAGGAAATGAAAAAGACTTTCCTGAAATAAGAGCTGGACAATTTCTACTCATCTAAGTGGCTACCCAGTGACTGAAGAGAGGCGCAGTGTGCAGTGGTAAATTACTCACCTGTCTGGTATCTGTAAGAACTGGGTAGATGTTATATTGCTGAAATTGGTGGTGGATAAACTCCATTTGCAGTTGTTTGCTTGTAGTGACACCTCTGGAAAAAAGTTACCATTTGCTGGAGGCTGTGCATGGGTCTGGCTGTCTCTGGAGCTGCCTCTCTCTTAATCTTTCACCACTTTTAGATGACACCTGTTTTTATTTTCCTCCCTTCTGTGTTTGGTTTTTTTTTTAATAAAATATACATGACTCAGAAAAAAGCATACAAACCCAAGCACCTAGGTAATGCCTGGAGTAGGTTTGAGTATGGAAAGAAAAAAAGTGCTATGCTTCAGATTTGTCTATAAAATCACTATCAGAGCCATGGCCTTTGAATCTCCTACCCACCCTGTCACTCTTACCTTTGAGTACGTGACAAGTATGTCATATATGACAAAGAGGTTCCCAGGACTGAAGCTTTCCAATTTTTTCCCCCTCACTTTTTGCTGACTCTGGATTGAACTGGGAAAGGGTTGTTTAATTTGGAGGGAGAACTGATTCCACAGCCACAGGTCAGTTAGTACAATACTCACTCTGAGTAAGTGTAAACCATCATTTTCTTGAGCCTGTGAGCCATCTACCACTTTGCCATGTGTCCAAGTGTACATTCCCCTGATGTGTTAGTGGGTTTCTGCACCTGCCTCTCCATGGCTGCTCCCTAGTGCCCCTGTTGTGCCAGCCCCTGTCAGTCTGGGGTAGAAACTAGATAACCAAAAGGTTCTGGATTAAAGAATCTGGTCTTAAACCCAGATGGTTTAGTGAGAGGGTTTACTTTAGGATCCCTAAAATGGTGTCTAATAACATTACTTTCAGTGCAACTGGAATGACAAAAGGTGCAACTTTCCATTCCATTAATCCTTCCTCCCTTCTGCTTGCACTGTGTCTTGTGTGATCCTGAAGTGATCGGCAGTGATGTGCTTTGGGGTCTAAGGGGGCAGAAGAGCTTGGCTTTAGAAAAAAAGAGTAATTTCCAGACAGGTTAGTTCCCCAAACTTGCTAATGATGAAAGGAAATTATCATCTGTGATGCAGGGGAGGCACAAGAGAAATGGCCACAGCTGGTGGCCAAGGCAGGGCTAACAGGACCATCCCATCCAACTGACTTAGCAATATTATCCATCCGCCCCCGGGTGGGACTGCACAGTGAGAGTGTGTTAAGAGCAGGAACAAGTTTCACTGCAAATGTGGATAGTCTTACCCTTTTGTGTAGTGGAAGAGCATAGGAGATGGACAGGAGGTGACAGTGGCTGTCACAAGGTCCTGCTGGGCAATGTAAGTGGATAGGGTGCACAGCTGGCTTCTGGGGGGAGCCAGCAATATCAACTTCAACAGCAGCTGCTAACACACCTCCATCAGTGGGAAATCAGATTATCCAGAACCCCCCGTGCCAAGCACATCCCTGCTACCCATCAAGCAAACTGCTCAAAAGCTGCTGTGTCTCAAGAGCTCAGGCTGGACCCCCAGGTAGTATGGTATAATTACAGTCATCTGAATGGTTTGCTCTGCAGCAAAGACAACGGTCTAGTCCAGAAGTGGAACCCCGTAGAGTTATACTTAAGCAGAGACTTTATACACAGTGAATACAGATGAAGTCCTTGGCAGAAAACAGAAAATACTTCTGCCATTGTCTTTGTTTCAGGTGTGGTGTAGGGGAAGGTAAGGAGATGCAATTTGCTTGAATCTAAATCTCCTCTAAGAAGAGTGTAACAAAATTCACCACGTGCAGTGTTTTACAACAGAATTTGTTTCAGCGGATGACATAGAAATTCAATACAATAACTCTCTTTAGAGAGATGGGCACAGCAGGCTGATAACTCAGATTAGTTTTTCATCTTTCAAAAGGCAGCATAGCAAGAGTATTTTCTCAACATGTTACTGGGATAGTTTGGAGTTGAAAGACTGGGTCCAGCCTCTGTCAGGGCAAAGGGAGCACTATTCCTTTGAGATCCTTTGCCAAGGAAGGGGAGGGGGGTGGTCTCACTGCTGTCTGGAAGTCTTTGTCACAGGCTGGTCCTCAGACCCCCAAGGTTTGTGCGATGAAAGCTGGCAGTGATCAGCAGCAAAACTCCGAGCACTTTCCTTGTGATTGTGATTTTGCCCAAGCCATGTAGTATCATAGCAGACAAAAGGGGGTCTGAAAACTCAGGGTCCAATATTCACCATCTCACTTTCCTTAGCAAGTACAGTAGAATATAAAGAATTTGAATATAATGTAGTTTAATAATTCTCAGGTTTTAAGGCGATTGCATGTGCCTGCCTGAAATGATACACACGTTTGAATTTTCAATCTCCAACAGACTCAGAGAGGAAGGCAGGAAAAAATAGCATTTTAAAAAACATTTATTCAAGGAAAATCTTTAGGGATCATGTATAGGATAATCTTCTTCAGGGTGACCCTCATTTTCTACAACATAATGGTTTTACCCAGCAGTGGTTTAATGGTTTTGAATAAGCTGTAAAGCAGAGCAACAAACATTTTAGTGGGAATGGAGGAGTTTACCCAGAAAGGCAGGAGTGTCAGCCTACTTTGAATATAGAACGGAGATGATTATTCTGCTGACCTTTTATCCCCACCATCACTAAAAGGTATACTATGAACATAATGGGGTCTGGTTTTGTGTACATGATTGCTGTAAGCATGACTGACTCGTTTGAAGCAAGTGGCATTCCAAGCAGGAGGCTGGAAGGCACCAGTGCTGTGCACCGAGGCTCTCATCAAACGGCTTTCTTGCTTCAAGCCTTTTATTTGAACATAAATGTTTGTGAAGTTTTCCAGTGATTTTTTTTTCCTGGCATTCACCCCACAACTCTTATTATTTTTAGCCTTGTAAATTGGCATTATGCAATTGCCGAATTTGTTTCTTTCAGCCCATGATGATTTATAAGACTTAATTTCCAGGATACTCCCTTGAAGTTACCTTCTCTTTGTGACCTCAGGATTTCTCTTCCCAGACCTTTGGTATTTATTTTTACTATTTCTGTGGTCAACGTTTGGCAATGTTGTTTTGGATTAATGACAAACATACATAAGGACTGGAAGGAATAGATGTCTTAATCTCCTAATTTAATGTGTGGATTGTTTATCAATAGTAGAAAGAAGTTTCTGGACAGGTTTAACACATCCTAATAATAGGCCTCTGCAGCCAGATAGAAAGATTTTGATGTATCTGAGCTCCATGTAATTCTTTACTTGTTCCAAAATAGATGAAATTTGCTTATTTTATATTGCAATGCAGTATTTCTTTCTCAGACTTTGCCCAGAAAGAATTGGAAGTGGAAGTCAGTCAGTTTGGACAAGTATGCGTTGTTTATATGGAATATTTTAATTGACATAAAATTGTGTAAACCTTCTAGCTCCTCTGCTCTTGGATGAAGAAAAGATCTTTGGCATAGCAATCCTGAATTTCTGTTCTATTTTTTACTTTTATGCAGGAAATTGCAAGTAATTTAATGCACAAATGAAATTACTCAGCATTTTACTCACTTGTTGAATTTTCCTCATAAGCAGTATATTTTGCTTTCATCATATACCCACTAATTTCTTTACTTGCATCTTCTTATTTTTGATTTCTCTGTATATTCTTATCTACATTCATGATTTATTTACTCAGGCTTAATTCCTTCCCTCCCCAGCCTACTGTGAATAAAGTGTTCCTTTTGAAAATGATTAACTTTGCACTTTGTTTACAGTGTAGTCTTGCAATGTTATATCTGATACTCATTAGCAGGAAAAGAGAAATAAAAGGAGAAACATTAGTTATCACTGCCAATCATTTTGAATTCACTGAGATCAGGATCTGACCTGAAATGTTTAGGTTAGCTCAACAGCTGAAGTTGATTTGAAGGGTCTCAATGTTTATGCCTAACAGTGTGTCCTCCTATGACTTTTTATTTTTAACTGCTCAACAGTTCTCACTTTCTGTGAATTTTAAAGTTATTCTTAGGCTAAGCAGTATAGTCTCTTCACAGGGAAAAACTGTGACAAGCATATCTATGTGATACAGCTCATAATTTCTGAGGGCACATCACATCTACCTGAAGCTTTAGCAGGAAAAAAACCAAAGACTGAATAGTTACTTTTAAACTTAGATATAAAACTTTGGGTTCCAATTCACTGTTTTCAATGTGTGAATTATTCTGCGTAACTGGAATTGTCCACCCTTCCCCGTGGAACTTAATTTAATGGCCACATTATTAATCCCTTGCTACTGTGTCTTGAAACCAAATTTGAATTTCTTAAAACAAGAGAATGCTGCCTTTTTAGAAAAGTATTAATGACTCCTTTTAAAAAATGGGGGTCATGTACTTACATATGCAAATAAAATGGATCAAACTTGTATAAATGGGAAAGATCTCTGGAAATGCACACTTATTGCAAACAAACCCTGGATTTGCTAGGTAATGAAGGAATAGTTTTTAAAGAACAATTATGTTGTATTTGGAAAACCTGACATTTTCTCTCTTAACTAATTTTAATTGGCATAATGATCCCACTGAGCCAAAAAAACTCCCAAGAAACCAAAGAAGGCAGCAGCAAAATATAAATATAAACCAGGAGTGAAGTATCTTAGCTGATGAAATGATAAACAACAGCCTCTGAAACTGTTTTACAAATACCTTCTTCAAAGTGAGGTATCCTTGAGCAATTGTGGCCCATGCCTATTCCTTGGCCTCTTCTACAGTTGTTGACATTGCACTGCCAATGAAGCAGCTGTCACTTTTTACCAGCGTAATGCCTGCCAGCAGCTGGCTCAGAAGTGCTGCTTTTAATTAAATTTCTGATTTCAATTGGATTTTGGTTTGCAGTTCACAGCTAACAGAGATTTTCAGGATGGGGTCTCATGGGGCATCTGCAGGCGTTTCAGACACCTCTGTGGCACAGAGATGTGTTCAGAAAAATCAAGCATCACCTTAAAATTTGTTACAGTTTTCCTCCATTACTTGTGAGAGCTCTTCCAGGATCTCGCTGCTATAATGGATAGAATTATTCATATTTTCAGCTGAACTGTATCTATGGCATATTTACGCTGCTTGTTGGTCTGCCAACATTGTCTCTTTGCTGAGGCAGTTATCCTGTCTCCCCTTGCTCTGTGAATTAAAGAACTGTAGAATCATTAGATTGGAAAAGACCTTTAAAATCCTTGAGGGCAGTCCTACCCCCTCGGGCACTGCTCCTCTGGGACTAAGAAGCCAAACTCTTTGGGGTGTGTTGGCACTGATGGGGACAGGCAGACCCAGTCTCTCTGCTACAATCTTAGTGAGCTGGGATATGAATTGAGCCTTTCCTGCTGCCTGTAGGGCTATGGCAGTGTAATGCTAAACCTGAGCTGGTGAATTCAGCTGGAGACTTCATTAGCACTGATTTAATCAGGCCATGTGGATTTTGGGACAGTATGAGGCCAACTGAGGCTCACATTGGTCTGCACCTGGTTGTTCAGATGTGCGCACAGTCTATTCTCATGAGATGGATTTTCCATTTCTCTGATCCTTCTAGAAGCAATTTTCTGCACCTGTTTCATGACAAGTCCATTTTCCTGCATCATATAGGAAGGAATTAATTGGAGAACAAAAGATGGCTCTACCCTCTCCTCCTTTTCCCTGCATTACCACTGCTTGGCAGAGCATATGGTCACTGGTTCAGCACAATCATTCTCATCAGTCAGGTTGACATCTGGAAGTCACAGACAAGCACAGATGCAGCTTGACAGCTGAACACCTGGGCAAAGAGCGTGGCATGACAGCGACATGCTGGGTGTACTCTACATGTGCTGTGTTATTTGAGCACCGCTGTGCAATATGGCTTGGACCTACTGGAAACCCAAAGGACAAATGAAAATTTGGGTACATTTTGTTCTGAAGCCTCTCTTGTTGTATCAGCCAACGCACAGTAGAGTCAGCCCATCTTGGTGAGCCTGGTGTGACCGAAGAGGCTCAGGCGAATTGTGTGCTCGCTGGCCATCTGTGTTGTTCATGTTTCCCACAGCCTGGGTTTCCTGCTCATGCAGTGCATGGCATGGGATTTCCCAGGCACAAACATGGGAGCCCAGGCACATGCTCGGGGGCCGTGTGACAGGGCTGTGGCTGTGGAACTTCCCCATATGGAGCACAGCTGTGTCTGTCCTTGAAAGGAGTGACCTAAATTTTACACAGTATTCCAGTGACGTATGACCAGCACATCCCTCACTGCTGGAAATACCCCATGTGTTTTTGAATTGTACTTGTTTACCATTGCTGCCTCTCTCTAGGGGCTTATACTAACCCTGACTTTGACTGAACCATCTAGAGTTTTCTCCTCCACGTGCAGCTGGCAAGTGCCCAGTTTATTGTGATATTTTTTGCTGCCAGCTTCATGAATTTGAGCTAGGCAGTTCTGGATTTCATCCTGTTCATACTGCTTCAGTCCTTGAAGTTGTTTAGTTCTTCCAGTGAAATGTTCTGTACACTCACAGATTTCCTAAGGTTGTACCCAATTTTTGCACTCCAGTGTTCTATGTCATATATATGGTCTGCTGACCATATTCTTCTTGTGTTTTAATTTGATCATGATAATAAGCAGACAACAGATAACCTTAGCTGATGTAACTGTCACAGCTTTTGCTATCAAAATAGTGCTGGTAGTGTTCCCAGCTAAGGTTCTGCCAGAATGTAATTAGAAATGTACCTTTAAAATGTGATCTTTCTTTAACTACTGTAAACATCTTTTAACAGAATTCCAAAGGCTTTGCTTAAAAATAAAACCGTGCTTATGAAACACTTAGTCTTATACCAAATTAACACTAAGGATGTAACAGAATATTAAAGGTACTACAATATTAAAGGTATAGATTTCCATTATGAGGAATATTTGCCCTTGTTTACCTCAGCTGCAACTTTTTCCTATATACAGAATCATTTAGGTTGGAAAAGAACTGCAAGTTCATGGAGTCCAACCTTTGACTGACTACCCCCTTGTCAAGTAAACCATAGCACTAAGTGCCACGTCCAGTTGTTTCTTGAACATCTCCATGGACGATGACTCCACCACTTCTCTGGGGAGTCCATTTCAGTGCTTGACAACCCTTTCAGAGAAGAAATTCTTCCTGACGTCCAACCTGAACCTCCCCTGGTGCAGCTTGAGGCCGTTTCCTCTTCCTGTCACTGGTTGCTATGAGAATAGGCTGATTGCCAGCTGGCGACAACCTCCTTTCAGGTAGTTGTAGAGAGCAATAAGGTTTCCCCTGAGCCTCCCTTTCTCCAGGTTAAACAATCCAGCTCCCTCAGCTGCTCCTAATATGAATTACAGTGACCCCAGCTATTGTGACAAAGCATACACCTTTTTTCGAGTCGGATGCCAAAGAGATATTGCAACAATCAGTCCTGTCATCAGTCCCTTCCAACAGTGGTGTTGAAGTTGGCCTTTAAAGCAGTTTTGTTCTGTTAACCTAAGAAATGGGCATTATGTGGCTATTTTCTCTGTGCCACGAGGGCTGTCTGGTTCCCATCCTCTTTCTTCAGCTTTCTGACTGTGAAGAAAACTAAAGAAATATAAACCAAATGCAGTAGTGCATCTGAAAGCAGTCTAGGTAACGACTCCAAGAGACAAGCTGGGCCACATCTCGCATATGTTCAGCACTGATGATTGAAGTGTTGACATTGTCATGGTGACAATTAAGAAGCAAGAAGGGGAGGATCCTAGATCTGGCTGATTTAATGGGAATATTTTGGTTCTAATATCTATCTATTGCTAAGAACCACCCAAATTTAGTCTTAGCAGGCTCCATGAATATGAACTCTTTTTAGAGGGAACAAAGCTGGAAAATTTTGTGTACTGAGAAAACAGGAAGGAGTCCTGTGCTGAGCAGCCCTGTTTTTTGAGAGCAGCAGCTCATCTGGGTAATCAGGACAGAAGTTGCTTAGTTAGTGGGTACCACCATCACTTCGGCCGGTTGGTCTCTGACAGGAGATGATGAAATTTGAGCACGTGGCAATAGGAGGCAGTGATGCTGCCTCCAGCATTTAATGAATCACTTTTAAAGGTGTTTGGAACTTTTTCTCATTTCTAGGTTCTAATCAGCCAGAGAAGGATTTTATAGAACATTTATCCTCCATTCTGTGTGTAAAAATGATTTACTTTATTTGGTATTTGATCAATTTTTTTTCCATTAGGACATCAAGCCATAATCTGTTAAACACCTGCATGGAAGTTTCCCAAAATGACCCGATATGGTGAATACACATATAGGCTATAGTTGAAGAGGTGCTTATTTTCACAGCTATGGGAACTGTAGAAACAGAAAATAATTTTTCTGAAAAGTTCTGGCATCAACTTTTTTTCTCTTATAGAGAGCTTTTCAGTATAGAATTAAAGTTGCATAAGTATATTTCCTAGCACCAAACATTCTAAAAATAATACAGGATGATAAATAAGGTGACATTTAAATTCAGTACAGTGCTCACTGCCATCAAACTCTGTAACCACAGCCTTCTTGTATAGATATTTAATTTAACAATACATCACCTTAGATTCACAGCTCTGAATAGCTGAAAAATCCTCATGTAATGCTTGCCCCTGACCCGCAATAACTTGCCATTTGTTTGAATGGTATTCAGTGAGTAAGCACTTGAAGCAGGGTACTTCTGCACATGTCAGTAATGTTTGTATGAGATTTAATTAGCACTGTGTATTATGTCTCACATTTCTGGGAAAGGTGATGTGAGGAAATTGTTTTACTAAGTAAGGACTGCAAAATTCATTTTTTACTGCATGTTAATTTGATGTAAATTTTTTTTACATTCTAGATGGATTTTTGTCATTCAGCTGCTGAACAATGTAATTTTGGAGTTCAGCCCAGGTCTTTGTGTCCTGAGGTACATGAGGATGGCAGTACTAAAGAGGTTGTTAGCAGCTTTCTGACAGTTCAGATATCTTGTGTGTTGGGAATGAAGTCACTCCTTTCCACATACGACAGCTGTTCAAATGCAGACTTCCTCTCCCCATGCACATTTGAAGTGTGGGGTGCAAATTTTCACTTGCTTTTTTGCTGTAATTGAGCTATATAAAATCGCCCCAGAATGTGGTGTATTTGTGACTGGATAGTGTTATAAATGCCCCAAATACAACTCTTCTGTTAAGAATGTATCTGGTAGGTTTTTCTTTTGTTTGTTGAAGTTTTGGTTTGCTTTTTTCTTTTTATTTTTTAAAATTTTTAAAAAATTTCTTTAGTAGGAAAAATGAAGTGTATTAAGTTTTTTCAACTGGCCTGTTTGATCTTTCCCAGCTTGAACATAAAAATGTCACAGGAACCTGTGAGTAATCTGAAACACAAGGTGTGACTAAGGCAAATTTTCAAGGCTTTACTGAGACATAACATACTTTGAATAAAACCTGTTGGAAGTCCTGGTCCAAGCTGTCATGCCTTAGTTATGGTGGTGCTTTGAATGGCACATCAGAAACTGCAGAGATGAAATAAAGCATTATGTCTCTTTTCATCTCTGTTGTTATCTTTCATTAAAATGTTAACAACATCAGCTCTAACTTATCGGCATCTCAGTCTCCATCTCTGAGGACTGGTTTCTTCCTGTTACACTTTCTTCCCAGGATTTAATGTTATTTCTCCAAAACGACTCTTCTCCTAGCTGTGCCACAGGAGGCATGGGTAGATGGTAGGCATGCGTAGTGTACTGGGGACCAGTCTTCACCCAAGTGTAGCTGCCATCCTACTCAAAGACAATGCTGATAATACCCACGGATCCATAGTTGCTGAGTCTCTTATGTGCTTGTCCAAGTGGAATTCATGGATCTATCAGTGGACTTCAGTCAATAACCACAAATTCATAACAATTTTTGACTGTTACTAATACAGTACAATACAAATGAACGTGTTAACAGTGCTGTTGTTTGGAAGCAGCAGTATTGCTTATGAGAGAACAGTTTCTATTTTCCTACCACAATTATCACATATTACTATTCATTTAAATTGAAATAGAAATGAAAAGTCACTCAGGCTTTGGAATATGGACATTTAATCTATCTCTTATACATCTATTTTTCTTATTTTAACTTTTTCACTGTGTGTGTTTTCTTCTCTCACTCTGTACCCATTAATATAATTCAAAAATGATTGGTTTTTTTTGAAATATAACTTCAAAAGAGAAATGTGATTTTCCCAGCATGCTGAAATCTTGGGTGGTATACAGTGTTGTCACTAGCCATATAATTTAAAATTAACACCACTGACAAATGCTGCTTTAAAGCTTCTATTGAAAAATCATAACATGTGAGTGCGGTAGGGCTTTTTTGCTGATCTGGATTTGCATTTTTGTAATTTACAGTTAAAAACTGGAGAGATCTTGTTATAGCTTGATTACTCTTCTTCAGTATACTCCTTGTTTTGTATCCCATTATTCTCTCAAAGAACTTAATTAAATGAATCAGAGTATAAGCTCACATTTGCTGCAACAATCACAATTCCCCATAGATAATTTTCTTTGGCTGGTCTTGCTGGGATTTCCAGGAAAGTTCCCAGAAACTGTTTCACAGAATAGAGGGATTTCTCTTTTTAAAACCCTTTTTTGGTGGTACACAAATCTGAGCCCAGAAGAGTTTAATTTTTGAGAAATAACCATGAATTCTACATGCATGTGTGACTCTATAACAACAAAATCTTCAGAATAAATTGTGTTTAAGTAGAATCTTATTTGATTTTTTTGTGGTTGGCTTTGGAAACATTTGGTAGTTATTTTCCATTGAAATTCTCATCTTCTTGGGGCAGCAATGTGTTTAAGTTCTTCTCCTGTTATTTCTGCTCTGTAATCTTAATTTTAAAACTTGTTTTCAATTTTTTTTTCTGTTTGCTGTCTTGTGTGTAGTTATCTTTCACATGGCAATAAATAATTCTGTGTTTGGTGTTGGTGGTCTTGGTCTTAGTGTGCATGTATTTGTGTTGAAGGGCTACAATATATAGCCCAGTAAATAGCATTGTTCTTTATTTTGAGAAAGAGAGAAGGAAGGGTTCTAATTTATATCCGTATTGGTGAAATAAAAATGTGGTCTCTCCATTCAAGAATGTGGTTGTAATTTTTCAAAATTACTTGTAAGGCTTAGATGACCCATTTACAGCTGGCTAAACTGAGATGTTTTTAAGAAATAAATTTTTAGAGAAGAAGGTTCGACACTACAGAAATTTTGACAGGACAAGTTGGTCCCAAAGAACCAGTAACACTCTCAGCTGTTGTCTGTGAGTGCAGTGCGGTTCTCTTGGTTTCTGGAATCAAGATGCTTGATTGCTTGATTTGTATTAGACATTAAATAATACTGGTTCATGCCTCTGTGTACTGACAGTCCGATGATGGGCATTAAAGAGTTGAGGCACCATGGTATGAGTCAAAAGGGAGAAGCTGGTTTGGGATTTTGGGATTTTATTTTTGCTTATTAGCAATTAATTGAGGACATTTCTATGAGAGCAGGTGAAAGCGTCCCCTGAGCATGTAGCAGACTGACAAGGTACAAGTCAGCTTGGATCCAGAAGCTGTGTCACTGTGTCAGTGTTCCACTGTTTTGCAGGAAATAGTAGCTCAGGCAAAGTCACCTGTTCACAGTGCTGCACAGTGTTTCTGCTAGTGCTAGGTTGCTTCTTGCCAGCCTAAAGGGATGAGTGACTCTGACTTCTTGCAAATTCACAGACATGCATCCATTTCTGTGAGTATCAAAGGCTTGTTCTGAGGGTCCCTATAGAAGTGGGAGAAGCCCAGTCATCTCTGAGAGGGTTTGTATCATATCCCAAGAGCTCTAACTAGAATTTATTGAGGCTAAGTGTTGTATCTAGGACCTCCAACTGAAGTACGGTTTCAAATGGTAAATACAAAGTAAGAAAGTAAGATTCTGCTTCCAAAACTTGAGCCTGAACTGGGAGGAAACTTGGATGGAAATGATCATCCAGCCCAATCTCTTGCCAAAGCAAGATTATATCCTGCAGGCTGTTTTCGAACATTTGCCAATCTGGCTATAAAAGCACCAAACAAATAGGCTCCATTACTGGGAAGAGTCTGGGAGGCTGTTCCATTGTTTAAGAGACGTCATGCCAGTTCATTGTCTTCTGAAATTAAGTATTTATTTTTTTTCTTATCTTAGTTACATCTTATCCTTGGTTGTGTTCTGGGATACCAAATTAAAATCTGACATTATTAAAGGCAATGTAGTTCTTGGCTATTACAATCTACCTTTGTGTCCTCAAACCCAGGGTGTTGATCACCCTAAGGCAAAGGGCTGCACAGCTGCATGACCATAATTCTATGTTATGGGGGCCAGGGCAAATGATGACTATAAAATGCCTTTTTCTGCCTTTTTGTATCTGACCTTCTCTTTCTTAATTAATAGCTTTCTACATCCCATCACAGCTTTTGATGTTCTTCAGTGAGTGGTTGCCAGCAGCTGTATCTACTTTAGTAAGTAGTGTGGCCTTGTAAGAGCGTGGGGTGAAAGCAAAACAGGACCTATAGAGTAACATTGTTGGTGCTGAGGGCTTAGCATCCACAGTCATGCATGCTTTAAGGTTTTGGAATAGTTCTGGGCTGGTCCCTCAAACTGCGTGTATGTACTGGTTGGACATCATTATATGGACTTCCAGAATGCATTTTCTGATTTAGTTTTGTCTGACAGTCTGTGAGTATGAGTTTATTTTGTTATGTGAAGCAGAGTGTAATATGTAAGGATGAACTAAAATGCTGGTGGCAGATACAATCCAGATATTTTTTGAGTGTGTGTTGTTCAGAGCTGAACGCAATGTTATATACCAACAAGAGAGATTTGAGCCAGACGTCAGGAAAATGTTTGAAGCACTATGGAAGTTGAATAAAATCCATGCTGAAATGTTTCTAAGAAAAGGATAAACAGAAAATAATTTCCTAAGAAGAAAGATAGAGTTGTTCCTATATAGAGAATCAGAAATGGATTTGGTCAGTTTATGGCATCCTTTCAGGCCAAATTTCCCCTGGAGAAAAGGAGGCTTGTGGGGAGGACCCTATTGTTCTCTACAATTACCCAAAAGAAAGTTGTAGAGAGGTAGGAGTCAGGCTCTTCTCCCAAGTAACAAGCAGTAGGACGAAAGGAAAGGGCCTCAATTTGCACCAGGCAAAGTTTAGATTGGGTATTAGGAAAATCTTTTTCATGGAAAGGGTTGTCAAGCATTGGAAGAGACAGTCCACGGAAGTGGTGAAATCACCTTTCGTAGGAGTGTTTAAAAGACACGTAGATTTGGCACTCAGGGACATGGTTTAGTGGTGGACCCAATGCATTTTAAGGCCTTTTCCAACATAAATCATTACATGACTCTATGATTCTATAATGGGTGTCCCTTTTTCTTATGTGTATCAGTTTCATTTTTTCCAGTTTTTTAATTTTATGTCCTTCGTCCTGCTATTCATTATAATTTTTTCTTTTCCATGTCTGTTATTTATAACTCGTGCTAGCTTAGCTACATCATGGAGTCTCATTGTAGGCAATTTACTCTCCCAGATACCAAAAGTTTTTAACAAAGTTGATTTAAGAATCTTGTCTACCGAATAATATACATCATAGGTGATAATCTACAGTAAGCCAGATTTCAAAACACATATCATGTTTTCTTCAGGTCAGTTTAAATTCAGGCTCAGATGAGAAATAATCACAAATGCTTTACTGAACTGATGGCATATAATTGTTTCCCAATGTTCATTTGTAATTCAGTCAAGAGGAAAACTTCCCATTAATAAAATTTCCACCGTTCTCTTCCTCTCTACTGTACAGTTTTCGGAATTATGTTCAATATTGTGCGTATGAATATGCTCACTGTTGAGAAAGAAGTGTCTTGAAAGAGAACTGCACCCCACAAAATACACCTTTCAGAGCCAAACCCCAAACAAATCCTACTCCTAAGCCTCAGATCACTCAAAAAGAGACTCAATACATTTTGGCTTCTCTACCATTGAATTTAAATAGATATTAAGACCTTAAGTCAGTAAGGTTTCTTTTAAATGCCTCCCATCTGTACAATAATTTTTTGCTTTATACATTTTCTGCTGTGGTTTGTGAAGATTCCAGTGTCCCAAGAGGAGGGGCCTTTTAAGTGGTACAGGTGTCCAGTTTCAACATAGAGAAGCAATCTAGGCTTGCCTCTTGGCTGCTGTTTAATGCAATCTCTGGGAAAAGGAAAACATAAATTTAAACCTACCCTACTAAAATGTTTTAAAATCCAGATCACTCATTTCCCATAATTTATCGTAAAGCAGATTCATGCTCTAAAAATTAAAAATATTTAGAGATCCAAGGCCACTTCATATGTGTTCTTTTGTGCTGACAATATTTTATTTTAAAAATTACATACTTTCTTTTGTCAGGTATTTCCATTTTTCTATGATAAATACTATTGAGAAATATTTTTTGGTTGTCCAAAATTACACGCATACCCCCATCCATTTCTGATACTGAAATTAGTAATGTTAAAAAAGAACAATGAAGGGGGAATGCTTTGCTACAAACATCAGTTTTGAAATGAAAACATTTTCATCTATGAGGCTCCAGTTGTTCTGCAGTTAGCAAATACTTCAATTGACACTGTTGTCAAACCAAGGACATAAAACTGAGAGTGTGATATGTTATCTGCTGCCAATTACGTAAGTTCGTGATGCATAAGTTATTGCAAAAAATGGGGTCATGACCCCTAAACCAACTCCTTTTGAAGTTGTAGTTCTTCATAAAACCTCCCGCATATTTGTATATTTTAGTTGGTTAACTCTTAACTGATTTTATGCAAGTGCTTATGAGAACAATTATATGACATTAAAGAAAAAGCAGACTCTTACGTCTACAGAAATACCAATTTGTTGATATGCTTATAGAGAGGTGAATCTGACTAAAACATGGGTTTTAGTTCCTAATCAAAGAACTTAGATTAAGTTCCTTATCAAAGAGATGCTTGAAAATAAATATTTTTGGCCATCAAATGTAAATATTAAAGTTATTACAGTAGATTATCTAGCAGCGAGGTAAGAAGATTTGGAATCAACCTCTCCAGTCCTTGTCTTACCTTTTATATGATCTTTTATAGCAATGTTACATTAGTCATTGAATTTCCCTATTGCTTTCAGTTATCTTTCTGTATGACCAAATATGACAAACTCATATTCATCATGTGAAAATAGTGTGTAAATAATAGATTTAAACCTTCATTTGAAAAATGCCAGCAAAGCTGGGAAGAGTGTTAGGTGGAGAAATCACTTGGAACTGGAACAGTGAGGTCCTTTTTCATGTCTGAGGCAGAGGTTCTAGAAACTTTAAGACTCAAGATACTGTGATGCTAAAGATATGCAGCACTTTCATTCTAAAGCAAGGGGCTTGTTAGAGGATCATTTAGCTAAGATTTTTTTTTTAAACTTCAGAGAGGAAAAAAGTATGTCTTTTAAATATTAGTTCTTTTCAAAATTTGGTAGAACTATGATCTTTCAGATGATTGGACAAAGCCTCTCCTAGAAAAGCTACTAGTCCTTCTTCTTCCTCATTCAGTTTAAGGACTAAAACCAGGGGATTCATACTCTACTAAATGATTTTACCAAGTGGTTTTCTTTTTTTTCCTTGTGATTTTGGGACCCCTCAGCTACTTCTGTTGCTCTGCAACTTGCCTACTTCATACAAGCAGTTACCTGTTCACTGACCTGGGGAAAGAACAATGCAATAGTTCAATGGGCAGCCTAAGTTCAAGCCCTTGTTCAATTAATGGTTATTTATTTATATAAAGTGAAACAGGCCCAACAGGAGAGGCAGAATACAAGAATAGCTTGATATTTTGGTGTTCAGGAAGCTTGCCTGGAATACAGGATTCTGACATCTTGCAGAACAGAAACTTGAAATCTGGACTCCTGTGCCACCAGTAAATGTCTTGATCATAAGATGATTATCTAGGAGGGGTGGAAGTTTTCGTGCACTTTGATGTATTTCATCCTAGGCATGAGAATCTTCCCCAGGTAAGAACTTCATAAGAACTGGTAAGTACCTGCAAAGGGTTTGGCCTCAAGGGAATAAAATTTTTCAGCGAAAGAATGCATCGCTGTAAACTCCAACGGGGACGTGACTGGAGTTTTTATGACCATGTAGGTCCAGAGTGGTTTGTCCATTGTGATGATCCATCAGCATCTCATGTTTGAAGGGGAGGTCAACAAGCAGTGCTGGAGGGCATGAGTCTCAGGAAGCCTGCAGAATGCCAAAGCACATGTCTGTGTAAGTGTCAGACTTGTAAATCAGCTTTGATAGAAATGTTTAACAATGGGGAAATGGTCACACACAAACATTCGTTTGGGGATTAGTCTTATGAGTCTGGCTGCTCTTAAACACTTCAGTTGACATGACATGAAACCGGGGCATTAAACCAGGAGCCTGACATGTGATCTGCTGCCAGTTGCCTTCAAATTACCATGTCTGATGAGAGAAAAAGAGATGAAGTTAATGGAGAAATGGGACAGGTCATCTGGACTCTGATAATTAATGTTCCCTAGAAAATAAAAGTTTTGAAATTTTCCTGGAAATGAAGTTTTATGATCTGCTACAACAGCCCACAGGGGGAATGCTGCAACCTACACGTATTGACAATTGTGGTATTACCAGACAATTAATTTTTATGAGTAATTTCCAGAGCAACCATCAACCATGCAGTCACGCATACAGTGCAAGAGTGTGCCATGGAATCGAGACTCAGCTAAAGGCCAAAGATTATACAGATTTATTAATATTTGCAAAAAAGTTCTCAACAGCAGAGAGCAAACTGAGCAACAGAATGGGGAAGAAGGAATGGACTTGACAATAAAATGAGTTTTGTAAGGATATGATTCAGAGCATGATGAACTCAACAGAAAGATTTCCATTGATTTTTTAAGGTCTTGGATAGATCTCAAGAGAAATGAGACACTCCATCTTATACCTTTCTCCCTACTTTCTCCATCTGAATGGAAAATACATTCTTGTTCACAGCTGGCATATACCCTTTAGGGACCAAGAATTACAAGCAAAATGTTGATCACATTTGAGATGTAGAGCCAAGAATCCCAACCTAAGCAGTTCCAGAAGTGGTTCTATAAGGGCTAAGCAACTGGCAAATTCTCTCTACCATTATGTTCATATTTGTATTAGACTCAGAACAGTCTTACCCTGTACTTAACGTTGCAAACCTATTCTGCTTTCTCACTTAAAACACAGAGAGTAATGGAGTAACTGGATTTATAGTTTAATTTCTCTTAAATCCTTCTCCATACACACCTTACTTGCAAAGGTAATGACCTGTTTAGTTTCCCTCTATTTATGTCTAGTCTAAGTAGTAATAGCTGTTACTTTTAAACAGCTATTAAATACTTCAGTAGTTCTTAAACTATGCCAAGGAATACTTGCAATAAGAGAACAATGAACAGAGATGACTGGAGATGAAGTTGTAGAACTGAATTTGTTTATATATCATTCAGAAGAAAATAATAGTTCTGTCAAAGTCCCTGTCAAAGGCTGTTAGACAAAATGATATACTTTGCACTAAGTGGGTCTACATAGATCATGGATTATGGCCCCAAGTGATAGATCTCCAAGATAAGCTTGGTTATCTATTTTCAAAAATTTTCCTTCTGTGGGAACAAAAGATTGCTGTCTAATGTAAGTAATATTTGAGAAACTCATCCTGCTGTGATAGCAATTCTTATTTCATCCTACACACTGAAGAACATAATTTATCTTAACACTAGGCATTGAGCAAAGCTAGCTGTGGGGAAGTAGTACTAATAAGGTTTCCTTTTACTGCTGAACTCAATTGAAATCTTCAGTCAAGCAAATCCTGGTTTAAGTACTCTGCTGGTTATTTTCTTTAACATGGTGTGAAAGACCAAAGCTGCTTTATTGCAATGGAAGGATAAGTTACCAGCAAGACATGCTGAGTTGAGGAGCTGGTGACAACATGCAGAAAGAGAAATTGGCATTACTTCCCATCACTTTGGAGATACAAGAATAAACTTCCTTACAGAGAAAACCAAAACATTTTCAATGGAGAATGCTCAACAGAGAATGCTACTGTTTGATGGATTGCAGCCTTCTCAGTGTCCAGCAGATCAGGAGTAAACACTTCCAGGTCCCTAAGAACAAGTCCCTCACCTTTCCCAGGCTGTACATGAGTGGAATGCCTGCTTCTCATCTCATCAATCTGGATTTCATCTGAATCAGAAAGCCCAGATTCCATGGTCTGAGGATTTACTCACTCCCTTCACAAGCATAGTAGGTGCTGGCTTTCCCTCTGTGGAATCACTTTGTGTTGCTTCCTGCAGGATCCTGTAAGGTAGCATCAGTGGAGACAGTTGTCCTTCACCTGACCTCAACACATACACAAACCCCCTAACAACTGGCATTGGCATCTCCTTCTGCAAGGTGATTCTGACCTAGGGGGCAGAGCACCAGCAGTGCCTAAAGCTTTGCAACAGATCAGAAAATATGCAGTAGAATCGGATTAAAAGAACAGAAATGAAAAAGACCTGCAGTTTTCTACTGTTACAGCACTGGACACAGAACATCATTTCCAGTTTAAAGTCCATCAAATGATGAAGCACAAATAGTGTGTTTGGAGTTATCAGTTTAACATTTGCCCCAGACCTTCCTGAGTGCACTGGGAATTCCTCTGTGTTTGATAAACCACAATAGAGGCTCTTTCCTCAAGGACAAGTAAACACATAGCCATTAGCAGTCAGGTTAAAGTAAAGGATAACTGAGCTTACCCAAGGACTTGTTTTCTCAGGTTCATCTGAGCTATCAGCTTGAGCACATCTGTGAAGATCGCCTGGAGGTCATGAAGGTTGCCCTCTTTGCTTTGTCTTACTCTCAGGATTTTTTTTTTTACAAGTTCCCTGTCCACAAAGAGGTGTGGCAGAATGATAACTGAAAACCTGGCTCTGTTCACTGTATCAGTGTCACAACAGATCTAGTTTTTTACCAGGATGCCTCAATGCTATGGCTAGAGGAATGAGGGGAACACAGACTTTATTTGTAAAAAATATATTAAAAATCTGGTATGTTGCCACAAATAATGCCAAGATAGAAAGTCCTGATTCAAAAATGAGGATTCAAAGGTCAATATGAGTTTGTTGGGCAGAAACAATTATTTAATCCACATTGTGGAGCAAGAAACCCACTAATATCCTGATCTTGGTTTTATCTGGAAAGTGATGATAATGGCAAAAATGATATAGTTCTATGTCTATGACAAAAGTAACAGATTTTTCTGTGGACCCCATCCAAATACTACTGAAGCCTCCAGAACCCCCCCCCCTCCCCCCCCCCAAACCACACAAAAACAAAGGGTGCTTTTCTGTGCTTGCATACCAAAGGAGATGTGTATCGGTTTTGCTTTTAAACACAAACCTTAGGATGCATCCAGACCCATCCAGCACATGATTACACAGCTGATGTGTACATTTCTCCTTTTTCCACTCTCATCAAAAGGTTCATCAAAGCTGTGGAGATGTTTGATATTCCTGGTGAGATGAGGTCAGTGCCCCTCTCTTGGAGCTGATTCATATGAAGTGGAGGCTGAAAGGGGACAGAGGGCATGGGAGAGAATAGGTACTATTTTTAGCACAGAGACATTTATCAGTAGCCCTGGCATCACTGGAAATCAGCAAAGAGAAGTCTCTGTTGGGGACATGATTCATGAAATAATATACAGAAGACATGTGGCTACCTGCAAATAGCAGACTCCCCTGTGGTCATGCTATTGACACCTGTTTGTATTTGGATTCTATCATACTTGTGTGCCAGTATTTCAGACTTATTATTTTTTTCCTTGGTCTTTTACGGGTTAGCACAGATGGTGACTTCCCTTGTGTGTTCTGCCCTTTACACTTGTTTCTAGTGACCACCTGACTGCCTTCATTGTGGTTCTGTTCTTTTCAGAGTGCTATTGATTATACACAGCACTTTGTGGCAATCTGGTATAAAGGGACACCTTTATAAGACATCATGGGCTCTAGGTATCTATTTTTATCAACCTAAGCAATTGTTGCTTTGAAAAAGAGACCCCTACTTCCCAGGCTGTGTGTTTCTGACCTCGGTTAGTCCGAACTCCTTTGACCTCGGTGCAGCTTAAGCGATGTGACAGCCGAGTCAGCCCCTTTAATTCCAGTCTTTGTGAGGCTCATGTGATAATCATGCACTTGCTCTGTCAGAGGAACCAGCAAAGAGCGATTCTGTCTGTACTTGCTCCCTGCAGCAGACCTCTTTCTTGCATTCTCTCTTCCACCAGATTCCTTTCATTTTGTTGGTTCTATTCAGGAACAAAGAGGACTTTGTTGAATTGTCTTTGTGGTTTATTTTCCTGAGCCTTGTAAGATAGCAGACTTTTGCCACTGTTTTATCTAATCCTTTATCATATGCACAATACCCTGAATGCTTAACGGAGGCTAGTGTGTGTTAGCCTATCTATCTCCCTTTTTTTATTTTTTCAGGTTGGAAGCCAAGGCTGACTTCTGGATGCCAAGTTAGGAATAATGGCTGGAGTAAAAACTCAGGGAGGGGTCTGTCCATGCAGCTGCAATAAAGGATTCAGGCAGAGGACCTGTAGTCATCAGTAGATGTCATCTTGTTTTTCATGTTCTCTGGCCTTACTAGGCCCCCTGTGTCTACGTAGAAATCTATTTCTTTACTAGTGTAGAACATATCTTCATCAAATGGTCTTTGGGCACATGTTCAAAAAGAGATAAAAATGCACTGGCTGGCCACTACAGCTGTTAATATTTTGCAGCTTTTATCTGAGCCTGTGAAAGTGTTTAACATGTTAAACTGCTGTGGTCTGCACAGATGCAGAAAGGCAGTTCAGAAGAGTGAGGTGAAGGACTCTAGTTTATAGATTTTACCATAAAAGTCTTCTCCAAATCTCAGGACAACTCAATAGTGTGGTGAAGTCTAAAAAGAGCAGCTGGCTCTAATCTTTTGCCTTAACCACTGTCCTGGCTGCTTTTCTCATGACCTGCCACTCTACCTATTCCCAACACATAACTCTTAACGTGTTTTCTTTATTTAATTTATCAAAACATGTTTTTTAAAGCCATGGAAAATGTAGCCATTACTCAAGGCTGTCCTTGAGTGATAACTTTGTCTGTTTTGTCTATTGCCAGAAGGACATAGTGTGGTCCTGGAGTCTCTGGACAAGTTAGTAACTGAGAGTTGCTTCATCAAATCTCTTCCCATGAGGGAAGAGATCTATAACCTTTGTTTTCAGTGGAACAGACAAACCGCTCTGAAAGGGTAGTCGGCAACAAAATACAGTGCTTCTGGACTCTGTATAAAAAAAAAAGTCAGGCAGTTTAATCCTGAGAGTGACCTCATGGACCTTGAGAGAATTTCATCAAGGATGTAGCTAGTCTGTATTTTGCAATAAGCTGAAGGAAATAGGCTTGAAATTTCAGAGATAAAGCTCACAAGCAGCACCATTCCAGTCACCCAATGTTCTTTGTAAATGGGATTTCTGTGCTGTTTATTTCTAAAAAAGTCTCATGTTCAAAACCTGAAACTTTCAGCCCTTACTTGAGCAAAAATTGCACAGAAACCAGTATGAATAGTGCCTAGAGCAAAGTGAAATAAAAGCTGGAGGATCTGGTGCTGTGTTATTTGGCTCATGCTGCAAAACTTCAGCAAATTTGTCTCTAGTGAGCAAAGTGAGCAGTTTTGACAGCTTTTTTTATATTGAATTACAGTGACAAATAGGGACATTGGTTTGCAGAGCATTTGAAAGCGTGATAAACACAGTCCTAATGAGAAAGATGTTTCTTTTTATTTGACAGAACACCACTGTTTTTTCTCATGCTTACAAGTGCACAAAAAAAGGAAAAAAAAAAACCCGAAAAAAACCCCCTGGTTATTTGAGGCAAAATTCCTGAAATATTATTCTCTAAATCTCTAAGCTTTCACTTATTATTTTTTATTCACAGAAGTATTTGATGATTATATTGTCCACAAAAATTGTAGCAGTGATAAAAGAAAATCAAATTGTTAGTTCAAACAGAGTACCACAGTGTTTTTTTTTTAATTTAGGTATGAATTTAAAAACAAACCTGCTTTTCAACATGAAAAAATCTTTTTTTTTTTTTCCCAGAAGATAAATGCTTGCAGGGAGAAAATTGCTCTTATATCCCTCATGAAATTATAGTCTTTGGGTTGTTTAACTCCAGGTTCACCCACCATGGAGCTCTTAGAACTTTGAAGCCTACAGTGAGCAACTTGTACTACAGAAGAAAATAATTTAACATCCACGTGCACAACAGTTGTAGCAAGCTCACTGGAGAGTAATCTGTTTGGAAAGCAGCTAGTGTTATGAATGCTGCTAAAAATAGCAATAATAGCAAGATAATTTTGCTTATCCACCAGTAACACTTGCAAATGAAGGGATTTTGCCGCAGCTGTTAGGGATTCCAATCACTTCTAACAAAGGTGTTTAGTCCAAGATGCTGGAATTTTACATGAGTGTGGATTTCACTGAAAACTGTTCAGTGCTGCTGTCCGTTGTGTTTCTAAACTCGCATCCCTCTCCATCTTCTTTAAACATGAAGAGTTGCTGTTGCCGGTGCAGATTCATTCTTTTATGCTGGTCCCAGACCCATATATTCCAGCACCTCTTTTATTTTTGATGTGGCAGTGAAAAGAAACCAGGGAGTTATTGCTGTTCATACAAGTGCTCACACATTTGAGCCCTCCCCACAGGCACATCTTTGTATGCGTGCCCCTCACACATGCACGTCCCTGCCACCGTATGTGCTTATCTTGCCAGTTTTCTAATTTTCTGAGGAATTTTCAGGAGACTTAGCTGAGGTGTGTCTCCGCTGGCTGAGTTTTTTTTCCTTACTTTTTCCTTACTTTTCTCCTGCCCGTTGCGCTCTGTCCTCCCCGCACGCCAGCCTCGGACACGGCAGCGTGCGGAGATGGTGCCGTGAGCCGCCGCGGGCAGGGACGCTTCTCCTGGTGCCTCCTGACAGCGCTGCCTGCTCTCCGCAAGCTCATCAGTCCAAGAACTCGCTCTGCGTGTGGTGATGCAGGAGGGTGCAGTACCAGCTGAGAGAGAGGAAGGCGCCAAGAAAGCCACAGGAGCACAATGCATATGGAAATGAAGCAAGATATGACAAACCTGCCGCTAGGGCAGCCTCAGCTCGCCCAAACCGTGCTGAGCAGAGGCACAGATGAAGGAATTTTTCATGTATTGTCACATCCTCAAAGGCTGTTTTTCAGAGCGTAGAAATGCCTTTTGTTGTCTCAGAAGCCACCTCCTGCACATTTACAACTTCTAAATCAGTCTTACTTGGATTCGGCAGAATTAGGGATAGGGAAATCCTATTAGATCTTATTATCATTTGAACTACCAGAGCAGTATTGTTCTAGATGTTAATTTGTCAAGCACTCTGTTCCTGTTTAAATAACTCAGTGTAAACACCATGTAAGTATTGTCTGTGCCTCTTAAAACATATAAATATATTTGAATAAAGATTTTTAATATTTCCCTTACAGTTCAAACACCTTCCTGCCTCTTTTTAAAGATTTAACCATTCCTCCTCATCCAGAAGGTTATGTTAATTTTGATGAGGCAGTGGAGGGAGGGTGAAACGACACTGACAGCTTATGCCATATGTTCTTTAGTCAAAGAGCTTTTGGGCTCCCTGTTGAATGAACTGATTCCCTTAAAACAAAATGCAAAAGAAGAATTGTCTCTTGAAACCTCTTCAGAAGCACAGTGAGGAAGGAAATGCCTAGTTTGGCTTCTTGCACCCAACGCAGGTTATTTCCAGTGGCTGCTGAAAGTGATGTGTGAGACAGTGCATGTTCTCCCATGTGCTCCAGCCCCTGGAGAGGCAGGAGAGGTGGGAATAAGGTACCACCACAGGCAGAGAGGGAGTTTATTTGACTGAGATGATTTTAGCCCAATGCATCTACTCCCTCTCCAGCAGTCTTGTCTCCCAGCTCACACCTTTTCAGCCCCAGCTTACTGGGTGACACCTTTCCCTCTCTCCCTCTGCCAGCCTTTCCCATCCAGTCACACCCTGACAACCTTCCTACTCCATGGTCATGGCCAGAGCTGTGTGCTCTGGCATTGCATGGAGCACCTCTGGGATCTTGGAGCTGTGGTAAACACTGCTGCAGTCCCGGAGCAATGAGGCGGCACCTTCCCTCTGTGGAAGGGTTACTGCCCTGGCCATGCTGAAACCTTCACCAATGACAGACCTAAAGTAAACAGGTGTGTGCCAAAAGTAAGGAGATTCACACCAGGATTTTTGCCTGTAGGAAAAATATCCAAGGCTAGTAAAGATGCGGGCCTGATGCATGGAGACATCCAGGTGGACACCTGTTAATACCAGGTGAGAAAGAAGATGCAGCCCTGGAAGTGTGTTCCTAGAAGGAAGGCTGACAGCTCTCACTGACACTGTGGTGATACTGCCATGCTGCTACCAATGTCCCCACCACTCAGGTGAAAAAGGACCTGATGGTCCTCGTTGGCAACAGCTGAACATGACCCAGTGTGTGCCCAGGTGGCCAAGAAGGTCAGTGGCATCCTGGCTTCTATCAGGAATAGTGTGGCCAGCAGGACAGGGAACAGTGATCATCTCCCTGTATTCAGCACTGGTGAGACCACATGTTATGTCCTGTGTACAGTTCTGGGCTCCTCACTTCAAGAGGGACATCGAGGGGCTGCAGCATGTCCAGAGAAGGGCAATGGAGCTGATGGAGGGTCTGGAACACAAGTCTGATGAGGAGCAGCTGAGGGATGTGGGGGTGTTTAGCTTGGAGAAAAGGAGGCCTGGGAGATCTTATTGCTCTTTACAACTAACTGCCTGGAAGGAGATTGTGGTGAGATGGGGATCAGTCTCTTCTTAAGTAAACACTAGGATGAGGGGAAATGGCCTCAAGTTATGCCAGGGGAGGTTTAGATTGGATATTAGGAAGCATTTGTTCAACAAAAACATTGTCAGACATTAGGAGGGTGTGCCCAGGGGTGTGTTTGAGCCACCAAACCTCGAGGTATTTACAAGACATGTAGATGTAGCAGTCAGGGATGGGGTTTAATGGTGGACTTGGCAGTGCTGCATTAATAGTGGGACTGGATGATCTAAAAATCCTTTTCCAACCTAAGCAGTTCTATGATTCTATGATTTTGTCAATGTAGCTGGTGTGCAACAGCATCAAGCTGGAGAGATACCCACAGCGGGTTGTGAGTTGGACCTCTCTGTAGGGTGGTGGGCCATCAGGTCTCTTTATAGTGACAGTTAAAAAAAGAGAGGGAGAACACGGAGACGCACTCCAAAGACGGAGATGAGTAGACAGAAAAGGAATGAGGGAGCAATAGCCATGGTGTTGGGTTAGAAATCTGGAGACATACGAGTATATTTGGTAGCCTTAAGGCTACCTCTCTGGTCTGGACAGAGACTGAAGCTCCTGGTGGGTGGAACAGAGGTGGAAAGAAACTTCTGTCCATTCTGTGTGACTGGATGTGGAGCTGGAAAGAGACACTGTCTCTGAGGGGCATGTGGGGAAGAAAGACAGAGGAGCAAAAGACAGACACTGCCAGAATGATTCTTGGTGACCTGGCTTATGGGTGGCTTACTGGTGGCCTGGAATGGGTTATGCAAGAGGCTGCAATGACCTGTCCAGCCTGTCGCCCCAGATTTGTCATGTTGAGGTCAAGTAGCTGATCACATGCTCTGCTGGGAGCTTGCAGGCAGCCAGACCCATGCTTGTATTGATATAGTGCCTGAATCTCTGTAGGAGATTGTCAGTGGAGTTTGCCCAGGTGCCGAAAATTGTTCTGTTGCCAATATCTGAGGTAGGATGAAAACCTTAGCTCCCATGGCACAGAGAAGTGTTTCAAATAGCTGCTCTTTTGCAGGTGTCTGGTGTAGTTGCCAGTTCTCTCTGAGCCTTCTGTTTAGGGCTTAGAAAGGGGAAGAGAGGAAATCTCTTTGCTGAGGTATCTGTGGAGGATACTAAGGAGTTTATTAATTTGTTTGGGTAGCTGGAGAGTACACATAGAACCTGTACCAGCTATCAGTGTACTTTCAGTGGACACATTGCACGAGCAGACCAACTAGCTAATCTCACAGACCTCTAGCACAATTGCACCCATGACTGGTAATATCGGTGAGAACTTTGATTGGCAAAACTCTCTAAAAGGCAACTGCAGAAGATTTCTCTTTCACTACAGGTTTCTAGAAAGGGAACTGCAGGAAGCCCTGAAGTTGGTCTGATGAATACAAAAGTGTTGCCTCCATCAAGGGTAATCCTAGATCAACAGCACAACTCTTCCAGGAAGAATGGACACCTCCTGTGAGCATGAAGAGACTGACATGAAGAGAGGATAACACTGCATCCCATGTCTGCCATCAGTCTGGGATTGCTGCCTTTATCTTTGGCATCAGTCTTGTCTATGCCTTGGAGGTCCACCTGAGCAAGTCTGTCCAGCTGACACAATGGACTGTTTTTAAGAAGGCAGATCCTTTGATAGGTGGGAAATAGTAGCAAGGTCTGTATGGATGAGCACAAGCAACTTGTTCAGTAGAGGTGAAGCAAGGGGGAGCAGTGGTGATGATGCTGCTGCTGCCTGCACATTGGACAGTGGATACCAGAAAGCTTGGAGCACAGCCCACCTTTAATGTGCTTGCTGTGTTGTGGGACACACAAGGGATGAGTGTGCTGTGTGTGTCGAGCTGGAACTGTGCATGAGGTGGTTCGGAGGCTGGGGCTCACTCTGGTTCCTGCTTGGTGGAAGTAACCTTGGCCAGTGACATGGGCATTACTGTCACTGAGAGAGGAAGATCTGTCCTGTTACACTAACAGGGAATGGATTTGGACTTCTTAAATTTCTTTTAGATTCTACTGCAACTCCAGCACTTGAATCTGTTTCTCTTATTGTACGTTATTCTCCTCTGGGGAATCCCTCTTTCTGTGTATAAGAAACACAAAGAATAAGCTATAACAGACTTTATTAAGTTATCCAAGAGATGTTGTGCAGGACAGTATCCCTGGAAGTCATACCCTTGCTCTGAGGAAAGATCACACTTAGCTAGACGGTCCCTGAGGGAAAATCCTTTTACTCCTCCCTGCCACCTCCACTGATGCAATATCAGCTACACACTGAGGCTTCAAAGCTTCACTCCCCTTGCACCTTGCACTTCATTTATTTTTGCTGTCCTGACCTCAGTGTGTCATTGCTGCAAGTCAAGATTAAAATTTCTTGTCCAACTCCTGCTGCATATGGCAATGCTTTCTTTTGGTAACAGCCTTTCCTTCATATTGGACAACTCTTTCCCTCTGTCAAGGCCTCTCTTTTCCATAGCACTTAATTTTCCTGCTGTGCTCCACTGGCCTCTGGCTCCTCTGCACTGCTCTTCTGGTGTGAGTCTTGTGTCTCTGATGACCTTGTTAGCAACTTAGGCCTAATATTTGATGCTGAACATAAACCTAGGATTGAGGGAACTTGCTCCACAGACCAGGATCCTGGCAGAGTTCAAGCATGTGGTGCTCCTAAAGAATAATAACTCCATGAGGATTTGGTGACCCCTCTGTAAGACTTGAGGAGGAGAGTGCTGGCCAAAGCCTGGGGAGTTCTTTGGCTTGTTGGCCCTCCCTGCTCCATCTGCTTTCTATTGCACTTGAAAAGGAAATGAACTGAGCTAAATGATTTCAAAGTGACACTCTCCACACTGCACTCTAATTCCATAATTGCCATCTCCATGCAGCTCCCAGTACTAAAATGTTTAAAATAACAGCCTTCAAAAAGAGCCAAATCTTCGAAAGGCCATGCACCACCTCTGCTGGAGTAGTAAAATGATGGCAGAATAATTTCCACATGCAGTGGATGGGTGTTTGACTATTTGGGGGTTGAGCATAGTTACTTCCCTTGCCAGGAATTTCTCTAAGTCAGGAATCAAAATTACTTCTCTCCTTTGTGAGCTCTTTTAAAATGCTACATTGACTGATGTGTCAGGCATGGTTTGGTCTACAGTTGATCTCTCAAACTTTCTGGTGCAAATTTTTGAACAGACAGAAGAATTTTTTTTTTTTTTTTTTTAACATGGAGTACTCTGCATCTCCAGATGGAGCGAGGGGTGAGATAAATGTTTACTCTCTGCCCTTTGATCTGATTAATTTCTTATGTGCAGTTCTTTAAATGCCTCTGTAGCTATGATAGCACTGGCTTGTTTTAGTCTGACATTCATTATCAGCATCTTCAGTATGATGCAATATCTGGGACAAGAAAGATAATGGTCGGACAGTTGACAGGAGGCTGCCATCAAAGATGTGTTGGCCAGTGGTGGTTTGTACATCATGGCTCAGGAACTGCAGGCTGAGACACTTCAGCCTTCCAAACTGCAAGACTAATTGTGATTTTTCCTAACCCATTAGCTAGTTTGTGTTGCATTCTTTCTCAAATGTTATCACCATTTGCTCCATGCACATTTTGCTCGTATTTTCTCTTCCCTTGTGTTCTTGGTGAATTTTTTTTTATTTCTTGAAATCTTCCTCTGAATCAGTTCTGCATTTTTAGCTGAATATATCTACCAGCATGATTGATTTTGCTGTGTAGTATTGAGTCCACTTCTGGAATTCATCAAGTTATTCTAAAGACTCTTGTATGTATTCCATTAAGTGAATGTGTATCTTGCCATACCTTTAAAAAACTCTTCTGTTGATTTTGACATAGAGAATTCAACTTTTTTCTTAAAGTAAAAAACAACCAGAATAAAAATAGCAAGCAATCTTTTCAGCAACGAGCAGTCAGAATTTATGTTCTCGTTGGGCATGGCTCTGAAGATGTGATGATTCCATTCAGCTGAGCATCAACAAGATCAAAAGACTTTGTTGAAGTGTAACTGTCACTTTGATCAGAGCCGTACTGGAAACTTAATTAAATGAGTGGCTTTTTTTGACAGTTGCTTCTTTTGCCTATTTCTAGTTGTGGTTTTGATACTATGGGAAAATAACCTGACTCTGTTGAGTCCAGACACTGTGGTTGGATTTTGGGTGGGAGATTAGGTCAGGCTTTCCTTTTTTCTCCAGTAAATACAGTTGTGTTGAATTTCACCTTGAATTTTGGATCCATCCAGCTGATTGCTGAAATTAGATTTTTTTTTTTTCCCCTGATCACAAGCTATTGCATTAATATCAGGCTTTCCAGCAATTTCAATAATTCTGAAATAGATACTGTTTCCTATTCTGGGCAGGAGAAATGATCTGATGACCAACACCCTAGCCTGAGTCTTGAAAAAATTGAATAGACTTATGTGGAAAAATCTGTCCATATTTTGCATGAGGGTTCAATGACTAGAAGCTTGTTTCTGTTGCACTTCCATGGTGCTTGACTTTATGAAATCACTGTGAAGGCTAGAGGGGACTGTAGAATGGAGTTGGTTTGGGAGGTTGGAGTCAGGAATTAACAATGCAGGTCTCCCTACAGGAAGATTTTTGACTGACCTTTCCTTTCCATTCTCTCACTCAGGTGGTGACTGAATTTGTCTTTGAAGTGATTTACCCCCAGCTAGATACAAGCGGCTGTAGACCAATTAACCTGTTTTTTCAGCTTTGTTCTGAAGTTATCTATAAAACTCTAGGTTCAGAGTATTCTGGATTCTTTTTTGGACTGTGATAATAGTTTCTCTGGAAAAGGCAATTTTTCTTCTTTTGCAATTGGGTTTTTATCTTCTTTGAATACATCTAAAAGTCTAAAATTTAAAGTTGGGGCATTAATTTCCTCAGGTCTTTTCTTTTACCTGGTGGTATAATCCTTAAAGCACTACCACATTGCACATAAACAGATGGTGATTTCAACTTTTAAAAATTATGAACAACCAATGAGTGCCTGCAGATGAGATACTCTAAAGGCTCTTTTCTCTTTTCCTAACAATCCTCTACAAGCAGCAGCTGTAATCATGTTCAGAGGTTCAAGTGTCTACATTTGGGACAAATGAACATCCTGAATTTGGATGCTAAGCTCTGAACTTTATGGTGTTTAAAATACTTATTGCATGCTTGCCTTGAAGCCACAGTCTCCCATCACTGTAATTTTGCTGCTCCAGGCATGGGGACCACCTTCAGAGCTGGTGGTGCAAATGTAAGACGCTTGTCCTCACTCTTAGAAGACATGACAGTAGCACTGATTTTCAATTTCTGCTTTTTACATCAGAAGTCAGCTGGCAGTTTTGCTGGTATTGACTCTCTGGTGACACAGATAAGACGTCTGCCTTGTCCAGAGCTTAAGCTGTCCCCAGGTCCCCGGCAGAGTGAACTTTGTGTGGGAATGTCCACATATTTTTTTTTCCCCTGAACTAACACTTTTCAACAAGGGTTGGTACAAGGTTTCTCAGAAAAATTAAGCAGATGGCTAAAGATTACCTTGTGGCCTGAGGGCTGTGGCCTTTTGAGAGAATCTTGTTTAAAAAAACTAACAGGAAAGGCCCAAACAGGAAGAGTAGTTTTGACCTGTTTTCAGTGAAAGGAGCACTTCGTAGCAGAATGGCGTGACACCTTGTATCCCTCACAATGAATATATCTAAATTCTAATTTCCTGAACTCTGGAGAGGAGTCAAATGTCTGAAGAGAGTTTCTTTGCTCACGGGTCCAAAACTTCTGCATTCAGAGAGCTGGGCAGACAGCTTGTCTCCACTTTATTCGGGAGTGCGTTGCCAGATCTTGCCTGGCTGCTTCTGACAGCCAGTATTTCCCACTGCAGGGCCGGCTGCTGCCTCCTCCTGTTGTCTCTCAGCTGCCTGTGAAGCCCAGCAGACAGTTTGGACCCTGCCATTCACAAGTCATATTCACTAGCCCGTGAACCAGTGTGTGCCACAATCCCAGCATCTGCTAAACAGAAGAGAATATGTATGTTGCTCTATTTCTGCTGAGCAGATGTGCTCCCCATAGTCCTGGTGAGGCAGCGTGACTGCCTGGCCTCCACTACCATAGCCATAGGGATAAGCCATGAGATTTCCTTCTGATTCCTAGGTTACTTTATGCCCTGAAACTTGAAAGTGTAAAGCTTTCCAAAGCACTTGGCTTTATCAAATGCTTGTAATTCTGTGTATTTTTTATTGCCCATGTGAAGGTTTCCACCAATGTAACTTCATGGATTTCTAGCAGAATAATCTTGATTTCTAGCCATGTGAGAAGATGATCATATTCCAGGACTTTTCAGCTTGAGACAATTATATTTGCAATTGTAAGAAAGAGCAATTTGTCTATAGACATTCTTAAACCTAAACTATTCTGTGATTTGTACTCCTCCAATTAATTTCATTGATATTTTTATTTCTTGGCCTGTTTTTGGATGGAAATGGAGGTTGAAATAACATCATTCCCTTCAGATGGGAAATTCTGCCTTTTGATTAGGTCTTATGCATCATGGGATTCTTTTATTGCCTGTTTTAACATACACACACACACACACATATATATATATATATATATACATCTCTCTGTAATGAGCACCTTAGGACCCTACATAAAAGTTTATTACAATTGAGTGTTACTTGTAACAGCATTTGGCAATTTACCAACAAAAGGAAAAATGTCCAATTTTAATCCTGTAGGAATTGTATAGTAACTTCATGGATAAGCTTCATATTGATCAACTCTCAAAAATATCTTGTAAGGAATGCAATAAATACTTGACAATAGAACACTTGTGTATTTACAAGCTAAACACAGCTTGCAGTGAAGAAAGCAAGAGAAGTAAAACCATGGTACTGAGGTCAGTCTTATGTCCCTGAGATTTTTCTGTGTGGGAATTTGGCACAAGCAGATCTACTACGGCAAAATTAGAGTGTTTTGAGCATGCTGAACATCCCTTTTAAGCTCCCCCAGGCAGCTGTTTAACACTCCCCTCTTGTTGCTGCATTCCTCCTCTTCATCTCTGATGTTTGGAGCTGTTGCTCTGCTGACCTTCATCTTTCCAAATCAACTTCTCTGCCTTGCAGACCTTTTTTCCATTTTTTTTTTTTTTTTTTTTTTTTTTAGAAAAAACCCAAAAAACAAAGGTTGATCTATGTATCTTTAAGAATTTAGTTCAAAATCTTTGTTTCAGGTTTTACTTTCTCTACTTCCTTCTCTTTCCCTCTCTTTCCCCAAGCTTTTCAAATCTGTGGCATTTGCTTTCAGGAGAAGCCCTTTAAGAGAGACAGGACAAGCAAGGGCGCACCTTCATGGTTAGGAAAACACAGGGGAAAGTAATTTCACTTTGTCTCCCTCCCTCCAGCTAATACCGGAAGCCTTTTTGTTGAGACTGGTTGCAGGATAGCTTGAGTGCTCCTCTTCTCTGCGGGTCAGTGGGGACAATGGGTGCTGAGCACCTCTGAAAATCCTTCTTCTTAGGAAGCCCTGCCTAGAAAGGCTGGGCTGGGTCAGGCTTGGCCCCACATGGCTACAGGTCGTTTCTGATTTGGGCCTGGTCTCACCTGACATATGCCAACCCAATGGCTCAGCTAGTCTTTGGCTATTTTTGTCTTTTCTTTAGGGAGACAGCTTGACTGCTTAACGCAGCGCTTAATTCTCAGGTCATGATCTGCATGTCTTCAGGTCATAGGGGAATTTTGGCTTGCCAAGTGTTAAACCTTCTGTGTTTATAAGCATTAAACCTTAATGTGGTTACTGCTCGCTGCTCTCTGTGTTTTGTTTCAATCTTGTGAAGACTTTGACATTTAGCTTAAGGGCACTGCAGACAGTAACTCAAGCTTTGTTTAAGACATGGCAGATGAAAATTTTTCATGCTACTAACATATTATGGTAATGTGGGACACTTTATGCTGTGTAAATACAAAACTAGTGCGTTACAAGGATGAGGTATTAGATATTTTCTTGCCAAGGAAAATATTTACTTATTTTTATAATGATTTGTACATCATTAAAAAACCACCTTATTTTCTTAGCTGTTGTGTGAATTAGGGGATGGAATCTTAAATTTATTTTAAAAATAAAAGAACACATCATGGAGTCATTCCTACACAATGTGGGAGTGCTGACCTCTTCAGTCACTTCCAAAGAACATTTCTGGTTGGCTTTTCCAGCTGCTGCACACCCAGCAGCCTGCAGGTGAATGATATGTGGGGAGGACTCACTCCAGTCTTCCCACCTTCTTATTTCTCTGATAGCTTTGGATCAGCACAAAATTCTTTTCCCACTGAGCATCTGCTGACCTCAGTGATCTGCTGAAGTCAGTCAGCCTCTGCTGACCTCAGTGATTTCCCTAAGAGCTATAGTGTGTACAGAGGCTTTCCTGTCCTTAAGACCCGTATGTTAAGGGGCCGTCTCAAACCTCACTGAGTCAATGGCAAACCTTTAACCAACCTAAACAGGCTTTAGATTGAGTCTTATTGCAGAATTTGCTAGTGAAATACAAAGGGGATTTTGTGTCCTGGCACGTTTTAAGCAGGAGTGTTTTTCTGCTTCTGGACAGAGGGTAAAGCTTTTACTTGTCTGGGATGGGATCAGTTCCTGTTGTGGATTCAGGGATGTATTTGTGTGTAAGAGGCCATGAACAACTCTTTTGAAAGCACTGAGGATTGTTTAAAAGACCACTTGGCAGTTTTTAATCTTGCTACAAAAATGTGTGCAAATCTTATTTCAAGGTAAGTGGAAAAACCCCAAATACTGAGCTATTAAATTTAATCTCTATCCAGAACACTGTAATAAACAAAGAAGGAAGAAAATACCTAAATAACAAAGAACCATGAAAACATACAAGGTCTTTAAAGTTCTTGTTTGCCAGGACTCCAAGCAATGCTTGGTTGTACACTATACATTTGCGGATGGTATTTCTGTTTGATTTCATTCAGACCTCCAAAGCTGTCTCTTCTCCAGGTGGAAATGTGTGGAGGTGTTACTTTACTTAGCTATATGAGAGGGTCTTACAAAAGTGCTTGGATGAGGTCTAGCTATAAAAAGCAGTGATTATTTTGCCTTGTACATACTGGTTAAGGGACAAGACCTATACAACAAGGTACTTTGCTCTGTTCCATGTTATGGAGGAATTACTGGCATGTTACAATGTGTTGTTACTGGAAGCCAAATTCTGACCTCATTTGTAAATGTACAGATTTTATAGAATACGAGAGGCTTGGGCATGTGTTAATGAGATCAGGGGTTTACTTCATTTTTTAGAAATTTAAAGCGAAATAAAACCATAGAAAAACAGAGGTGAAAGGGTCCTCAAAAGAAGCTCAATCATCTGTGCGTAGCAAAGCAGGACCAATTACGCCTGGGTCATTCCTGTCAGCTGTTCATTTAACTTGTACTAGAAGATAACACAGTACAGGAAAATCAAGATGATCCATTCCAATGCCCAGATGATATATTCCAATGATTCACAGTTGTGTTTTTCCTACGTCAAATCTGAATCTTCCCTACTGCAATCTTAGCCTTATTAATTTTTGTCCTATCTGCCATGCAGTATCACACTCCTGATTTTTAGACTGCTAGGAATATTTTCCTGTATTGTCTATCTGGAGGTGTTCACAGACATGTTTTTCCAACAGAACAATTGTAATTTAATTAAGATGCTATGAGACAACAAGTATAGAAAATATTACATCTACTAACAACAGTCATATTTCTGCTTATCAGCGTAATAGCAAACCAATTTAATTAAATGCATTGGCTCAGTCAAGAGAGTTTGCAGTCTGCATTTGCCATTCCTGTTAATGGAGCCAAATTTGTTTATTTTTAGGGATTCCAGAAATTCATGTAACAATTTTCCAAGAATGGCTGTTGTCAGCAGACTGACAGTAGTGTTGAATCATTTGTGCTGGTTGTAACAAGGATTTCTATTCCTGAAGAGGTATCCACTGAAAGGCAGGAGTACGTGCAGTTACAGACTGTGATAGGCATGTATGATGTTGGTGATGTGAAGAGGACAGAAGGCCCTTTAAAAGAAAACCAGCCAGACCACAGAGAGCAGGGGATTCAAGGTAGGGTACCATGGACTTGGCAAAGAAGATGAATATTTTGTCCTTGTAAAGGAAGCTTTCTAAAAATGCCTCACTGTTGGCTCTGCTCCACTGACATTAGTGAAGCTGGAAGACATAGTAATAGCCTAAAAGATCAAAAGCATGAGTGGGAGTTCTCTGCTCTGCCATACTGGTGGAGCTGGAAAAGGTCTCAAAACAGTGGGAAATCCTTAGTGAACATCCCTACTATAGACAGGACCCCATGGAACATCTAGGAGTTAAATCTGTGGGAAATAGAAAGACGATGAGGGAGTGTGAGAGATGCAGTGCAGACCATTCCTAACAGGAGTAAAACTGAACATAGCTCAAAATATACGGAATATAATTGAAAAAGATGTTTTTTGAATGAACAATAACCTTTAAATTCTTTAGTGTGTGTTCTCTGAGCTGTAGAATGTTCTGATTGTTAAGGCAATTAGCTTTTAAAAATAGTTATTTTTTAGATTTTAATTACATGCTGCATTTTGCCTTTGTTATTAGATGGGGTCAGTAAGGTTACTGAAGTAATTATTGCGCTCTGCTTGGCACTGGTTAAAGCATAACTGGAGTAACTGCATTCAATTCTGTATGAAAAAATGTGGACAAATTGAAGAATTTAGAGTGGAAGAAAGATGGTAAGAAGTCTGGCATTCAGATCTAAGAGGAAAGGTTAAGATAACTTGGCACCTTTAGCCTAAAGGCAAAAGTAGAGTGTGGGGAACATAATAACGGGAGACATAAAGGAATGTTATAAAGAGGACAAGGATCAATTATTCTCATTAGTCAACAAAGATGGGACAAATAATAATTGGCTGAAGCAGAAGGGAAGTTTTAGGTTAAATATTAGGCAAAACTGTAGAAGAACTGTTTGGCAGTTGGAGAAGCTGCCAAGAGCCGTTGGACAATCACTGTCGTTGGAGTTATTTGAGGCCAGACACCCATCTGCAGGAACAGTTATAGAATAATTAGATCAATCCTGCCACAGACAGAAGGGTAGGCAAGGGGTCCTTCTGGCCTCAGGGACCAAGATTCTGTTATGGATCTACTTTTTCAGGATTCATGCCCACCCGCTATTTTGTAAACCATGGTGCCTGCTTCAGCCTTCACTAAAATCAAGGAGGAGACCAACAATTTAAAGCTGCTCTTCATAGGGGCAGAAAGCATATGAGACATAAAATTATCCCCTGATCTGTGGCCATGCATTTCTTTTTACAGCTTCTTAGAATGAGACTTCCTCTCCTCTGGGCGTCTCTGCTTTGTCCCTTTGAACATATGAGCTCTGGGAGCATAAAGTACTAACTAAAACAGAGTAGAATGGCTTTGGACTTATTCATTGCTTTTCACTACTTTATGGCAGCTTTTAGAAGTTGAATTGTAAATAAAATCTGTGTTTTATTGACAATATGCTCCTCATCTTCCCTACTACTATATGGGAGAAACCAATCACGCCTTCGTGGTATCAGCTGATCTCTTCCCATGGATGTGTTGAGATGCTGAAAACAAAGCAAACCAGGAGTAACTCTACAAAAATTTGCTGTGCTATAAAATGCTTGCCAGCTGGATTGGACCCAAAGATTGGCCTGGACAGGTTCTTCTTCCAACGACATAGCGAATCTGTCAAGGCATGGGTCCAAATACTGGTCACTGTGTTTGCAAGAAGAGCAGATCATTTTTAGAGGTACATCACACTGTTTCCAGCACATCTGAGATTGGAATCCAGCTGCATGATGGACAAAAAGAGAGATGGCTTATGTTTGCTCTGAGAGGCACTGCAGAGATGATACAAGGGCAGTGAGCTAATTTGTATTGCAAAGAGTGGTCTTAAAATGGTAATTGCATATGAAATTATAAACCATGAGCCCAGCTTGTTTATTTTTCCCCTCTAGTGCTAATGAAAAACAAAATAGTCTTAGTGTTTTGTGAGATCCTGGTGCAATGTGAGCAATCATTTGGCTGGCTAACTGGGAGACAGAGGCATGTTATGACCCTGGTTGTGTTTAGAAAAAAAAGAAAAAAAAAAAAAAAGGAAAGAAAAAGAAAAAATAATGAATAAAGTAGAGCCCGTGACAAAGATTTTAAATCCCCAGAATAATGGCAAAGTCAAATGAAATCCTTGTATTTGCTAAACCTCATAACACTGAGCAACCCCTAGTGTCTGGAATGAATTGGCTGGCTGTTCACTTCTAGCTGGTAATGTTATCTCAGAGATATACAGGGATATGTCTGCAGTGGACGTAACTTCTCTGCTGAGTCAGGAGACCAGAAAATGGTCATAGAGCAGAAGATGCCACTGCAATATGATGCACTACCCAATGTGTAGAGTGAACAACTCCATGATTGGAACCATGAGATGGCTTCACTAAGCTCCATTGTTTGTTCTTTTTTATTCCACACCCCCATTTCCTGTGACACAGAGCAAAAGGTGCTGAGGTGCTTTGAGGGGGGGCTGCATAGGAGGGCTCCTTGGTGACTTAGGAACCCCGGGAAACCTAAGCAGGCAAAAGTCCCCTTGGGGAACCAGCAATGGCTCTGTGTGATGTCTGGGAACTTCCAGCCAAGAGGCAGGAAGGGGTGATGGTCCTGCAATTTGCTCCCCATCATGGCCCTTGTATGCCCAGGGGCTCTGAGAGGAACCATGGCAGCCTCATCTCCTGGCTTCAGTCGCCCTCAGTTTGAGCATGCTCTGATAATCTTCTGCAAAGTGTTTAAAGGAACAGGGAAGATGCTTTATGCAGGCCTGGTTTTCTGCCCTAGTAGTGTTGAAGGAGACCACTTCATAGCATTAACTCTGTATGTCTTTTATAAAAGCAGATTGTACACTTGATGAAAAACTAATATTTAAGCAAACAATGGCCTTTGAATTCAGTTGTCCTTGCAAAATATTATATATATATATATATACATCTCTAACAGGTCATGCATCTAACGGGAGGAATGAACCTTTTCTTCTGTAACATCTATTAATGAGTCTACGTGCAAAACTTCATCGAATAGTTTTTGGAACTATAAACCCTTCCTTTCTTGGCTTAGTTCTTCAGGCTTTGCTAACCCACTTTTTTTTTTTGATGCTGTGTCATCCTGGACTAATTCACATGTGAGTGTGAGGGGGAAGAGTACCTTCACCACCCCTTCAGTGCTGAACTGAAGCGGTCTGGAGGGCTGAGGGGTGAGGCATTTCTACCTACAAAAGTGGCTGATATCTTAGTGTGGAAGACAATGCAGTCCTAACACCACTGGGACTTATAACCCAGAGCTACTTGATGTGGCCATCCCTTTTGTGCTTGTGGGTCTCCTTGCCCGCTAGAACCCCTCTGTAACCTTGGGCACCCTCGACACCCAACCCCCTCACTTTTAATTCACTGGGGAACTTGTGACATAACAGCATTAAGCCTCTGCCTGCTCTGGCTTTTTCTGTGAAGGGGGTGTTTTAAGCAAGATTTCTGCTACAAAGTTGAAAGACTAGAGGAAGAAAATCTGACATGACTTAGGGGTAGCACAAACGAGTCATAGGAAACTCACTCTAGAGATATCTCCAGAGACTAGTCAAGACAAAAGTTACAGCACTAGCATTTGGAAGGGGGCCACTGCAAACAATTTGTCCTCATTCCAGTTGAGCAACTGTAAGCAGGGACATTTTCAACACAGGCCATTTAGGGACAGAAGGAAAGATTGGATGGCACTAAAAGAAACTACACAAATACGTGGTGATAGGATGACTCGGCCACCCGCCACACATACTCTGCTGCTTCGTTTTTCTTTCTCCTGTCATCCTGACATCTGAAAAGGTTCCACCCCAGCACAGCAGCACAGCACAGCGGAGACTGGAATAAATTAACTCCAGGTGACAAAACCACCTTCCTCATGTGGCCTCTGCTTGCAAGGAAGGAGGACAGAGGTCATATGTGTGTCAGGAGCTGAGGACAACGGGGTGAAAAAGGAGCTGAGGACAGCGGAGTAAAAAAGGATTTTGCTTGCCTAAGTGAGCAATATAACAAACATAGGGACAAAAGATGCCTTGCTCTGTAGTTTTCTCCCTGAGTTTTTGGGTTTAAAGGACTGCAGTCATCCTGTTTTTTGAGGAAATACTTGAATACCGTTATTTCAATTCCTTTAATCCTTCTCTTCCCCCCTCACTTAAAAGCTGTTCCTGCTCTACTATTTTCCTCAGCATGCCAAGGCACCATACCTTTCTGTGGAAAGTTTCTGCCACCCTCTCTGATTTTGCATTCATGCCGCATAAATAAGAACAAGACCTCCCTCCAGCACCTTGGCATGATGTGGAGAGTTGGGTGGGAGGATGGTGCGTGATAGAAATATTATGTAAGCAAGGTTTGAATGTCTGTAGCCCTAGCTCTAGACAGCCGTTATCCACAGATATGTTAAAACTGCTTTTCTTTTCTTTTTTTCCCTTCTGAGCATCACATCACAATACAGTTTCATTCAGTGAAGAGCTGGCATTCTGGGGCTGGATGGCTTAACTGGCCCAGATGGGGTGCCTTTCATCTGTAGGTCATTGCTTTGAATTCTGCCCACATTTTTGGCTACTAGGAGTTCTTCTCGTCTGATGGCAGTGCAGCAGCATATGCAAAATTGCTAGGAAGTCTCTGATCCTAGACACCATGTCTAGATCATAAAAGCTACCATAACAATGAGTCTAAATGGCACCCCTCTTGGCAGCTGAGGCAGAGGCCAAGCAATAAAAGGACTATGGAGAATGGGCTACTGTCTAGCATCTATAAGCTAAGAGTGAGGAACACTAGTGAGGGAGTGTGAGAAAGTATGCACAGCTCATGAAGGCTCTTTTGGGTGAAGAAAGAGGATTTCAGTCTCCTAGGCTGAAAGGCCAACACCTTTCAATAGCAGACGAATCATTCACAAATGTGAGAACAAAACCATTGTTAGTCCTCGTGCCTTTAACAATGCTGCTTCCTGTTGGCATCTTTTGCTTACTAATAACACAGTCCCACGATTTGTATCTTCACAGTGCTACACGAGCACTAACTAATTAATCCTTTTTCACCCCTTTGAGGCAAGTGATTTTTTATTTTTAATGGTCTGTAGTGGAGACATCTTCCTTAAAACAGATTGCAGATACATTATTAAGGCTACATTATGCTGATTACACAGTGGATGCTAACGTTAGGATTTATGCTTTTGATACAGCTATTTCAGTTCAGGTAGGCTACACCCAGTTATATGTTCTGCCGAACAGAGTTCTTAATTAAAATAAATGAGTACTAAATCTTGGGGAAAAAAGCCAAAAACAGGTCAGAGTAGGCCAGGTTTACAGTATAATGATACAAAACAAACAAACAGCCCCTCCTTTCTGCCCCCCAAACAAATCAACTCCCCTTCACTGGAATAATCTCTGGCTGTCTGACCTTATTTATTCAGATGCTGACATGAATCATCATCTGAGCAAGTACTCCCTCCTACACCTGCAGTACTTGGGGTTATAGTTCTCCTTGGTTTTCTGCAGCAATAAGAGCCCAGTGTTACTTGGAGCTGTCTCCATCTGGCAGGCCATGAAGTCCACAAAAGCACAGAGGTCTTTCTGTAAAAAATGGAGACGGCCCAGATTGCTTTCCATTTACACAACATCTCAAGAGGACTCCAGACTTCACTCTTTTGCAGTTACAGTCAAGTGTGCAGTCTTTTTCTCTCCTATCTACTTTTTGTGTGATGACCTCTTCTTGGGGTAAAGAACTGCGTGGGTGAGTTTAGGGGGAGGGGTTGTTCTTCTTTGGAAAGCCAAATTGCAGGATGCAGCACATCTTGAGCTTGGCAGCCTTTCCCGCTTCCCCAAGAGGCAGCTGAAAGGCCCAAGCAGGGGTAAGACGTTATCAGCTCCCTTCTACCCTGCCAGAGCATATCTTTACACACACATAGTGACACACTGCCTGCTCCACAGTTGACCTTCATGGGCCAAAGGAGATCCTTGGCTGGCAGCTCAGGGAATATCTCGTGTCATCTGAACTCTCTTACAAGGCTGAGTACTTAACGAATGAGTAGCTCTGCAGCTTTAGCCATAAAGTGTGTACAAAAGTGAAGGCAGAAGTTAAACATTATGTTATCTGCCAGTCATTCATTGTTTGGAGAGAATATCCCAAGAGCGTGGTTGAGCATTGGTGTCATAAAGATCTATACATTGCTGTTGAAATGAGGTCATTTGTCACCATCTGGGATTATACCACTAGCAGTATATGAGCGTACTCAGCTCCATGTTTCAGCCATATGGAAAAAGTGTAATATAGTGAGAAATTCAATCCTTTAATGGAATCCAGAGCACCTTCCAGAAGGTTTTCCTTAGTTTAATTTCTTTGCAACACAGGCTTAATAACCACTGATGTAGCATTTAAATTGGAAGAGATGCGACATCTAGATAAGATGGGAGATCTGATGATACCAACTGCCTTCTGATAGGAAAATCCCTTGCTGTTTCAGTGGAAAAACCCACCAGGCTTACTAGACCCAGTGGAAGGGTATGGCAGAGCTGTGGCATGCATTAACCTCTTTTGACTTTTGTCTCTGTAGACACCCGAAGGGCTCCCTTATCACAATAGAAATATTCTCAAGTAATTATCACTCTGGAAATTGTCACCCCTTTCATGCGTTGAAATTGCAAAATTCTAAAACTATAAAAAATTGTGATTAGTGATAAAATCCTGATGGTGCACAAGAAAGCAGAAGTCCTTTTCTCTTTCCCAATCACCTACCCCTCTTTATAGACTACATTTGTCTTAGAGAATTTGTGCTCATATGACCTCATGGCTAGTAGGAGACTGCGTTGGCCCTTGCAAATCCATTTGCAGCTGTTACACATTAAAATAGTCATAAATATGAACTTAAAAGTAAAAATGCTTTTTTTCTATAGTCTTTCCTGTTGATGCCAGGCTAGCTTCCCCATTGTTGAATAGAGTATATGAAACTGGAGGTTATGTTGTTAAGGATTTGGTGTGATGCTGGTGAAGCGGGGAGGAGTTCCTGTAAGAAATTAACTCCATTGATCGAGAAGTAATGATGTCTGGACCAAACTCTACTTCTGGCTGTGTGTTGTCAGGAGTGCCTGAAGGAATTTGGTGTAATTCTGAGTTTGACGTCTCCAAAAAGGCTGTTACTTAGATGAAATGGCATTGTCGCCGAATGCCAGAAAAATGGAACTAAACCCTGAAGGAGATGGTGGGGTATTCTGAGGCCAGGAGCAAATAATGCATGTTGTTCTCTGCGAAAGGTACAAATAGCTGCAGCTCAGTGCAAAAAACTACATTATGGCTATATCTGGCTTAAGTGCTACATAGCTCTGTGGGCTGTTAACAGATGTTGCCAGAGCAACATGTTATGACAAGCTGTGTTGTATTTCTGAACCCAGTAATGTTACTGGCACCACCTCCTCCATCTGCCAATGAATGGGAGTTACCTTTGGTTAAGTTCACAGCCCATCCCAAACAAATACCCTTGAAGCTCCATATGTGGAGCTAATGAGGCTCTGAGCTAAGTTCAGTGTGTGTGACAAATAGTGCTCTGATAGCCAAATTTTCCTAGTTGCTGTACAGGTCCGTAGAGCTTGTCAGGATATTTTAAGGGCTACATTTTTAGAGGTAGACCAGGGGAGCATTTGACAGTAGGGAGCAAGTACAGATTGGCAGAAAATGGGGAAAGGGGGATGGAAAGAGGCAGATGAACTCTGCAATGAAGTAGTCATGTGGCAGTCCCATGCCTATATGTATATTCTCAATCAGACAAAGCAAGGATCTCTATCTAGGTAGGTAGATAATTTGCAGTGCAGTTGAATTTGGTTGGGTAGACCCCTTTGTGTCTCATTTGTTGTAGAAAAGTTTGAACTCATTGCAATTAGTTTCAGGAAATTTTTTAAGAAAACTCATAATTTTGTGAAAGTCAATCCATTTACAGCTGGGTAAGTCAGGTTATTTTCTCTTCTTATGAAAACCCTGCAAATAAGCTCTTTGGGAGAGGGTATGAATCATGCAGTATACAATATCTTAGCTATTCAGCCTAGTAGAGGATGAACTTTTCACACAGTGAAACAGATAAATCAATGGCAATGATGTAGGGAGGTAGTAAAGTCTGTGGGAAAAAAACACTTAGCATTCTCTAAGTCAGAATTCTATATTGTGTTGCTTAGTTTCTTTCCTAGTAATACAGAAGAGAAAACAATGGAGAAGATCACTGAAGAAGATTCATTCCTTACTGGCCCTTCCTGATGAGTAGCCAGAAGTGAGGAAAAATGAACAAATGTTCCTTCCAAAGGCCAGCAGTGGTAATGGGTGCAGCTCGTGACAACCATCACTGACCCATCTTTGTTGGTTTGTGTGAGTCAAAGCAAAGAGTAATTGTGATGCAGTTCTTCATGTTTTGACGGAACAATAACACCAAAGGATAAACAAAGTGATAGAATAAGCAAATCCTCTAACACTTTTATTATCTAATGGATTCTTTTCTCCCAAGCACAGTTTGCTCAGTAGCAAGATGGTGACTTATAGTTTGTCAAAAGCAGCAGTTTGCTGGACCTGGGGACAGAAATGCTTTGAACAAGACGAAACAGGCATTTCAATAACTTTGCAAAAACTGGGCGTTTAGTGTCTTTCTGGATTTGATATCCTAAAAATAACTGTGTCACATGGTCTGTGATCTGAAGGGATGTTGGTCACGGCTGGCCAAAGCCAACAAGGAATGGCGTGGGCCACCACTGCCAAGAGAAAAGGCTGATGCAGACCAGAACTGGCTTGTTCCAAAAAGCAAATAACCTTGAGGATTTGATCTACAAAAGTGCTGAAGTAAATGGGAGTTGTGGTTGCTCAACACTTCCACGGGTCAGGCTGCTCTGTCCTCATTAGCCATGCTACTGCTAAATCCTATAAATCCTGACACTCCTTTTCACGCAGATAAGCTATCATGCAGGAGTATCCCAACTCCCTCCACCCCACCAAGTCCCACAGTCCTTCACCAAATGAAAGCCCCTAAAATACAGCACTGGTATTCATTTTTGGTAGCCTAATGTCTGCAGATGCCTGATTTTACTAATCCTGCCTGTGACTAGCTCAGGCAGGCTGGCTGATGCATTCGCAGAAAGATGGAGCTCACATGTGCAAGATCAGGAAAACAGCCAAACCCTCAAAAGACCTATGAAGTAAAATAAGAAGGTTTCTGGGATTTGGACATGACATGTCTGCCATCTAGTAACTAGTCAGGGCTTGTTTCATGTAGAAAATGAAGAGTAAGTAATCCAGTACCACATAAAAGGGGAATAAATTTACTGGGGCTTTTGACAAATGAGAAAAAGACTTTCAATGGTATTTTAAATAAGGTTCTTGGAAAACAATATAATTAATAATTAAAATAAAAATATGTGAATTTCTAAACTTGTTTTGTTTGGCTGTAAGAACAGTTGTATATGCTAAACTAATAGACAGGAATACAAGTGATGAAGTGTTACTGCAATAGTGGAGTTGAAAACTCTGGGTCCCACTTCCAAATACAAAGAGGTTGTTAGCATGAGGTCCTGTTGGCATGAGATGTGATCTGGTAAACGTTTGACCAGTGAAGTGGAAGCCAGGACAGCAGAAGTTCTGTGCTATTTTGTTCCTTGATTGATTGGGTAAGGCACAAGTTGGCACAAAGGACCACTTTCAGTCTCAGTTTACCCATCTATAAATGAAGATGTATATGTATCACAGTAATGTTATCAGACAGACTTGATTATTGTTATCTAATTAAAACTTCTCAGGTGTAAGTTGTTATAGAAAAATGCAAAGCTTTTTGTTCCTAATCTAAAGTACATATAAGATTTTCAGAATTCCTAATCTTCTGCATTTGGTTCCATGGGTAACTTTAGCTGTGAATGTTTTCCTTTACACACACACATGTTCTGTTAGAAAATAACATTCTCTTTGCTTTCTAACAAAGTTTTCTGTAGTGTGGCTTGGCATCCAGAAATAAGGCTACAGTTCTGCTGAGCATCGATTTAGTTTGTCTTCAATTTAGTTAATTTCTCTGAGCCATGTAAGATGCTGACTTGCAGATAGTTATAAAATAGCTAAAATAGTGGTTAAAGATTTAATGCTGGTGAATAGTTTATTCACTATATAAAAGATCTCTTAACTTTACAAACCAGAGTTGTTCATTATAATGAATGCTGGTTTTCTGCACAGGAATTATTAATATGAATTTTAGCTTTTTGTACACAAAAGAGGATGCTTATAGCTATTAAAGTACAAGTGTTTGCTGTGGATAAGGGGAAGAATGAGTTAAGGGTCTCCTGATGAACATGCTACTGGTTTGGAAATACTGTGGCTCCCTTGCTGGAACAAGATACTGGGTTTGTGTAAAAAGAGGTAAGGGGCTGTTTGGTGACCCTCTCAGTGTCCCTCTGACTTCAGAATGTAGAAGCAGTTATTGAATAGGAAGGGCATGGGTCCGTCAGCCTCAGAGTTGCTGCTCAAAGGCTGGCTTTTGGTTCTTGGTGTTACAATAATGCTCCCTGACTTACTGTCAAATGGGATCTTGAATGATCACCTGGATCCTTACTGTGTGTCCTGCTGCTACTCACAGCAGGATGTTACGAGGGGCTGTGATCTCCACTGGACGATCCAGGGACTTGTGGTAGCATCCTGAAACTGGGGGCAAGGTCTTGTGACCAATAAGGGAGACATGGCAGGACAGTGCGCAGAGCACATCACTGTGTTGTAGTGGGGAATGTGACATGGCTAAGAAGGAGTGGAGCTGAATACTGGACCAAGAAATTTGCAGTTTCACTGAGGGTTGAACAACATATGTGAGTAAACTGCATTAAAAGTGGAGAAAAAAACCCCTTAAATTAGTATCTTGCTCTGAATATGGGAAATCAGGAGCCAGTGTCAGAAGCAGCAAATGCCTCTCTGCTGAGGGCAGCTGTGTTTGTCTGGGAGATAAAAAGAGAGTATATCTCCAGGATATTCACTGCAAACAGTGTGCCAGCTCTTGGGCCAGGCAAACTGGCTCAGAGCAGCCCTGTTCTTTGGCCTGGGTCTGTCTGAGACAGGTTTGTTTCACAGTAAAATTCAAGTATCTGATCTTCACTGTGGCTTCTTGGGGGTGGCCCCATTGAGTCACTTTTTCTCTGGTCTCAACGCCCTTTTTTCCCCAAACAAAAAGTACCACAGACTGTGACAGAAGGGCAGCTGCAGTTCCTGATGGGGCTCAGCCTCCACAAGCACAGCAGGTTGGGGTGGTCCTTGACTCAGGTGGACGGTGCTGGGGGGCAGGTGACGCCTTCCCTTTCACTGCTTGGAGATGTCCTTTTCAGGTCTAACTCCCCTCTCACTAATTTTAGTCTTATGTGATTCAATTACTTTAGTGAGGTTGCCTCCTGATTTATGTCAGTGAGAGCGAACAGAGTATCAGCCATTGAGCCTTTTGCTGAACAAAGTATGATGTTACACTATTTCTGGACATCATCATGTGCTGGTTGTGCAACAGATAAGAATAATGCCTGGTAAGTCATTAGTACTTCAGTTCAATTTGTGCTAAAATAATCAGCTACATCCCATTTAGTTTCTAAAGCCTCTTCATTATTGCTTCAAACATCAGACCCATGACCTGCTTTTCACTCTGTGAGAGAGGGTAAGTGAATTTAATGTGATCTCTGCATTACAAAAAGCCTGCTGCTGCTCCCTTGAAATCAGGTGGTGCCTTATCATTGACTTCAGTGAAGGCAGGATCAGGTCCAAATTTCAAACACTTAATTTTCCAGCAGAAGAGAGTCAGGCTTAAATTGCTGCACTTTGGCAAATAATGAATGGGACCTCATTATCTCTATTGGGACGTGACTTTACAGACGATTACATGCTGAAAGTATGCCACTGGTAGACTGTCCTGAACTGTGAAATTTGCACAGAGAATCAGAAACTGCTAACTTGCAAGACGGATCATTCATTCTCATATCATGAATGGTTTTGTCAATGAATGGGATTACTGACCTTGATGATCTAGTATTGGCATTTCCTGCTAGGTACAAGCACAGTGTATGTGTGACTACTGAGCAATATCCCTGCATTCTTTTAAAATGAAAAGTCACCCAAAGTAACATTTACCAGAATTCTCTCCTTGTAAGGCATTACTGTGACCTTTTCAGTTTCTAAAGAATTTGATATCTCTTATGAAAACAGTACACAGATTAAGAATCAAAGGAGTTCCTCCACAAGTTTTATGCAGAAAATCTTGGTCTGAGTTTCTGAACATATATTTACTAAAATGTTGTAAATCAAGAAGTGACAAAATGAATTTGATTAACTTTATCCTTATTGCATACTAGAGGTGAAATGCAAATAACACAGGAATAGAAATGTTTTCCCCATGATAGATCTGTTTGCTCCTGCCACATACTCCCTGAACTCTACTTTTTAGAGGCATTTTAGGGCTAAAACCAGTAGTTCATGTGTGCTTCTTGAGTGTCTGTAATGGGTGCTGTGTAGAAAGCATGTTGAAAGTGCGTAAGAGACTTAATGATTTATGAATTTATTCTTACAAAACATTTCTGAGTCAGATAAATACTGTTATTGCTGTTCTGCACATGGGTAAATTGAGGGGCGGAAAGCTTAAGTAGCACGCACAAGATCACCCAGCAAGTCTAGAGAAAATAGGCTGGAACCAGAATGTTTAATTTCTATTTTCATGTTCTGTAAGTGTTAGATCATCTTTCTCCCATGATTAGCTGCTATTCTGGCACAAACTCAGGACCATTATGATAGAGCTATTTTTCATACAATGGGATGAGACAGCCATGGCTTTAATTACAAGCATGTGTTCACTCCTTTATGGCATTGTGATTGTTATGTAAGGTGATGTGTAAAATTAATGATTTTTAAATTAGGGGTTTACATTACAAACCCTTTGGGACAGGGAAAATTTGCTTTCTCCCTGTTCATACAGCACTTATTAACTTGGAGTCCTAGTTAATGGCCGGGCTTTGGAACTGGTGCACCAATGCAAGAATAAAAGTAATTATCAGATTATTTTTATTCAAGAAGAAAATGCTTTACGTAAACAGTAAATAAGGAAGAAATCCCACCTTCAGAAATTTGCAGAAATGTTTGTACTTCTGACCAAACATACTTTTCATAGAATTCACAGCTGGGATGGGACACATACTCTTAAACTTGAGCTTAGGAGTAGAAGCATCCTAAACACGTCCCACAACATATGTTTCTAAATTTTGTAAATTTAACCCAACTTTTTTGGAGAACAATATGATGATTTCAGAAATGAATAACTGATGATACATTTATAGCTTGTTTTCAAAGAAAAGAAAGGTAGCCAATCCTTATGACTAATAACTATTATTTAAAGTACAATCTGAGACACTTGTAAAATTCAGCCAGGGTCTTGGCATGACTCGGTGCCCAAGAAAAGGATATCTATATTGGGAATCAGCTGCTCTTACACAATCTTTTTGATGATTTGGAGCCACTTAAAAACAAGGAGTTGATGATATAATACATTCTTTGGATTTGGAGATGTTCATCCTATTTCTGCTTTGAATTAAGATAATATATTGGTGGTTTAGTAAAATGTCCCTTAAGTCAAAATTATATGTTTTTCTTTATCCTGCATTTGAAGCCAGATCCAGCTCTTACTGTAAAAAGAAACACACAGGTGCAAAGAACTTTCAGCTGCTCTAAGAGTGAGATTTCAGACACTGCAGTGGATGTGAAGCTGTGGTCTGTAGACCACCAAAGACCAGGGGAGTGTCTGTTGAAGAGCTGGCTCATCAGACAGGACTGACTGGATTTTTTTTCGTTGTTGTTTGTTTTGTTTTTTTTTTCCCTAACAGTTTAATGGTGCTAAAAGTAGCTAAAAACACATTAAATATTTCCTAGCTAGCACTTTCAAATGTTAACAGTTGTGCTTGCCTCAGGGTTGTTATTCAGCCACCAAAACCAGAAGGTTTCTGTGTGATCGGAAAGCAGGGGTGTCTCAATGACAAAACTTAGGAAGATGCTGCCTGTAGTCTGAAACTCTTAAGGAATCTCTAGCCTATGTCCTGCTTAAAACCTGTTGGTAAATGCCAACATCTGACTTCACTTAGCAACTGAGGTGTATTTATATCATTGTGACAATGCAGACAGGGTGCTAGTGAATTGTAATGATTGTCTCTGATGTGATACTGTCAGTACAAGTTATTTGGAGGACTTGCTGCTGGTAATGTGCTCTACAACAGCTAATGATCACCAAATAATAAAACAAAGATGTTATCTATTATTTAATCACCAAATTGAACATACAATCTATATATTTATTATGAAAAGCTAATAAAGGATACAAGATAAAAAGTGGCAGCCGTTGAAGTAGAATATATACTGTGCATTTGATTAATAATTATAAAAACACGATGAATCAAAAGCCTAGGCTGTATTTTTCTCCTTTGTAACTTCATTCTATGTTATTAAAGTTATTTCTCTGCCTTAGGTGGCAGAGAAATAAGCCTCAGTAACATTTAGCCGCCATAGGTGTGGCATTTCCAGATCTGGTGTTCAGCTCTTGAAGGCGCTATTTTCCCACTAAATCTAAAAGGCAGAAAACTGTTTCACTCATATTTTTCTGCAACCAGAGATCTGGACATAGCAGGGAAAAGCATGGGTTATCAAAATAGTTTTTGCTATGCAATCTGCTTATAAATCAGAGATTTCACAGTACTACTTATGCAGAATTTATGATGGCAATTGTCTGTTCATTACAACTGGCACTACCAAAAGGATTTGTCACTGAAATTCTTGAGGCCAGAATAATCTTTGGCCATTTTTAGACTGATGCAATGCAAGATTAAAACTGAAAATAAAATGTAGGTAAACCTTGTGCAAAGAAAAATAGGCACAACTAGGGGAATCCACTCTAGGTGACTTGTCTAAAAGAAGAAATTGATTTCAACAGCCATAGTACATCAATTGTGAATCGCTGAAACTATTAATTAAAGCCATTACTTGGGAATCAATAGAAAAGAAACTGTATCCATTTGCTCAATCCAGCAATTTAAATGTCTCAGGATGCCATGAATAAACTGTGAAATGTATCTTTAAAATAAAGTTTTTAATTAGAACTGGCAGTTCTGAACCTGCTGTTGGCAGGAGCCAACCTACTGAAAAAGAGCGTGATGCAATAGACTGTAAAGTGTATTTGCTTGATGCTTTAGCATTTAACAATTAAAAAAGAACTATCAACCTATAATACTTCAAGTTTTGTTTCAGCATAAACATTAGAAGATTTTTTTTCTCTATAGGTAAAGCGGTTTGAAATTTTCAAATGTCATTCTTTTACAATAGGCAAAAATGTGCCAAATAGGTGCCAAATACAGATGGTTTCCTGAAGGGTGAAACCTGTTTTACAGGAACACACACACAAAAAAGAAGTAAAAATGAGTAAAAGGGAAAAAACCCCACTTGCTACAGCAGATTCAGCAGTTCAAGTGCCACCCTACAATCCATGGCTGGGCTGCTGGTGCTGGTCATCCTTCATTGGTTGTCACCTGAATCAAGCACTCAGCCAAGCACATACTGAATTACACTTTACTTAAATTGCATTGTCTCTTATCAGGACTTAAGCATGTGCTTGAAGTTGAATGTCTGAATTTTAAATAGGGTTTAGGCATGACACCTGCTTGGCAGAAATTACTCAGTTATTTTCAAATATGCCTCACTGCTTGTTCCCCAGAATAAGTGGTGCTAACATTTTTAAAAAACCTATCCTAGACTGAGTAAAATAGGTAAATTTGTTGTTTTGGTGAACATTCATGGTGAGGAAATAAAAGTTTATGTTAAGGGCCAAAAGATTAGGTGAATAAAAGGGCACAGTGTCCTATGCCGCCCGTCTCTGCTCGTTTGTTTGAGAAACATGAATCCATCTGGGCTTCCCTTTCACCTGTGTTTTAGAGGCCTTGGTGGCTTCTGCATTCCTCTTCTTCTTTCATGTTTCTCTGACTGTGATGCCTTTTACAAAAATCCTTTTTTTTCTGCAGTTGAAGCCCTGTAACCCTTGTCGTTGACCTCACCAGCCATGTGCTCAATGTGAGCATGACTCACAGTAGCGATGAGGAATCCTTACTCTCTCTAATTTGGCTTTCCCAAGGAAGAAAGGGGGAGTGGAGGTGGGGGGGAGTGGGTGGTGGTGGTGAGGGGATGGGGGAGATTCTGGTATTTCCAAACTCACTTGCTGGAAGTGTTGTGTGAGTTACGATAATTTGGTCTAGCACATAAATCCTTGGGCTGACTTGCGATTCCCAGCACACCCCTTGTAGTCTAATTGAGAAATTGCTTTTCTGTCAGTCACATACTGTGGTGGAAATGCAAGAATGTGAGAAACAATAGGAGCAGGCTCATACTGAGTCAAAACAGATAAAGCCAAATTGCTTGTTGGCCTGAAAGATGGGAGCAAGTAAGTTGCTTAGAAAGCCATTGCTGGGTGCCTGTGCAGAGGGTGCCTGCCCAGTGTGGGAACATGGGGGACAGACAGCAAGAATGCCAGCAAGAATGAACCTTTTCTTTATGAAAGAGGAAGGATAAGGGCATCGAAATAACACAGTAGGCTAGAGCCTGTGGGGTGAGGAGAGTACTTTCCAGATTGATCTGGAGGTAAAAGAGGGCTGGGGTAAAATAAGCCCATGGACAGGCCGGGTGTGAAGTGAGTGGTGCATGGACTGTGCGGGAGTGAGGGATCTGTGCTGGGATCTGGGGTCTGGCTGGGCTGCTCCCAGGCTGCCAATGCTCTGGATCTGTGCAAGATGGCTGACCAAGTGAGCACGTGGCGGGCTTCTTTTCCCTCTGGAGACTCTTGTTTGTTATTCCTTTTCTGGTTATTTCCTCTAATCTGAAGAACAAGATGTCCTTAATGAAAACAGATGTTTTGCTCCCTTGCATATGATAAAAAAATAATTCCCCCAAAATAGAGTAAACCAAAAGAACTCTTAAACCACTGATGAATTTCCAAAAACCTCCTCATCAATGCCCTGACCTGGCTGCTCATTTGCTCCTGACACGTTGTGGAAGCTGTTGATGCAGAGGTCTGTGGTGAGACCTGGGTGTAGGAGTGAGTGAGCTGTGTGCCTCTGTAAAGTGTAAACACCACACTGAGCTGGCTCACAGCTTTCTTCATCCATGGTCTCCCACTGTGAGATCCTGGTCAATGGCAGCTTTTGTCATTGGCTTCAGTGTAACTCGGAATTGGTCCCAGTATTTAATTTAAAGCACAGCACACAAAACACCAAAATCATAACATCCCTGCTACATTTATAGAGCTGCATAAGCCACCGATTAACAAATGGATGAGATACTGAACTTTGCTTTACCATCTGTCTTTAATTACATAAAATAACTTGAAGCAATTAACAAGAAAGAAACACTGTGACACAAATAAATAAATCCTATTGATAGAAACAGATGAGGGAATACTTGAATATATGGATAAAAGTCTCCAAAGCTGCATAATCTGAACTCAATAATATGACAAGTAGTATCTGAAAGATTTACACTGACATTGCCAATTATTTTTGAAAAGAGAATAGTTACCTGTGGAGATGCAGAGAAACAAAAGAAAAGCTCTGTGTGTGTGACGACAAAAGACAACATGTGGTCTATCCAACAGTCTAAGTTTTTCTTTCACAGATAAGAGAAATTAATATCAACAAAAAATATACAAAGCATGAGGTTTCATAACTGTGGACCTACAATGAGTCATGTAAGTCTGTGCTTATAAGTGTTTAGGCACCAGTCGGGATTAGGCTTTTTAACACTTTCCAGGATTTAAGTTCTAAGCCCATTTTTTCAGTGTTCAAATACACTTCTTTGCCTTCTCTGTCTAAGCATTTAATACAAATGAGTACTGTACAACAGGTATTGAGTGACTGCTGAGTGGATTAAGAGCTGACTAACTGATGGGTGTCAAAAAGCAGCTGTCAGCTCTGAAGGAAAGCTCTGGAGTCAGTTAGCAGAAATGGGTGTTACGCTTGGCAGACCCCGGTACTGTCCTTAATGGTTGAGAGACAAGTACATCCCTAGTTAAACAATGCTTAGTAAATTAGGGAGGAAATTAAAATTGGTGGAATGATAAATAAATTGTGAAGATGAAGCAGCCCATATTCGGTAAGCAGGACCTCTGCAGAAAAGAAGAATTTTAAATCATGCATAAATGGGGTCTGTATTGATGCAATAGAAATTATATCCCAAGGGTGATGCTTGAAAAGTCTGTGGTATCATTGCAGGGAAGCAACTGGACACAGGACTCAATCTGATGGTGTGGAAGAGGAATAACATCCTCTTTGAACAAGTTAGCAGGGATACATCAGTTGACTTATGTGTCTGGGGTGTGTTGCAGCACAGTGGGTGCTAGAAATCTGAAAAAGGGTGGGAGAGAAAGCACAAGAACTGCTTGCACATTGGAAAGTACGTTTTGTTTCCCTTACCAAAATGAGACGACTGGATAACAGTGTATAATTACCTTCACAACAAGAAAAAAAGTGTCTTGCATCAGATGAATATATTACAAGAATCAGTGGGTGGAAATATAAGCCAAGTGAATTTAAGCAAGCATTGAGGCTTGGATTTGTAGCAGTAAGTGTGATGAACTGCTGAAACAAACTGCCCAAGAAAGCAATTGTGTACATATCAAAATTGAATCCCTTTCTGGAAAACACGTCAGACAAGCAGAAATTTTGGGCTCTGTATATAGGGAATGGGGTAATGTCTGTGACAGAGAAGGTTAGACAGGATAGTTAATGGTCGTTTCTGACCCCAAAGGTCATAAATCAAGGACAATGTCTTTAATATTTTAGGCCAACTTCTCTTTATTTCTTACTGCTAAGTCATCCAACTAATCCCAAGGAAACACTGAGGCAAATAGCATCAGGAACAGCAAGTAGTATGATCTTGTAAAAAGTAAAACGTATTAAATCTGCCTTTCAGGTTAATGCGCAACATATAAATTCTGTATTTTACAGATTTGGGGACCAAGGCTGTAGGCTGTGGCCAGGATGCTCAAAGTTGGTGCTTTGCAAGCAAGGCAGTAAGCTCAGTGAGTGAAATGAGAGATACACAGCATGATGGGGATGTGGGTGAGTGCATATATGGAGCGCTGAAAATGTCATTTGACACTGTTTCAGGTATTTGTGTTGAGAAAAAGAACTTCAATTGTTTTGGCGGAGAACACTGCTGTGTAGACTAAAATGGGAGAAAGAATGTAAACAAAGAGCAATGATCAATTGTTGTAGCTTGTGGGAATATCTTGTAGGTCATGTCAGGGACTTTTGACAGACATTGTTCTATTTAGTATCTATATGGTAATCTTAAAGTAGAGCTAAACAGCAAAATAGTGACATAGCAAAACAGGGAAGAATGCAAACAGAAGAAAGCAGATAATGATATCAAAGGAATGGGAGATACTAGAAAGCTAAGCACAAAATGGCCAAACAATCCACAAAAAAAAAAAAACAACAAACAAAACCCAACCCAAAACAAAACAAAAAACCCACCAAAAAACCCCCAAACCCAGACACCACCCCCCCCCCCCCCCCCCCGGATTTCTTGGAATGTACTTGTCCTGGCCATCAGTATTTCTGATAGAGTTTCAAGGTATAGTGGAGAGAAGACCAGATGGGAGAGAGATATGAATTTGCACAGTTATAAAAGCTGTGCACATACAGATATGTGCCATGAAGCAGAGAGGCAAGAGTGCCTGTGTAAAAGATCTGTGCTATTACATTCGACTCTATGTTCAATATTGCCAGCCACTGACTGACTGGAAGGAGTTGGAAGAAATCCCACAACGATTCAAAGGCTGGAAAAAAAACTTGGGGAAAAGACTCAGGCTCAAACCAAACATCTCATTAAGCATAAACTTAAAGTGTATGAGCTGTGCTGCAGATTTACAACTCCCTTTACAGCCCTGCTAGGTGGCTTTAACAAAGGAACTACATATCAGGTTAAACAGCGCACATGTAAAAGCACTTCATTAGCCTGGAGCAGGAGGGGGCTTGGTTGGATCTGTGAGGAAACGTGATCAAAGTCTGTGAGCCCTTGGCCACCAAAAGGTGCGTGCTGGCTGCATCAAAATCACCAAGCAGTCATCTATTACCATAAGGCTGGGCTTCTGCATTCTTAGGCATTGAACAAAGGTCTGTGAAGTCTTAAACCAGATAACATTATGAAACAGAGAGAGGATGGCAATGAAATCATGCCTTTTGGGTGCATATTTTTTAAGGTGAAAATTGGAAGGCTGTCAGATGGTCTTTTAAGAGGAGTTCATATTGCTGGGGGTTTTAGGGTAGGTTTGAATAAAGCATCAGAGAATCTATGTCTTTACATTGGAAGGCTCAGAGTTCTTCCCTATCCCAAGAATTCCTATAGTTACCACAGAACCTTCACAATTCAAGGTGGGAAGAACAGATCCCTTCTGAGCTCTGAAATCACCTCTGTGACTGTTCATAAAACAGTGCCTGTGAGGCTGAATTCCTGACTCTGGTTTTCAAACCAAAGAAAATTAATCTTTGAAGAATAGGGCTGTGGAATGCTGAACTGGAATAACAGATAAGGTGGGAATATCTCTTCTGTGTAACCATTTATTGTGCTTATAACTGAGAGTTATCTGAAGTAGAGAGCAGTTTGTTCTCTAAGAATGGTATTTTGGGGGAGTTAGCACTCAGTACTTTTGGAAAGTCAAGAGGAGGTTAATACCCATCTCTTTACTCAATCATTGGCAGAGACTGAAAAGGGTCTTTTAAAAAAATTTAGTCAGAAATAGTAGGGAAAAAAATTCTCTTCTGGAAAAAATTAACACTTCAGTGTTTTTGCTTAAATAATTATTCTAGTCTTATAATGCTGCAACTATCACACGATTTTATAGCTAGTATTAGCAAATCACTGTAGATTTAATTGCATCATTCAGAAATAAATTAGTGAAGAAAGTGTTGACTTTGGTAGGGATTTAGCCCTGGAAAATTAGCAGGCACTTTTCTGGGCTTTACTAGTCAATACCCACAAGAATTTAATAAAACCCTTGCATAGATTATGAAATAAGTAACAAGGAAAGACCAAATGAGTGATGATTAAGGCAGAGCTTCCCTTTAAAAATCTTGATTGAACAAATTTTTCAAAGTCAGGTTTCTCATCAGAGGATTGAAGTCAGGATATAGGGTTAAATTATTCACGAGTGAGTACAGATCTTCCTCCTTTTTCTTCTTTCTCACTAATCTTTACAGTCCAGTTTTATGTTGTCCTGCTTTATTAATACCCTAGTGCTTTGCCCCTCCCAACAGGATGTCTCTATAAGATCTTTACATTCCAAACTCTCAACCTGCTGCTCTCTTAATGCATTTACTTAGTTTTAACATTCAGCACTCAGTCCCCTTTGGAGACTGAGTTGCTGCAGCAGTTGTTAAATATTTTATGTGTAGTACAATACAAAAGCTACCAAAAGAGGGCAACATATGAGCCAACAATAAGAAACGCATCCTGACAAGTTTACGGTTGTGTATTTGTGACAACCTCCCCCCTTTTTTTTGATAAAGAAATTTTAGCAGAGCTGGTTAGTAAATAGAATTTCCAACCTATGGGAAATTCCATCACTTGGGGAAAAAGAGAAGGTGGTGAAGTTTTCAGGGACTGAAAATTCCAAGAAAATATATTTGGCATGGTGGAAGTGTCAAATCATTCTCACACTAGAAAGCCCAAAAGTTATAATGACATTAAAATATTCAATTTAGTAGGAGAAATGTTAAATATATGAATGCTATATAAAGTTCAAAACAAGATTAAACAAAACAAGGAACTACTTGTATGTTTTCACATTATGGGAAACAATAATTTAAATATAATTTACTGTAAATAATATTTTAATTTGTCTCCATTTAAAATGTTGTCAAAATGAGTATGCTCTGAAAAAGCAAGCTGATTAAGATGAAGTTGTATTTCCTTGAAGAATGTTTCCTCTGAACATGGTTTATCTTCATGAAATGCCTGAGAGAATTTCAAAATACACTTAATAAACCTGCAAGGGACTAAGGTAAATTGGCTGCATTCCAGAACTGTCCCTAGTGCTCTGTGTAGTGAGACAACGCCAAATGCCCAAACACCAGGCGTGTGAGCTCTGGAGCTACTATACCCTGGACAACACTGAATGTGCACTCATTGCCAAACAGTTTATTATAAACAAAGGGTTTTCTAAACTATTCAATAGCACTCCAAGGAATTAGACAGTCTTGAACACATGCCAGCATGGCAATGGGTACAATAAACAAATATAATCTACCTCACTTAGGGTAAATATTTGGCGACAAATGCACTGAGAGCTCTTTAATTTTTTGTATACTTCTGTGATGAGAACCAGAGGAAAGACAGTGGTGATACAAGGACTGGAGGGGGATTTTTTTCTTCTCTTTTCAGCTGCCCAGATAGGCTAGCTGCCAGTCAAATTAAAAACCTCACTGGAGGAAATGAATGGAGACCTGTAGGTGTAGAAATCTGCTGTTTATACAGCTGCCTCAGGTTCTGCTAATGACCAACCAGAATCAGCCAAATCTTCGTGGAGATGTACAAAATTCTGTGGCAGTGTCCAGGAGGTTGGCTACAGAAATCAGGGCACCCTCAGGGTTTTTTTTTTTCCTCTTTTATTTTTTTTTCTTTTTTGTCTTTTTATATAAAATGAACTTCTGCTTTCTGCCTGCCTCTATTATGGCTTAGAATGCTGGAATATGTCTGGAAAGGAAAGAGGGGCAGATCTGTGATCTAATTGGAGGGCAACGAAATATTTGGAAAGTTTGGAAGTACTCACCCATTTTGAAGACAGGATGTTCTGCTTGCAGGAGCAATACCTTATCTTCTCTCGTTTACCCACGTCCTGCTCTTGCATCTGTATTTCTGCGGATCCCAAAAGAAAAGATTTATTCTTCCTAGTCAGAAACAAGCAGAGGTTTCTGTCTGGAGGGTTTCTGTACTCTCTGATCTATCTCGTGAAGAACGACTTCACATCGTTCACCTGATTAAGGGCTGCAGAATCACAGGGTATCCACTGAGATGTTCAGTATAGGAGTGACAGCAGTGCACACTGTGTGGCTGGATCAAATGTACTGACTCTAATCACAAGGTTTTTAGACAGCTTCTGTATTCTGGATGTGCAGGAAGATATTTATACTCCTCTGCTTGCCCTTCATTTCTTTTACTGCTCATCTATTCTTGATTAATGTCTTGATACTCTCTGGCAGGCAATGATGCTACTTTTGGGACACAAACAAAGAACAGCATGGAATGTAACACAAATATTTTAGTAGCATTGAGAGGTGTGCATCATTATCTGGTTGTGGTTTTTTGTAGAGAAAAAAGGTAACTTGCATCCCAAAATAGCCTTGTCTCATGGGTGTAAGCCTACATGTCTGAATGACATCTAATATCGACATTTTACCCAGGAGCACAGGGACTGGTGTTTACTCAGAAAAGAATTGGCCCATGCACACAGACACACTGATTCTCACAAATGGTTCTGTGTATGCCTTGGCTTCTCGACTTCTGCCAAATTCAAGCCTAAATTCTAGGAAGCAACAATAACACTAACAGGAATCACGTCAGACTTGAAAGTGATTGCTTTAGCTCTGTGAACACAAAATGGACTTCTTTTTCTTCCTTAGAAGTGATTTTTAAACATGCCTTGGCTTCTCTGAGCCAGCATAGTTTCACCCTGCCAGTCAGGTTACGAAGATGAAGCTGTTACCCCCTTTTGCAGATGTGGTATGTGACCCTAGTTACATCACATTTTGAGGCAGATGGATCTCTGGAGGAAGCTCCAGTATTCAATCATGTGCTTTCTGCCCCTTGCTATTGATTCTTGTGGTTAGTCTGTTTCTGATTTTATTTTTCTGCGTAGTTTAAGGGCAAGTCTGTGGTTTGCCCCATGTGCCCAAACGAGGGAGCAAGGGTGCAGAAGACTGCCTGAAAATAAATAAATCAGAAACAGATAGACTAATTACAAGGATAAATGCCAACGGATGGAGAACACACAGCATCCTCATGATCAGATATGCCTGGCCTGTTGGAAGAGGGATGGATGTTTCACTATGTGACGTAACCCTGCACTACGTTGGAGAAAAGAGCCAGAGCGTCCTGTTCCTTCCCTGGCTGAGCAAAACCCTCTCGTGTGGCTTGCCCACATAGCAGGTCCCAGCATGGGGAGAAAAAGCTTCCCTGAGGTAAGGGTGGGGAGGAGCAAGGCTGGGAAATCAGAGGCTGCTCTTGCCTTCCCAGTGCCTGCCCCAACAGCCAGCAGGCTAAGCTGACACGAGGAAGGATGTAATCTGCTCCTGGTTGTTTCATGCTCAGGGCACATTACTTCCTTCCACGGAATAAGAGGATAGTCATGGATGTCATCGTGACTCACGGTCTCCTGGGGCAGCATGGCTCTGTGCCATGCCTATAATCAGATGACCCAGGGGGTGAATTAGGAAGGCTTTTGATGTCATTCTCTGAGTGCTGCACCACAGGAGACAAAGACTTCTTAACGTAACATCAGGCTATATCTTAAACATAACCATGAAACTAACTTTGACTTGCCAGCAGCTGGTACAGACAGTGGCCTCCCTACACCGCTCTGGCACTTAGCATAAGAAATGTCATTATGTGGGTGGATTAGGCAGAACCTGTCAAAGTTGTGTGCGTGTTCTTTGGCTGTGTTTCCCTCCCCAGGCTAATAATGCTGAAGAGATGGGGAGTGGGTTGACACATTTTCTGGCATGTGTCACGTAACCCAGTGAAGTGGAGGACATGCCAATCACAAGACTTTTGTGCTTTAGTAAGGCACAGGCAGCAGGGACACACTGCAGTGGCTATAGCAGTCTTAATCCTCTCTGGATTCACACCCCTCAGCCCCTTCATCGTGGTTACAGCTTCCCCGGGGTTCTCTGATACACCTACAGGTATGTTTGGAGGAAAAGGTAAGGAGATGTATCCAGGCAGATATTGTTTAAGCTCATGTTACCTACAGACCCTGCAGCACTTTGCAACTTGACTGACATGATTTCCATAAGAACCACTGAAATTAGCACAAGGGGAAATAATCACTGCCTGTTTTGCAGTGTGCAGAAATGCTCCATACCAGTTCAGCAGAGGATACAAAGAATAACCATGCCTGATAAGAAGAGATTTTTAGGATAGAAGATTCTAAAGCAAGATAACCAGAGACTGATGAAATTTAGGACAGTCTGTTTCTGGTTCCCTAAACAAGAGTGAGGGGTGTTGATATAAATATTGGGGTGAGAGAATTCCCACAGTCTAGCACAATCTCAAGGTAAATCATCCTTAGGAGAAGACAGAAGAACAGTGCATTCAATCTCACAGAGAAATCTGGTTTTGAACAGCTGCCTGCTGAAACACCCATGCTGAGGAGATGAAGTTTACTCCCTGGGCTGAGGCAATATGCCAGGTTGGTTCCTCACAAATTGTCATCTGAGAAACAGAAGATGGAATGAGCATGTACGCCCTGTATGACAGAAATGCCATCTTCTGTCTCTGCCTGTGTGTTGCAAGCTATGTTTGGTTGTTGGGAAAAGATGTATCAGCTTAGGTGCCGACTGCACGCCCCAAAACAAACAGGCTATAGGTCTGATGTGACTTGTAGCAGGCACAGCACCCAATCCACTGGTAAGAGTCACTGTACTCTTTTCCTTTGCTCATAATATTAAAACAAAACAAAACAAAACAACCCCAGTAGTTTCTGCAAGTAGCTACAGCTGAAAAACAACTACTACTCTGTTGCAGCATCTGTAGTATCTCAGGTCAAGGACTGCCATGCCCAGGTACCATGTTCTCATTCCATGTAAAAGTGAAGAGCAGTAGCTGCGTAAGTGGTAGAAATATAACTTGGCAGGCATGGAGGCAACTCATGGAGGGGAACTGCTTGATAACTCCACAGGATGGGGGATTCCTCCTCCCTTCACTAACTGGTGTTGAGTTGCAGTGGGGGATTGTATTAAGGGGGTGGTAGAAGGTGCCCCTTGGCTGTACCTCTTGCAAACACATCATTGGTGTGACATGGGTGCTGTCCTGTCACACAGCTTGTCGCCAGTTGGTCACTTGGGAACAGGAACCTGAGGGACTGCGATGGCATGCTCTGAGGCATGCTCTGAGGGGTGTCCTGTGCTGATTGTGCCATGGGGAGGAAGAGACAGAGGATACTGATGAGATGGGAGATGACTCCAACAATTTTTTCTTGCTTGTATGGCAAGAACACCTGTGTGAAGTTGGGAAAACCTGCATCAACGCAATGCCTGACACTGAATTTGTATTGTCCCATGACCAGTGTGACCCTGCTCAGATTGCCAGATAATGTCACATCTCCAGTTGTGTAACACTGCCATGCTCTCTAGATCCCAGGTCTTTAAACATTATTGAGCTGACTGTTTGTACCCTGTGGTGGGAATTCAAATATTGTTTATCAGTGGAAATGTTAACTATGTGTTCTTTGTTGGGAGTAAAGCAACCTGATTTCTCATACATCTGTGTATTGAAAGTGGAAACTCAGTGGAGAGAGAAAATGTGTGCCAGCAGGGAAAAAAAGGAAGAGCTTTTATCTATGACTGAGTACACAACGTGCAGGGTACAAAACAGTGTTTTGGTAGATACCAGTGTTTTGCAATTCAAGGATCACATGACTGAAAAAAAATCCACTTCTGCCATGGTATTTTTTATTTACAAACAAATAAAAATGAAGTTAAACTCTGTTCATTTATTGCTTTTATTTCTCCCCACCTTGTTTGCTTCCCTATTTTCTTGTATGGTAATGTGTATGATGTTTGGTTCCTTGTTTGCTTTTATTTGAAATAATTTTGCATGTAATTTTCTGAACTCTTGCAGAGCAGAGAGACCAGTAAATGTGTATGTTTATGCACATTTGTGCATGTACAAAGAATGATGGATACTTAATAAAATGCACATCACAGCAATCCTTTCATGCTTAAGATCCCCAAACAGAAATTGTGAGTATTCAAATAAAATAGAACTGATCCGAAATGTACATATTTAGCTTAGATAATAGCAGTCCCCAGATATGTGCCTCTTTCTGCAGTTGGAAATCTGTCAGTTGAACAAAGAGCAGGATATAGTGTGAATCAGGCTGTCCTAAAAGCTTTATGTGATAGACACACTTTATGGAGTTAGTTCCATTTCTCTCACATTTCAAAAGCAGACTCAGAGCCTAGTTATCATGAGGACAAACTCCACAAAATCATTTTTTTGTAGTCAAGGACTACAATATTTTTTAAAAGTCAGAATACATGTTAAAAGAACAGTTTGTCCCAAGGCTTACGGTTCAGCTGTACAAAGTTTCTTCTTGATCTATCTGAAAATTGTTCCTGAAAAGTCATTCTGCATAAGGGTGTTTTTGCTATTTTTTCAGGGAGAAAAAATTATAAATGAGCTGTAAAGCTCATGTTGTTATGAACTCTTTCTATCCTCTTTCACCGATGAGTTCATCAAACAAAATTCCACAAGAAACAAATGTTATTATGAGATTAGCAGAATGAACGCCAGAGTTCAGATACTAAACATTTTTTTAAAAAAACAGTGAGCTTAATGACATGAAGGAAGTTGTAGTTTAAACATCAAGGTCAATTATTTCGTTAAATATTATTTAAAAGTTCTTTGCCTTGAAACAAAACCAGAGCTATCTTTTCCCCAAAAATGCAAACAGATTATACTGCCCCGTTTGTCAGCTTCACTAGATAACTTCTATTTGATCTTCAAATGAAAACAGTTTCTACTTCAGATTTATACAACAGGCTGCCTCTAAAAATAAAAAAAGATCTTAAGGTTGGACTGCTGTTTACTTTCCCTTCTAATCCTGTGAGAAGATTTGCATAAGAAAAGCAAGTAGGTTTGAGTCTAGCTTTTGCTGTCTACATCGAAAGCATAAGCATCAGTCAGCCCTCTCTATTTATTCAGACAGAAAACGATTGTTTTGTAAGTCAGGTGAGTAGAAAATCTTTCAGTAAGTTCAGCTGGGTTCTTCTAAGAGTAACAAAGACTACTTATCAAGACTAAGTGGGGTTTAAGTAAATAATTATAATAGTCAAACACTGAGAGGTTAAAACCTAAACCCCCCAGTTGCTTGTCTGTTTCCTCCTACCGTTTACTTGGTTTAAAACAACATCCAGAATTGGTATTTCCTGGATCTTGCAAAGCAGCCCCTTGTACTTGCAGATAGCCTTCTCTCAATTCCTAACAGCATCAGTGTCACAGGGGGCTACTGTGAGCAGAGCTTTCCTGGATGGTGGTGGGAGCTCTGGGTCTCAGGACCGAGCAAGTGCCCCCAGCTCCAAGTGTGACCCCTGGAGAATGGAAATAGGGACTCATACCTACAAGAGTGAAGTGAAGCAGAGTAGTTTAATGTGTGCAATGTACTTGAATTTTGGTGGGGTTTTTTGGTGTATAGAATAGCAAATTATTATTTTTTAAGAAGAGTATTAGAAGGGATATTTTGGATCATGGAGTCAAGTTCCTTGCTGTGGGTGGTAACCACATCTCAGAAGCTGGTTCTCAAACCAGTCAAATTCCGTCTTCCAGGTGCTTTGATTCCTTCCTGACTGCGGAAGGCCTTTTTGGGTCCTCACCACTCTGGTGGAGTGAAGGTGCTTTTCTTTTTCCATCTTGAATCCCTTCCTGAACAGTTTGTTCCAATTCTTTCTCATATTTTATTTGGGAGAAGGGGAGGGAAACTGTCTCACAATTTTCAAATTCATTTGAATTTTTCTCTGAGTCCCAGACACCTGGTGGAAAGATGCCAGCAATGCTGTAGGCTGGTTCGATGTACCAATAAAAATAAAATTAAATTTAAAAAACCCCCCAACCCTCGTGTAAGAAAAGCGCCATTCTTAGAAAGCCTCCAGCGTTCCAGCTAGAGCACAAACAGCTGCTTATTTAGGACTCTTCTCGGTAAATCGACAGTCCCAGGCCAAAGGGCCAGCAGCTCTTGTGGTCTCGCACTAGCCCAGATCCCCCCCCCCCCCACCCCCCGGTGGGGGAACACACAGGGGAAAGGGGAAGGAACAAGCACGGAGAGGGAACCATCCTCAAACCGCGGCTGAAACTTCGCCTGAGGAGGGCCGATGCTCCGCTGGGTCGAACTAAGGCGGAGAAACCTCGGCGGGACTCAGGCCCCCGCCCGGGTTCGGCCCCGCGACCCCCGCCCGTCCCGCCGGGCTCAGCCCCGCGGCCCCGGGCTCCGCCGCCCGGAGGAGGCAGCGGGGCTCGGCGGGGAGGGAGATCGCTGTTTTGCCCCTTGGCTCGGGTTTTCCCCTGCGCGGGGAACAAGCGCCTTTGTTGGAGATGCGCTCCCCAGGGCTGGGGGTGATTTTTCGTTTTCTGGTTTTGACCTTTCTCCTCCGCTGCCTCCCGCAGGCCCGTCCCCGCAGCGGCGGCCCCGAGGGCGGACGGGGCAGCGTGCTGCCGCCTGGCCCCGGGAGAGCCTCGGGCGCGAAGAGAAGCTGCCTGTGGGGCCGAAACGGTGGCGAGCGGGAGGGATTCGGGAGCACTTCGCCGGGGTGTGGGACAGAGGCAGCGGTCCGTGTCCCTCGGCGACCCATGTCCCGGCTTCCCAGTGGTGAAGGCAGTGCGTGCCCCCCGTGGAAATGCTGTGTGGCAGCAGCTCCCTGCCGGCACGCGGGGCACGGGCTGGAGCCAGGGCCAGCTGTGCCATCGGGAAATACCACCTCCAGCCGCGGATCGAAGAGCTTCCAGGCCACGGTCACACGGCTCGACAGGGGAGCAAACAGCCCGTCCCCATCCCCCCCTCGACAACTACAGAGCCCGCAGCCTCCAAGCCCTGTAAGGCTGAAGCAGCAACCACCAAACGCCCTCGAAAAGACTCTGCCGGACCTCCGAAACCCCAAATAAAACTGAACACCAAAGTGGGAGCCCACCGACGAGCCCCCCCGAAACGGGGGACGAGCCGGTCCGCGCTGCCCGCGCAGGCACAGCTCTGCCAGCCCGTGGCTGGCCGTAGGGGGCCCGGCGCCCGGGGACCACCCTCACCCTCCAATGCCAACTGCCGGTACCTAATTCCTACGAATTCAACCATATTCCCCCAGGGATAACGGGGGCAGGATGGGGTTTAGGCCCCGAGTGCAATTGCAGTGAAACCACAAGGAAACACGCAGGTGAAGGGCAGAGCGCGCTCGCTGCCGTGCTGCTGCCGCAAAACTCGCGGGAGATCGGGGTGCCTCGCACAACGACGGGCAGTAAAGGGAGAGCCTCTCCCGAGGACTCCGAGCGCGGAGAGAGGAGCCGAAGAAAAGGGGCTTTTCCCGGGAGGCGGGAGCGGCCCGGCTGTGCGGGACCAGCCCCCGGTGCGCACCTTCCGCAGGACCTGCGCGGCTTCTACACGGGCGATCGCGCCTGGCCGGCTCGCATCGATCAAGAGCCTTTCCGGGAACAGGCTACTAAGAGCAGCGAGAGCAGGAGGGGGAGGGTGGGTATGAAATCAAAGGCTAAAGAAACAGTGCGATTTTGGGACCAGGACCAAATCCTAACGTGTTACATAAAAGCCACGGGCTCTTCTTATCAGCAAGCCCGGCCTGAAGAGGAACAATCCCCAGGACCGGCTCCAAAACAACCCTGTTAAAGGAACAATTGTGAAATGCCAACTTCCCACCAGAGTATGAACAGCAGGAGCCGGGCATGTCCTGTCTATAACCGGGCTTCTGACAACCGACAGAGAGAGGAGGGGACGGGGGGGGATCCTCTCTTGACAAGATTTATCAAGAAACATTTAACTGAGCTTTAATCATATTAGCAAGAGCCCAATTAGGACTGAGAGCGAAGCGAGGCTGGGGAGAGGAGGAGGAGCGAGCGATGGAGTCACTCGAGGATAAAGTCCTTTCATCAGGCTGCGCTCTGGGCAAACAGAGGAGTGCGAATAATCAGTGCCCTTCACTGGGGGGACGGGGGAGGGAGCGGCTGGGGAATGTGTGTAAAGGATCATTAAGGCCAGGCAGAAGGGGGTTTTTGTTGTTGTTGTTTTTAATTATTACGGCTATTAAGGTGGTGTCTGTGGGCTACCTCGGGCTCTGTTCTCAGAGACGGAGCGGGGAAGAAGCGAAGGGGTTCGAGAGGCACCTGCTGCACTGCGACGACATTATCTGCGTGCGCGGATAGGTCTCTCCCTCCCGGAGCAAAGAGGGGCTCCGTCCCTCCCACCGCACCTCACATCACCGAGGGAGAATTTCCTTAAAAGCCCTTTTCCCGGGTCTCGTCTCCCTGATGTCGAGCTCTTTCCCGGCGCATCCCACCTCCCAGCGCCGCTCCTCGGGGGTAGCGCGGCGCCTCACCGCCCCCGGCGGAGCCCAGCCCGGTGTCCAGGGCTCGTCAAAAGCCCCGCGGGAAGCGCAGCTCTGAGAACGCCCAGGTCAGGGGCGGAGGGCAGAAAATGTTCCTCTCGGGGTTCAAACTCTCGGTGCTTTCGCGTGGGCAACCTGCCCTGAGCTTAGGGACTCGGTCGCTCCAGCTGTAGGGGATGGGGTGGGCGGACAGCAAAGAAATAAAGAAAAACTGAAGACGACAGGTGGGAGCAAAGGAAGAGGCTGTGGATAAGCCCACGAACCCCCCTCCTCGGGCTACGCCACCTCGGGGACACGACAGCGGGAGCGCGGCAGCGGCCGTGACCCTTGCTTGCGGCTTTCAAGACATCGCCAGCAGTTGCCGGCAGCTGCCCCGATTTCCTGCCGCTCCCCGCGGCCAGGAGAAGGGAGATAAGGCTGTTGGGCAACGAGGCACCTTTCGCCCAAGAGGAGCCGGATCTTTGCGCCGCCGGGCAGATGATGCTGTCTTTTTCTTTTTTTAACGGGACAGGGCTCGGGTGGGGCTTGCCGTTCGCACCGACGAGCATCCCCGCTGTCGGAAGCCATCGGCCCTGTGCCTGAAGCGAAGGGGCTTTCGCCCCCCACGCCCCCCTCCGCCTCCTCCCCGCGCCCTGGGCCGCCACAGCCACCTCCTCGGGGACGCGCGGCCCTGGGGACAGCGCCTCCCCCCCGCACCGTGCCCTTTGCGTGACCGTGCCCCCACACCGCACCTTCCCTGTCCCACGCTTACCTTTCCGGCCCGGCCGCCGAGGGGCTGCCCCCCCCGCTCCCGCCCCCCGCCCCGTCTCCGCCATCCCCGCCGCAGGGGTGTCGCACGCCGCCGCGCCGGCACAGCCTCGGCTCTCGCCTTGCGCGCACTCGGCTGGCGCTGGCAGCCCCGCCGGGTTCATCCGAGGACAGCGGCGGCTCCGCGCCGCGGCTCGTCTGGCTGCCAACGCCGCGGCGAGGCTGACGCTGCCGCGGCCGGGGGTGACTCACGGCGGCCCGCGGCAGCCGCCGGGTAGCGCATCCGACAGTCGAGCGGGCGCATCGCGGGTCCCTCTCCTCGCCCCCTTCCCCGGGCACCGCGTGCCGCCCGTCGCACCCATGTTCCCTCCCCGACCCCCTCCGCTTCTGCCAAGTGGAATAAACGCCCGGGTTTCCGGCAAATATTCACCCTTCCGACACGGAACGGGAGGCCGCCCCCCTCCCGGCCGGCACCCCTGTCGGAGGCGGGCCGGGGTCCGTCCCCGCGGCCGGCAGCGCTCCCGGCGGCACCCGCCCCCAACGTAAGTGACCGTCGGGGCCGGGAGGGGGTGGCCGGCGCCCCTCGCCCGGCGGGGCTGCGCTCCGGCGCCGGGACTGGAGCGGGCGGGGGGGCCGGGGCCGGGCCGACCCCCGGCCTTGTGCCCCGAGCGAGCCCCAGCCTTGTGCCCCGCGCTGTCCCCGAGGTGCGTCCGGCGTGTGTCCAGGGGACGGCCCGCACACGGACAAAGGCGAACACAGAACCTTGACGCGGGGCGGGGAGGGGACGCGGGGCACAGACCAGGACAGGCACTCGGAGTCCGAGTGGCGGGCAGCGTCGGTGTCATCACCGTTGTGCTCTGCCCCGTTCGCGCAGCAGGGTTTTTGCTGCCTGCGGTTTCCATGGAGCCCTCCTGGCACGTCCCAGCAAAAATGTATGGCGGATGTCTTCATGGCGAGCCTGCAGCGGGTCTCCCACTTTTTCTCAGAGCTCCCAGGTGGAGTGTTTTCAGATCCTTTACACTGCGTAGCTCAGCACCAGCAGTGCTTTTGAAAAACATGCCTCGTGCATGACATCCCTGTTCTGAAACAGAAATTTGAAGCGAAGCTGTAGCAACACACATCTCTCAGTCTGAGCTGTCAGCTGGATGCACAGTTTTAGAAGCAGTGGTTCCCTGAAATGAAGAGATTATTAAAAGCTCATTTATTAAGAAGCTCAAGCCACGAAGGTAATGGTAATGAGTGCTACATACTCTGCATACACACTGAAGTTTTGCATGTAGGGTGAAGGCATGAAGTCGGGCCTGTACTTAAGAATAGTACTTAAGAATACTCTAAAGCTACTTGTCAGAAATATGCTAAAATGATAATCTATGGTTTTAGTGACATGGATTATGCTATCAGTCCTTTAACCTTAAGTTCATTTTTAAGTTCAAATTTCAGTCCTTAGAGAAAAGATAACTGGAGGAGAAGGAGGAGGAAGAGACTATTAAAATTGAAATGCTGACATTGCTAACCATGGCAGTGTGAATTCACTACTATAATAAGACCTCAGCTAGCAGCCTAATTCCGGAGAGGTGATGTTATCCAGTAATAAAGTAATCAGTTGTTGGCTGTAAGATAGGACACTGGAAATTACTTTATTTTATTGATATTTTTGGCCAAAATGTAAAACAAAACAAAACAAAACAAAACAAAAATCCGTAAGGTGCCAGGATTGAGGAACGAGAGCTACCTTTGCTATTTAAGATAATAAACAAAAGTTCTTCATGAACATTTTTCACTTCAGTGCAGTTTTACAAAAGCATGCTTAAAAAGGGACAGCTAGTGAGAATGCAAGCTTTCAAGCTAGGAATTGGAAGGCAGAAAGGCCCAAGGGTGTAACATTGTTAAAAGTGTTCAGAGAGGTCCCTAAAGCACAATGTTCACTTTACAAAGTAGTTTTCTCCTGGGTAATTCTGAACGAGTTCGCATTGATTTGCAGCTGCAAATTTAAAGGGAAAAAAGGGACAGAAAATAAATGAAGAAGAAAAATGCCCTGTTAGTAAATTATGATGCAACCATCAAGAAAATTGTGTCAGATATATGAAAAATTGGAATAGACTGCTTAAGCTTTCAAGTTTGCATATTCAGGATTCTCCATTCCTCATCTCTGTCTTTAATACTTATTTTTAAGGAGTTAACATTCTGATAATTTTCTAGGCATCTGGTTTTCAAATTACAAGTAACAGCAGAATTGAATTACTTGTAAGGTGCATGTTTCACTTCTTAGTGAAATGTTCCAGGGAGGGTTAGCCAGTGTTGTCAGTGAGGTCAGAATTTCAGCCACTGTGAAGGTTTTGCTGTTGCAGAAAATGACAAGGATAAATGACAGGACAAGGAAAATGGCAAGGATATTATCCCTCTAATTCAGATTTAGATAGATTTAACCGGTGCTCTTGATGTTGTCCTGCCTGTTTAAACTTAACCAAAACACACTGTGGTCAGTGAATTGTTGGGGCCATGAATTCTTTGAAGGAGCAAATCTTAAGTTTCTCCATGTTGCTAGGGAGCCTAGTAGTACCAAGACAAAGACATGTGAAAGTATGTGAAGACAATGAAAACAAAGTAATGAGTATAGCCAAATCATAACTGCCATTATAACAAAGTGGCTTGTAAATAACAGAGCCCGAAAAGAATACTTGTGTCTGAGTCAACCCATTTTGAAAACCCTATGATATGCAGCTGCAGAAACTACACAAATTCTTGAAAAACTGTCAACATAACTTGAAATTTCATGAAAATCATGTTTCCAAATAGAAGGACTATTCTGCATATAGATACATCCCATGCTGTCCAGTAACCCTTGACTAGTAGGCTAAAACTGCTACAGTGACTGCCTTGTTCATCTGATCTTCTTAAGGCAACACTAACCCTCTTTTAAGACTTGCCATTTAACAAAGCATTATTATACATATCACAACGATTTGTGAATGTGTGCAGTCTGAGCTGTGGAAAATCAGTGGTTGGCATTCACTGTCAGGCTTACATCCAAAAACATACAAGATAATTTGCACTACATGACCATTGGCACTTCAGAGTAATGAATTGGAAAAGGTATTTTGAGAATAGTTTCCAAAGCTGCCTTTGTACACTTGCTTGAAGCTAGAAAATAGATGTGATATAATGACAGTTGTTTTGGCTTTATTGTAGAAGATAATACCAAGTCGTGTCTACTGACTGAATGTGAAACAAAACTTTATGACTGTATGGATTGGATGTAGTATGTCAACAGTCATACAGAGTACTAATGGAAGCATTGTGTATTAGTTCTGTAAAAATATTCGAACAACAATTAATTACTGTTTCTCACAAATACAAAATGAGAGGGCAATGAAAAATTAATTGAGGAAATTTATGTATGGATATGAAGCATGGTAGTCTGGATGCCAGCTGCCACACAGGAAATCCCCAAACCACTAATTGATGGAAAATTTGAGAACTTAACAGGTTAGGATCCAAACAGGGTTTTCATTTCGGCTTTTTTTTTTTTTTTTTTTTTTTTTTTTTTTTTTTTTTTTTTCTTTTTTTTTTTTTTGTCTATTTTTTTTTTTGTCATTAGGCCGCGACAGAGAGGCCTAGTATAGACATTTTTGCTTCCTTTGTGCATTGTTCTTGAACACTTATCTCCTTTGTCATTACTCACAATTGCTTAGTTTTTTATTTTTGATACAAAATGTCACCTTTTTAATTGAGAGATTGAGTATGATAGTCTGGAGGTTGGTCCTCATGTTTACAGGAGAAAAAGAAGCAAGTGGAAGAGGAAAAGGAAAAGAAGAGGGTGTTTGGAGAGCACTGGAGATAGGAAATGTGAGGCTCGCATTGGAATGACGGGTGATGGGACAGGACAGGCAGAAGGAGACCGGACCACTTACTGTGAAGACAGCTGTGTTCAGAGTTTGCTGTTTGATCAAAATACTCCTTAATGTGCTCTGCATTTCTCAGTGGGGATACAGCTTGGAATCTGTGTGAAATGCTGAAAGATTGAGAAAGTAAAGATAGAATGAAAAAGCAAGATGCAATTTCCTAATTTGTTTCTTTTTCATTTCTAAAGCCTGCCTAGCCCACACATCGGGTAGGGTATGCTTAGAATCTTGGAAAAAAACCCTAAGCTGCAGCTGGAACAAAGTTGGAAATAAATTCCAGTAATTTTAAAGATGATTAAAAAATATCTGACCACTCCTTCTCCCTCCTCCCTTCAGAAGGTCCAACAAAATCATCTTCCCCATGGGAAATGCCTGACGAAAACATGGTATGTGTATCTACTCTGAAATCAGAGTTCAGGGTATATATATACAACTGCAACTCATATTTTGTCCTTCTGATATTGTTAACCTGGAACTTTCACACTGTCATTTTTTAAACTTTCTTTTCCACTCAATTTGCTTTTTTGCTTTTGGGACAAAAAAATCCCTCATGCAGTGTGGTCCAGGTTATACTGAACCATGGATGTCTCATGCAGAGCAGTATCTTATTCCACACACGACTTACTGATGTTGCAAAAGTGGAGTGAGTAATGGGTGCTGGAATTTAGCTCTATACTGCATTTTGTATCTGGAGTTTCTGTAATAGGTTCATGTAGTTCACAGACTACTGCTAGTAATTTCTTATTTTTAGTACCTCCCATTCCTGCCTTTTCCCCCCATTTCTCCAGAGGTTTTATGTGGTCCTGGAGGACTTTAAAACTTTGGAAAATGATGCAGAACTATATCAAAATGCTCCAAGCATGGTATAAGCACGCAAGGTGTATTTGTGCTGCAGAAATACCAGGTTTTAACTGGGCATGATCCCATATTACTGTAGGACTGTGAGTCAGCATTTTATCTTTACCAGCAGAAACGTTTGCAGTGACTGCATGTCTTAGGGATGTACTCAATGTACACAGAGGACAAGTAGTGCTGGAGTATTTACATTGCAAGTGGGATGATTTAGATGGTACCCTGCAACATCATCCTTGGCTACACAGAGAGAAAAACTGATATGCCTGTGTTGCTCTCAAGTACATGCTACACACCTCTAAGTACAAGGGCAATTTTGAATTTAGCGAGAAGCTCTCCAATGTGCTAAGCTGCTGATGTAGCACTTGCAGTGAGAAATATACTGGTCCAGAGAGAACTCTTGGGAGCGCACTCAGGTCAGACAAAGAGGATCTCAGAGATGCAAAACAAACAAACAGAAGTGTTCAAACACGTAAACAACTTATTATTTGATCTGGAAACAGAACAGAGGGGTTGCCTGTAGCTGCACTTTGTTCAAACTTCATTTGGGCTTATGATGTAACTTTGTGTTAGTCTACATGGCTCACATCAGACTCTGGACTGTGGGTTTTCTTACTGATGATTCTGCAGCCTCCCAGGCTCCTGGGGCTACTGTGCAAGGGTCTGTTTGCTCAGAGATATCTATTCAGTGCAAAGAGGTGGTGACAGAAGTTGCTGTTAATTGTTGCTGTATGGTTGAAAGTTGGGGGTTGCTGCGCAAGCAAGTCTTCTCTGCTCTGTACCAGTTCAAAGTTAAGCCAGCTAAATGAAACTAGGGAAAAGTGTCAATACAGCTAGTGCTAGATCTCAAAAGAATAGAGACAAGGAGGAAGGTAACCAAAGTTCAGACCCAGAGGGTGCATGCTGTTTAGATAAGCTGAGTCCAGTCTTGTGTCCCAATAAACAGATCACAGTCATTTGTGGAAAAGGTTCTCATGCTTTCCAGGTTAAGATGGCTGTTTATTTTGTCTTTCTAACTAGTCAATAAAGCTCAAACAATGTTCTAGCAATTATTTTTGTATTCAAATTACCTTATTCCTTATGTGCCTACATCTATATTTGGATGTGAATTTTAGGACCTTGGATCCTAAAGTATTTAGAGTCCAGTTAAATTTTGACATGAGAGCAACTGCATTATTTTTCTGTTCATTTTCCAAATCTGTAAACAAGCTTTTGTGCAAGACTACTGGCACTGAAAGTCTGTTTGAAATGAGCTTGTGGAAGTGCAAGAGTTCATAACCCTTCTGTTGCAGAACTGGGAGTGCAGTCTGAACACTGAGTGCCTGCTGTAGTGAGAGGTGGTGAGGTGTTCCTTAGCTACTCCTGCAGAGCCCCAGGAAAGTCCAGCATTGTTGCCAGCTGCACGACGAAGGACACAGATTGTGCATACAACAGCCTCCTCTAACCTGCCAGGAAGTATTAATAAGACACTTTGTTATTAAATTAAATTTGAATGAAAACACTTCCTGAGGCTGAGCTTCAAACTCTTTAACCTGAGAATGGATTCAGCAGCATCTTGTGAGCTTTGGAGCTCACTAGGTTCCACTCATACAGCAGTGGAGCAGTTTTCCATTGTAACCTTTACTTTCTTGTTTATTTAATATGTATGAATTACTGCTGCTGGCTCAGTATGTTAACAGTTATTTAAAGAATGGTCTGGTAAATTTTTTAGTTCATGTATGGATTATAAAATACAATATCTGTCACTATATTTTCTGGTCACTCACTTTATGTTAAGATTTCATTAATATGCTTTTCTTAAATAACAAACAGATCCTGCAGAGCTGGTTAGCCATGTGAGGACCATGTGGTGTAAGCAGTTATAAATACACCAGTAAAAAACATTCCAGAGAATTATAAATCACTATAATGTTCAACTCCAGTGGGTTGATGAACAGTATCTTTATTAACCTATTAACCACTTATCAAAATGGTTTGCCTTGTACTTAGACTTAGGTTTATGTTCAGTGTAAATTTTACATAAAGCCTGACTTTGTTTTCTTTTGCCAGACGTATTTATTTTTGAGTCAAAACTCAGTCTCTTTTGCAAAAAGGAGGAGAATCAAAGAGGCATAATAATCAGCCTAAACTCATCCAAAGCACATTAAAAATAGCCGGCCCACCTACTGCACTGGGAGATTTTATAGTGCAGTGTACAGAAGCACAGTATGGAGTAGCTAAGGAACTGTGCAATATGTAAGCTTTTCAAAATGTACTTGAGGCTGTGGCTCTCTAACCGGTACCAGATCTGTCCTTGCTAGGGCATCTGCCTCTCAGTCTCCCACTGCCTCACAGATTGGTGCCCAGGGTGTTTAACTCTGCTTTCCATGAGAAATGGCCCTGCATGGATTTTTGTTCCCAGATCAGGGGCTCACAGTGGAGACATCTGTGGCAGAAGGTGGTTGAAAAGAGCGAGACGGCGTTGCTGCTCAGTCACTGGTGCGGTGGGTGGCGGTGCTCCGGCATTGTCAGTTGGGCTGCTACACAGATGGCCTGTGTAAACTTGAGTAAAATTCTAGCAGATAGGTCTGCAAAGGGATGCAGGCATCCAACTGCGCTGTGTGGGCCTTGCTAGGCTCCATAAAACCATGCCCAGCTGTCATCTCAATTTGTGAGTGTCTGAGCTCTGCCAGGGAGCAGGCTACAAACTGCTTGCAGGTTCTGGTAGAGTCTTGGGGAAGACCTTTGCTGAACAAGTTTTCCCAGCAGAGTCCTGTACAAAACTGTTGGGGCCTTTCCTCATACAATGGTAATGTTGGTGGATCTTGTTATTATCATGGTGAAATACAAATACATGACATGTACAGACACTAATTAAATTGTTCTAATTTTCAGAGACCATTTTTATCTTTTCCCCTGCTCTTTCCTCTCCAGCAAGCTCCCTCTCTCTTATTAGAAACCCCTGCTTGTATGTTCCTCTAGCCAGTTTTTATCCGTTTTTCCTTTAATTGGTACACATGGTTGGCCAGTTTACCTAATTTTCCAGTAAAGAGTTTATCAGTGAAAGAGTGTTTGGCGTGTGAACAGCACACATTGCAAAAGATGCTGCAGGAGGAAGGGCAGGATAGATGTGTATTACCACACTCCAGCTTAGGTCAGGTGGTCACATCTCTGTGTCTGAGGGGAATCTTCCACCAAAATAAACTTTGACGTTGACTAAAAAAATAAAGGGGGGTTCTCCCACTGTAGAAGAAACAGATTGTACTATGCAGGGAAATGAGGTGAGTCAGTCTCATGGTTTTCAGCATCACTCATAACTTGAAAAAAGAAGGACCTGGGGGGACCTTTAGATACCTTGAGTACCTAAAGGGACTGAAAAGGGAGCTGGAGAGGGAAGTTTTACAAGGGCATGGAGTGATAAGACAAGGGGTAATTGCTTTAAACTGATAGAGGGCAGGTTTTGATTAGATATTGGGAACAATTTCTTCACTATGAGGGTAATGACACACTGGTTGCTCAAGGAAGTTGTGAGTCCCTCATCCCTGGAAATGTTCAAGGCCAGGTTGGATAGTGTCCTGAGCACCCTGGTCTAGTGGTAGTTGTCCTTGCCCATGGCAGAGGGTTTGGGGCTGGATATCCTTTAGGGTTCTTTTCAACCTAATCCATTCTATGATTCTATGATTGAAAAGGGTCAGCTACATGTCATAAACTGCATCTTATTAATGTAAGGCATCTTGGCGTTTCCTGTTTGTGTCTATGTTAGAGAATTTGATGAAACTGCTTTTGTTTGTTCATGATTTTCTTTCTAAACATTTGTATATCATCAGTATATGTTATTTTTTCTGCAAAAAGAAAAAGAGCTTGCACTTTCATTTCCGTGAAGACAGAACTCAAGTTGTCCTATTCCTTTAGATTATAATTTTCATCTTGATTAAATGTGTAAGCATATAGACTTACAACTCCTGACAACAAGGGTTGTAACAGTTTACATGCTGATATTTGATAATTTATGTGTCTGTAGAATTTGATCACTAGAGGAATGTAGTATGATATTAGGCCCTTAATACATTTTGTGGAGGAAAAAGCAATTGTTAGGGTGAGTCCAAGTTAACACATGCACCAGACTTCACTATTTCCAAAGGGAAGGAAATTCTCTACTGCTCTCTCCACAATTTTTTCAAGACATTTGGTGACCTGAGGTAGCAAATATGTTCTCAGGATGAGGGTTGTCTAGACTCTGCTCTCCAGATTATTGTAAGCATTTTATTCAGCTGAGAGCTGGAGCTCTGTAAATGGTTGGTGGGATTTGAAAGGACCTCAATGTGCAAGGGGAAAGAGGAACCTGCTGTAGATCTTTTGGGTCCTCAGCTGCCAAGCGTATAAATATGGATAAGCATGTCCCACTGACTGCAGCAGAATTTCAAATTAGGTTTTTTCAGAAGCTTTTCCAGAGTTGGGATTTTAAGCAGTTTCTGTGTTTAGCTACAGTGTACCAAAGAATATGTGCTCATACAGTGAGCTTCCTTGAGCCAATGCAAAAAATCAGGGAGGCTGTTATGCAATTATTGCTGTATATCTTCCTGTTTGTAAACCTTAATTCTACTCTGATTTTTTTTGGTGTGCTTTGTTTAAATCCCTGAAAAGATGTCATTCTCTAGCTGAATGTGTTTTTCCTCCTAAACATAAGCTGTAAATACATTCACAGATAATATTATGTGATTTTTTGAGTCATCTGCCTGAAGTAATGTGTTTTATGCTAGGCAAATTTAGAAAATTATCAAACCTCATAAGCTCAGACATAAAAGCTCCTTGACTCGTCTTTGCCGTGGAAATTGCAAGTTTTAACATGTAAGTGTACATGTAAAAGAAAAAACCCCAGAGGTAACAGACAAGTAGAATTTTGTTACAGACACAGCGACATCTGGTTTATATTGCAGTTAATGATTCCTAATATTATGTGCCATTTTGTGTTATATAACCATTTATTATTAATCTGCATCTCCTCTTAGAAATCAATTTTCAATGCTTTTTTCCCCCCAGTCATATATTGAGAGATCATGTGGGTATACATTTATGCCTCCTAAAATAAAACTAAAGGTGTTCCTCTATATTAAGAATTTTTGAAGTACTTAGAGATGGATTCTGTGTTCCTTGTGAAGTAACTGTTGTCCTAATCATTACCAGGAATTGAACCTGAAACTACCAGAGTTAGAGAATAGCTTGACAATTTGATCTCAAAAAGGCTAAATCCTCTGGCTAACGGTTGTAGGAGAGTCATGCCTTTTGTGGCTCTGGCAGTAGTTACTACTTGGAGAGGGAATTATGCTTGTGCAACTCAAAATTGTTAGTGAAGTCCAAGGGAATTTGGGGGTTTGCAGGGAATGCAGAATTGGGCTCTTCCAGGAGCTTCCCAGTAAGCATGAAAGAGGTATTTTTTTGATTGTGTGTGTATGAGGAGTAGTGAGAAATCCTAATGTCTGACAATGTTCTGGCTAAGTGTGCTCTTCAGTTTTCCATTAGTGGTGGTGTAGTCCATCAGTAAATCCTTTTGGGAGTAACCATCTGGCATTTCCTAAACCCTTGTCTGTGTATCATGTAAAAATCAGTGTTACCACTCTAAAGAAAGACCTTGAAAAGTTAAATGCCATTGGAATTTAGTAATGTAGGCCACACTGTAAACTGTGGTTAAGTTGAGCTGAGGCCTTCTTTAGAGAAAGAACCTGTAATTGATTAAACCCTGCCTCTAGCTAGATAAAAATGAATTGAAGTAGATTAATATAAAAACAGTTAAAAGCTTCCTTGTTGTTGTCAGTTTTCAAAATTAAACTTGTCAAGAGTTTGGCAGAAAGATGTCAAAGGCAGAGCTGATCCAAACTGAAGAAAACAAACCCAAAGGAGCAAAGAGCAATGTGGACCTTCTCATTTTTGTTTGATTTAAATGAATTTTCTAACTGAAGGCTGTGAGCTTTAAGGTCCTTCCAACCCAAATGATTCCATAATACCATGACTTTATGGCCTTCATTCCAACTTGCCAAGCCATTTTTCTCCAGACTACCATCTTCCATGATTTGTGTCTCATAGCTTTGTCTAACGCAGAAATTTCTTCCATACTGCTTGGCCTATCTTCTCGTGGCCTTCATGAATCTTCTCTGACATTAAATGAGTGTAATTATTATGAGAACATAAACCAAGGGCAAAACTCAAAAGGCAGTCTTGGATTCAGTAAGAAACCATCTGAGAGAGAATTGAAATGGAGACAGCACAGGGTAATAGCTAGAATGATGTCAGGCTTTTTGCTGGAATCTCCTTCCATCTGTAACTTTGCGTGGCATGTGACCTTTGTGTCACACAGTTTGTCCTACTGCAGGCTCACCTGCATCTTGGTGGCAAGGTGGTGCAACTTTCTGTAATTGATATGGACATAAATTCTGTGGTCCCAACGATGAGTGAAAAGTGAGACTATTTCCAACAAATGTTACCAGAGTATTTATCAAAAAACAGCGTTGATTTTACTTAGTGTCACACTGGAAAGTCATTTTAGAACATGTTTGGACTTTGACACCCTTTCTTAGTATTTTTCCTCCATATCCTTTTGTATATACAACTGGGCCATGTTAGTGACCACAGGTATGAGTCTCCATTCCATTGCATTGGTTTTATGCCAGAGTAACCCCACTGTTTTTCACAGCATAAAAGTCTGAAGAAATGTGGTGAAAAATTGATCCCATACATATTCTAATCTCTGAGTGACTTAATATTTAGTGCTAAAACATTTTCAACCTTTAAAAACAACACTTCTATCAGTCATGTTACAGATTTAAAGTCTGCTGTCTCACGACTTGCCAGAACTGCAGCAAATGCTGGGAAGTGAATATGTCCTTAATCACAGCAAACCATGCGATATTTGATCCTTACATTTGACAGTCCTGTTGGAGGGTCAACTAAGTGCTCCTGTATACTGACCTCAGTATTGAAACATGCCTTTTCCCCCATCTCTATTTTAAGGTATAATAATAGAATAATTTCCATAGATGTAGACTATTTTTTGCTTTTTAATCATTGCAGTTACCTTTAAATGGCAGCAGTTCAAAATCTCCATCAGACTTGGAACCTTATGGACTGAGAGATAATTTAAAAGAGGCTTTGAGAAAGTAAACAAGGCAGAAGTCAGATGCAGGATGTTTCGTGGCTCTGCAGGTTGTTTCTGGCTACAGAAGTAAAACTTTAGTCTGTTGTTGTTACAACAGCGTGCATATTGTAAATGTACATATTTCTATTATGATATACACACATATATACATGGTCCTTCTACTGTTAACTAATCTGCTGCTCTATTTGCAATATAAAGGAAGCATTGTGGTATTTTTAGATTTCTGAATTCAGTGAGCCTGTTCCTGTTAAAATTAGTTGCAAATCTCCAGTTGATAGCAATAGGAGCAATCTCATTATTTTTAATGACCATAAGTTAACACTCCTGACAACTAACCTGGGAAACTGAGACAGACTGTAGTCTCGAAGGAGAGATCATTGAGGAGATATCGGTGTGTAAAAGGGGTGTAGAATTCTGTTGGATTTGAGGCTTTGCTACGCCACAGATTTCCTGCGTGACTTTTAGATTACTTAATATGGTTTCCATTTGAATCTATAAACTGGTCATAGCATCACATCCTTATATAAAAAAGAGTGATGTGCTCAAATAGTGATCTGTAGCACATTTTGTGACTGGGAGAGATTTCTTACAAGACTCAGATATAAGTTTGATCTGAAACAGCTGGGTAAATAGAACCAGTAATTATTAATTATTAGTTAATTAGCTCAGTTAATCAGTAATTGATAGAGTAACAGCTGTTGCTCCTGCTTATTGTGTAAGGGAATTTTAGAATCACAGAATGGCCTGGGAAGAGACCTTAAATTAGGGAGTTGGGGGGCTTGGTCTCACGTGGTGCTCCTAATGGCACTGAAGTACCACAGCGAAGTAATGATTCTGCAAATCAATTATGCATATTTTCATTTTTATATATATGTATTCAAATTACTGCAGATTAATGAGAGGTCAGTCCCTTCCAGCTTGAGGCATTCTATAGGTAAAACAGAATATAGGTAAAATAGAAGTATTTAAACATTTAGACTGGAGCATATTTAAGGCAATGAAACTTAGTTTAGCCAGTAACAAAAATGGTATGTTAAACCACATTGTCTTGTGCTACTTAAGGGCTGAGGATGTACAAAGACTCCTTGGTTCAGCTGACAGGTGGTGACTTGTTAAGCCTTGGTAAATTCAACTCATGTAAAGGTGGAGATAAGAAATTGCTGTTGTTCCCTCTGGTATCAACATCTGACTACAGGAAAACAAGTCTGGCGATATAAAGGTCTTGAGAAGTTTTATACTGGTTAACAGTACTCCTCCCTTCTTTCCTCCCTTTCACTTCTTACTGATTTAAATTGGCTGAAGAAGAGAAATTCTGGTTCATGGGAAATCTTGTTTTCTTTAATTTATTTTTGGGCACTGGGGGGAGAGGTTTTTGGTCAAAATTGATCTGGGAAATAAAAAGAAATTTTTCCGCCAACCAGAAAGTTTGCGAAAATTTCCTGCTGGAAACAACAAACATTTCATTTCTGAAATAAATGTGCTCTCTGGTTCCTGCAGCTTCTCAGTTAAAATGGCATTTGACAGGTGACTCTGGCTATCAGCTCTGTGGAGTAGTTGCAGAGCTACACGCTATCAATGGTGCTCTGGCAACCCTGCTCTGTGGGCTGTCTGGAAGTCTGTTGCAGGGCTTCCAAGCACCCAGCTGGCAATCTGTTCTTACTGTTCAGCAATCAGAAAGTCTGGAAAATACTGGGATTTCCATGTTTTCTGTACCCTTAGCAGGAAGTTACTCCTTTTATGCTCAGAGTTTCCAGAACTTCCAGTTTAGGTGGTTGAAACCATGAAAGCTTGGTGTTTTCTCTCTTCGGGACACTCTTGAGCAGATCTGCCTCCTACTGCTAAACTCACCTTTATTTCAAATGAGCCACTTCACACCTTGTTCTTCAGCACCAGAGTGATGTGATGTGCTGTGCTGTAAGATGCAGAAAGACGGGCCTCCTGATCGAATATTTCACCCATCTCTTCTCTCTGGAGATGTATTTACCTGGTTTTCAACTAACTTGCTGGAGTAGGGGTAGCAATCCAGCTGTGGAAATGTGGAATTTAGCGTGGGCTAATTCCTGCATGCAGTTTACCCAGCTTCTTTGGGTGTGTCCTGCATGGCTGCTAGACCACAATGGAAACTACCCACGCAGCTTCAAACAATGCTAATGAGGCGACCTCGCACCCACCACACCCAGGGACTGGAAGATTCTGGCCCATCTTGCAGAATAGCACTGTGCAGAATTACAGCATCTGGCTCTGGGAAGGCTGCAGGCACAGACGGTCTTTGAAACAAAAACAAAAGCATGCACTATTTCTTCCCATATTTACATGACTAAATGCTGCAATGCATACATGTGGGCAAGAGCAGGAAGAATGCACTCCACCAGTGATTGTGGAGGGGCTTTAGTGGCTCAGCACCCTGCAGGATCTGCTGCTTGAGCTGATCCACAGCTTTTTCTAGTCACATCAAGGATTTCACACATCTTAAGCAGAGTTGGCACTTGCAATGTGAAAGCTACCTAAAAGGTGTCAGATTTGGCGTTCCAAATTGAAGTTTATTCTTACAGGCAGATTGCAATTACACCTATGCTAAAGCCCTGAATATCCATACATTTCACCAGAGATGCAACTCTTTTCCAAGTCTCCTTCTTACAAGAGTGATACAGACCTCCTGTAATTGACATACAGGTACAAAAGAAAAAATGGATTTCTTGCAATCTTGCTTGCATTGCTACAAATATACGTCTCATACTGAAGAACTAAGCGCCTTCAACTTCTTTTATTGCCCTCATTACTCTTGGTCTGTGGATAGCTGGATGTGGCGGGAGACAGCAAATATTTTAGATAAAAGATGATAGAAGAAAGCAAGCATTGTTTTCAGTCTTCATTGGCACAGCAGGCCATTTCTGCATTTCACTTTCAGAAAGGCTTATTCTGACAATGTGAACGCTGAATGTACCTGATCTTTCATGGTATAAGTGATCTTTGCATGAATGCATTAAGTTCTGCTTGTGCAAGTACCTGTGTGGGTGAACAGACTTGAGCCCATAAAGACTGTTTTGGCTCTTCAGTTTGTCCTTGAAGATGTCTGCCAACCTTAGACTTTTACAGCAGGAATCTTGCATAAGACCACATGTGGAAGAAAATCATCCATGCAACATTTAAAACCCATTGTTTCTTCCATTAGTTAAAAGGAAACACAGACTAATTTCTTACTGAAAGTGTTTTTATGGCCTTCTCACAGCTTTGATGATCTTGTGGGAGCATGTAATCATAAATTATTGAAAGGAAAGCTAAGCTGCTCAAAGCTAAACACATCAGCTATCTTTTTAAGGAGAAAAATGCATGTGAATGGATCAGTATGATTAAATCACTGCAAGACATCATAACCTTCTGTTGTGATTACATGTAGAGAACCTGCTAATTTTAGTTGTCTCTGTCATAAGGGAGCATAAAGGTATTTTTACACATGCATTTTATTACATATTGAAACATGGTGCTCTAGGCAGAAAGTGGGGCAAGAGAGCTTGTGCAAACACATATGTACATACTTGTGCATACACACATGTTCTTTTGGTACACTTCCTTCCAGATGCACTTGGAATCCTGGCTGCTGTGAGGGTTTGGCAGCTTTCTTGTGCAGTGTGGGTGTTTATCATTCTACTGTGATTGTTCCTGTTGTGATGAGTTTCCCCTTGGGTGCATTTTTCAGGCACATGTTCCTGTCAACCAAGGTCACTGCTGAGCCAGAGAAGCAGTGCACAGGTGCTGTGTCAGACTTAGCTTCTTTCTTTTGGCTGCAGACAGTGACACTTCTTAATTTAACTTATGATTAAAACATTGCCCTGATACAACTCCAAATAGAGTCTTTCTGCATGGATTTTAAAAAAAGGTTCTTTACATAAACAAGGGAAGAAATGAGTGATCTCATATAAATCGACTGTCAAGACCTGACCAAGAGCCTGTTAAAATTGATGGAAAGACTCCTTGGATTTTAGCTGCCTTTAATGCATGCTCTAGTGTTTATAATCCCAGGTGGGAGTAGCTCTTTGTTAAATAGGAGGTGGTTTCTTACTTTACTCTCACTAGGTACAGTGCTGGTGGCAGTGGAGAAAGCTCAGGGTGATGGGAGAGTTCATGACAAAGAATGATCTTTTTCTTCGTGGGCGGCAACCAGCTTCTAAACAAAAAAGCCCTAAGGAGAGAAATGCATCGGGGTCATTACAACTGTCATTTGGCACTTACTAACATGTATTCTTGAAAGAAACTGTTAACACAATTTTGCTGTTTCTTGCCAAGCAGCAAGGGCAAACTGGCAATGTTTTGAAGCTGGAATTGGACTGCAGGCGTTAGAGCTCCTCTCTAGGATCAGCTGATCAAGAAATATGGGAAGCTGAACGTGCTTAACCCTTTTACCTGCAGAAATCCATGCTTGCCCACTCACAAACATGTACTGTGTTTCTGTCCAGCTTCAGATGTATAGTAGGGATTATGGAAAGGTCCATTTGGAATCAAATCTGGGAAGGGATGTCAAGGACAACAAGAAGGGCTTCTTCAAGTACATCAGTAGCAAAAGGAACACTAGAGAAAATGTGGGCCTGCTGCTGAATGGGGTGGGTGCTGTGGTGATGAAGGATACAGAGTATGTGGGGTTACTGGATGTCTTGTTTGCTTCAGTCTTTGCTGCTGAGGCCAGCTCCCAGGAATCGCAGACCACGGAGGCCAGAGAGAAAGTCTGGAGCAAGAAGACTTTCCCTTTATTAAGCAGGATTGGGTTAGAGATCATTTAGGCAAACATGACACCTGCAAATCCAGGGACCCCAAAGCGGATGCACCCACCCATGCTGAGGGAGCTGCCAGACGTTATTGCTAAGGCACTCTCCATGGTGATGGGGAATAGAAAAGGTGCCTGAGATCAGGCCACTCTCCAAGGTCATGGAGCACAGGGGAAACATGTGAGGATTGGAAAAAGCCAATGTCACTCCAGTCTTCAAAAATGGCAAGAAAATGGATACAGGAAACTAAAGGCCAGTCAGCCTCACTCTCACCTCCATCTCTGGAGAGGGACTGGAAAAACTCCTTCTAGAGGAAAGTGGTGGATGTTGTCTACCTTGACTTCAGCAAAGCTTTTATCACTGTTTTGCCTGACATCTCCATGGACAAGCTTAGGAAGTGTGGGTTGAATGAGAGGGCAGTTGGGTAGACTGAGAACTGGATGCATGGCAGAGCTGAGAGTTCTGTGATCAGCAGCACAGGGTCCAGTTGGAGGCCTCCAGCCTGTGGTGTTATCCAGGGATCAGCACTGGGTCCCATCTCATTCCTCTTACTTATCAGTGCCCTGGATGAAGGGGCAGAGTGCAGCCTCAGCAAGTTTGCCAGTGCTACAAAACTGGGGGGAGTGGCTGGTACCCCAGAGAGCTGTGCTGCCATCCCTCAAAACCTAGAGAGTTGTATGGAGAGGAACCTGCTGGAGTTCAACAAAAGCAAATGCAGGGTCTGCTGCTGGAGGGGAATAACCCACTGTACCAGCACAGGCTGGGGACTGACCTGCTGGGAAGCAGCTCTGAGGAGAAGGACCTGAGGGTCCTGGTGGACAACAAGCTGCCCATGAGCCAGCAGTGTGCCCTGGGGGCCAAGAAGGACAATGGAATCCTGGGGTACATTAGGGAGAGCATTGCAAGCAGGTTGAGGGAGGTGATCCTGCCCCTCTACTCAGCCCTGCTGGGGGTGCACTTGGAGTTATGTGTCCAGTTTTGGGCTCTGTTCAAGAAAGACAAAAAACTTCTGGAATGGGTCCAGACATAAAGATGGTGAAGGGAGTCTGGGGCATCTCTGTGAGGAAAGACTGAGGGAGCTGGGCCTGTTAAGCCTTGAGAAGAGATGAGGAGATCTTAGTGCATACAAATATCTTAAGTGTGGATGCCAAGAGGATGGGACCAGACTTTTCACTGATGCTCATTGACAGGACAAGAGACAACTGGCAAAAACTGAAACCCAGGGAATTCCATCTGACCATGAGGAAAGCTTCCTTGCTGTGTGGGTGACAGACCACTGAAACAGGCTACCCAGAGTGGCTGTGGAGTCTCCTTCTCTGGAGGTATTGAACATTTGCCTGGACATGGTTCTGTGCAACTGCTATGGGTGCTTTAGCGGGGGGATGGACTAGATGATCTCTGGTGGTCCCTCCCAACCCCAACTATTCTGTAAGAGTTAACCGATTTTTGCCTTTATTTGAGTAACAGTAATAATGACCTATGATGTGGTAATGCTTTAAGATCAAGGATGTTAATATTAATTGACTTGAAAGAAATTTGTTTATCTATTTAGACTTCATAATGGTTTTGCTTTCACTAAGAGTGGGTAAAAGGCAGATTCCAGTCTTGTTGGTCAGATTTTTCCTGTTAGGCCAGCACATACTGTCCAGAGTTAAGGAGGAGTTGTTTAATCCTCCCAGGACCTCGTACTTTCTGTGTTTGTCCTGTTTTTCCTGGCATAAAAAAGCTAGAACTTGCCTCTCACTGTGTCTAAATTGACAAGATCCACGGTCTGTGAGAAATTCAAGGTCTGAGAAGAGACACCTGTATCAAGAGTCTATCTCAACTTAGGATTTGCTGTGATTCCTGTACTGCTGTTGTGCCATGGCTGCATCAGCCTTTTTAGAAAGGCTGGTAGGTAAGAAATGGTAGACTGGAGCACAAAATCAACAATTTAATTTGGAAAGGGTAAAAACCCTTTTTGTGGTTGTTGTGGTTTAATCCCAGCTGGCAACTAAATATCATGGACCTGACTTTCACCTCACTAATTTCCCCCTTGTTAATTTCCCCCTCACTCTGGTGGGATGGAGAAATTGGAAAAAGATAAAAGCTTTATGTTGAGAAAAAATCCCTTTAATAGCTGAAAGAAATAAGTTAAAATATCATAATAATAATAATGAAAATGAAAGGTAGGATAATAAAATCCAAAAGAAACAAGTGATACACAATACAGTTGCTCACCTTCCACTGACTGATGCCCAGCCCATCCTGCAGCAGTGCCCAGCCCTTCCTGGCCAGCTCTCCTGGTTTATATACTGGGAATAGTATCCTATGGAATATCCCTTTGACCAGTTTGCTTCTTCTGTCCTGGCCATGCCCCTCCCAGCTTCTTGTGCACCTCCTCACTGGCAGAGCACGGGAAACTAAAAAGTCCTTGACTTCAGGTGGGCACTGCTCAGCAACAGCCGAAACATCTGTGTTATCAACATAACTCTCACACCAAACCTAAACAGCACTGCGCCAGCTACCAGGAAGAAAATTAACTCCATCCCAGCTGAATCCAGGACAGTAGTGGCAGGAGTGATTACAGTGTTTCACTAAAGCTGAATATAGAGATAAAATTGCATATTTATGTCAATTATATACGAAAGGATATATATATGGTGGGCTGGAATCTAACTTGCTATTTTCTCATTGCTGCCTTCATTCATTTGGGCAATTCTGATTTGTATCACTAGGTTATGTAAACTAAATATTGCTTAATGCCTGACTTCAGCAAGTTCAGTGCAATCCACTCCAATATATTAAGCAACCTCCTTGAAAGCTCACAGAACAGTTTTCTAATTGATCTGAGGGACTAGTTTTGTCGATATTAAGTTGGTACTTTTTAATGTGCTTTTGAATTTATTTGGAGCATTTGACTGTGCCAAGCTTTGCAAAACTGTAAGAAATGTAATTTAGTAACTGTACAGTATAGAATTTCTTGTATGTGCTGTGAATGTTGGCACAGATGGAAACTGGATTAGGTGAACAGTGCTGAACTCAGAGTATTTTGGATTTTTTTCTTGCACACATGAAGAAAATTATAATGAACTCATTTACTTGAGGTCATTCTGGAATAAATCCACTTTAATCAACGATGTTAAACTACTGAGGTGTGTTACTGATACAGCTGCATTTTATTACCTGCTTCGTAAACCACAAATAGCAGAGAGAACCAGGTAAAGGTTTTCAGTTTCAGATGCAGGATGTGTGATGCAATCCACTACAGGGCTTATGAATGTATGCACAGAGCATTTTTTTTGAGCTACTGTACTTTGAAATCTGTGCCAGACATCCATGTAGCCAGACAGTAAACAAAGAAAAAGATACCTTAGGCCAGGAACCTTCAACAACACAGAGGATTTTCCTCAGAGACTGGAAGGGGAAGTGTAGCATGTGTAAAGTCACAAAGGTTAGTAGGCCAACCAAGAGCAGCAGTGTGCCTGTGAGCTACATGTATGGGATCTGAAGTAATTGTGAGTTTTGCAACTAATTTCAAAAGAGGTAAGACTGCCCCAAGTGTTTTGACAGCAGTTTCATTCCACTGGTATTGACTGATTTACTTCAGATTTGGTCAAGGATGCAGAAGGTGAATTTCATCTGCTGTCAAAGAAGGTTGTGGAATTTTATATGTATTGCTTAATTCAAAAAACATTCTCCTTTGACTATCAAATACTTCATGAAAATTTTCCTCAGTCTATGTAAAAGTGCTTTGTAACTGAACCATGTTCCGATGCCATCGAACACAGACTTCACTGCACAATAAGGAATTCTAATTGCAGTAAATATTAACTGCAGACTCTTTCAGATCCCATCATGGAACTTTGTAGTTTAAAGTTTTGATATGTGTCTTGCATGTTTTTAGAAATTCTGTGAAATTAATGAAAAGATTAAAGAAAACACTGCAGTATTTTGAATTTTTTTCCTCCAAAGCCAAATATAAGGTTAAAAGCAAAGCTGCACAATTGGTTTTAGATTTAAAGAAGGCTTGAAGGATTATTTCCCATTCTTCAGTTGCAAGTGAATATAGCAGCTAAGTAAAAAATATTTCTGGAAATGGAATATTAAGCATAAAATGTAGTCATAGAAAGCAAGGATGCTGGAATAATGGTAATACTTCTGCTGATTTTGATTTGGCTTTTAAGGTGTGAAGGTTTTTTATTAATTTAGTTTTCAGGTGATTTATTTTTGATCCACTTGTAATGATGGTTATTATGACATGAATAGACTAATGTAGTGGCCGGCTAATGACAGTCTTCTGCACCATCAAAATCAATTTGTCATGCCTATTGGGAAATGTAGTTCCAAGTCTTTTCTTCCCATCATAATGAAAAACACCCATAGTGTCAAAAGTTGTTTTCCTTGTCTGTCAAACAGTACAATAGAGAAATTTGGAGAGGTTTTAGAACTCTTAACTTCTTTCTTTGGAACATCTGAACACTGGCTCTACTGAAGGAAGAAAATTAATGTTCTGCTGGAGGTAGAGAAGAGACTAAGTAGCAGAAGACGTTTAATTGCAAAGAAGACAAAAAGGAGGAAAACTGCAAAATGGGATTTCTTCCTGTGGATATTTGTAATCCAGAGGGTTCAATCTCTGAACATCATCCAAAATCTGAGGGGACTGGAAGGAAGTCTGACAGAGTTTGTACCAGTGATATGCTGTCTGGGAAAACAACGAGTATTACCAAGAACTGGTCCTTGTATTTTGGTGGCAATTTTGCTGAAAGAATACTCAGAAGTCTAACTGATCTATTTAAAGGTCTTAGACACAATGACATTGTCCTGTCTTCTTCTCTTTACTCCCTATATACTATCACTGCCTGAAAAGTAAAGAAAATAATAATCATTTATTGTTCCTGCTTCAGTGGGTAGGGGTGTGCTATAGTTGAAGGATGGGTGCAGTGCTGTGCAGAGTAGGGAGAAACCAAGTTTACAGTATAATATTGATCTGCCAGCTCTTTTCTAATATAGAAACAAAAAAGGATTTTTGCTTTAGAGTGATCCCCCCAGATGAAAGGGATTTTTTAAACAGAGTTTTGTGTTTGAGATTCTGCGTTTTCCTCAGGATTCATCACAGGGGTCACACGTCAACAGCCTTCAGCAGTAAATAGCTGGATGAGACCTGTTAAATCCAAGAACTGGGCTTTTTTTCGGAAATGCAGTAGATCATACCGTGCTCAGGACAAGAGAGGTGGCTAACCTTCCCAAGATTTTGCCAGCTGCATGGGAGCAACTGACCCTGATTATGTGAATAAGACATTTTCATGCCAAGGGCTGGATTTGCTCCCTTCCCTGCAAGGTAGTGGCCAAAACTAGTTTTCTAGTTTGGGAGCAGAGTTAGTCCTGAATCTGCAGTGTCCCTGTTCTTTCTGTGTTTGGGGTTGTATGGTGGTCGTATGTCTGGGTTGTAAAAAGATGATTAAGGTTCTTTAAGCACAGTACTAATAACAGAAAATTAAGGGCCCCCATGACTCTTTACAGGAAGCCTATTGAGCTAATACAAACAAAGCTTTTTTTCCCATTTTAACTAACATGGTTTTCTTAGTTTGTTTTAGCTGCTTTTCTTGTAATTCACTCTGGCTTTTTCTCAACCCTTGCATTTTGCCTCTGTGATCTCTGTTTTCTTTCCATCCAGAGTTTCCTTTTCTATGCTTCTCTCAGGCGGATTCCTTCCATCCACTACAAGAATAAGTCTCAAATCAATTGTTGATTGAAATCTTGGTTCCCTGGGTGTTTCTCTCCACTGCCTTTAGTAGTGTCAGGATTCAAGATACATTTGTTTTTCTTTCTTGCCATTACACAAATAATGCTCTCCAGTAGGACTTTGAAGTTCATATTGTATCCATTAATAAGGTTTTAAATCTTTTTGAGACAGTGTCTCCTAGCCCTTCTTCACCAGCAGGATGCGTATTGCAGCCCATTGCATATGATTTGATTCTGGGAGTGGGGCCAGGGAGTAAGGGAATGGGGCTGGGCCAGGCAGCAGGAATAACTGCTTCCCTAAGTGTAGGAAAAGGGATTTCTGAGTCCAAGCTTGTGAGGGTTGAGGACCTGAGAAGTGCTGTTGTCTGCGTTGGGCATGGCAGGGAGTGGGGTCTGCTAGGACCCTAGGAAGGTCACAATTTTTGAACCAGCTGTGATTTCCAAAGCTGGTTTGACCGAACTGGGATGAACGGTTTCCAGCACAGTTTTGGCTACCCACAACCTCTGTTGGCTTAGTCCTGTATTCCTGATGCCAATGCATTGCCCAATGATGTCAGTGGGTGTTTTTGGGTTTGCAAGGAATGCAGGAATGGGATCTCTGAAAACAGAATCTGTATGGTAGAAATGTTCTAAAACAGAAAGATGTTTTGCAGAAGCTTCCCTGAAATACTTTAGCAAGAAAACTGGGCTCCTTCAGGCCCTTGGCTATTGTTTTTATGAATTATCCTTGCAGGTAGCTTGCCTTCTTCCATGCTGTCATCAGACACTTTTGTGAAATGCTTCTGAAGGCAAATAATTCAGGAGACTCTTTCTGACCAAGGCACCAATTGCCTGGATACCACCGAAGTTTGTGACATTTCAGAAGTGCTTTTCTGAATTATGCCTTGCCAGATCATCATGGGTATTCCAGTGGATCTTTTGTGCAGCTGATAACATCTCTGAAGTGTTGAAGATTTTAGCTTTAATTGACTTTTGTCCTAGAATTTAACAGTATGCTATTGTGCCTTCATTGGCCTTTGCCAATGTTTTCTTTAGTTGTCAAAGTGGAGTGGAGTCACCACACTTCTTCCAAGAGTATTTTCTGCCAGAGCCAATAGTATGACTGTCTTTAACATTTCTTCTCATTCTTGGCCAAGGAGTAGACTTCCTTTTCTGTTTTTTGGTTTTACTCAGTGGCATGTAAGGTCTGAGACAGGAATTTGGTTCTTTGCAGTAGAAGTGTCACACATGGTATGAAGCAATGCCTTTGTCAGTGGGTCTGTAATGGACTCATTTCTGGATCTTAAAATCTGCAAGTTCTTTCCATGCCCTTCTGCAAAGAGCTGATTATAGTTTGATGCAAAGGACAGTGTTACCTTTTCTAATGCAATGCTCTAAATATTCAGGGATTCCTTATTAAGCGTCTGATATGCTTAATAAATTCACCAGGTTTATCCCTAATTACCTTTAGGATGAAAGGTTCTGAAGTGTGTCAGCTAGTTAGATGTTTTTATACCCAAGATGTCCTGGACACCAGACAGTTCCTGCTGTAGCAGTGTGTTGAATCAATTTCCATGTAGCCTTCAGCCACTGCTGTGTGTTGGTTTTTGTCAGACTGTGACAACCCCAACTGTGCTGGGGTTTCCCTACCTTCTGAGACAAATGTCATTGGCCTTTTCTGACCTCGCCTTGTTGTCACACATGAGATTTTGAAAGGTCTTTTGAAATTACTTGGCTTCTCCCTTGGTACGGTAATATTGCAGAGTACTACTTCCTGGATTTTCCTGCTAGGACATAACAGTTTTTACAGTGGTAAAGATTTAAATAGAATTTGAAATACTTGGCATCAGGATAGAGGTTTTTGCATGCAATATATCAATCAATGTAACTTTCTAAACCCCTAAAAAGAGTGGCTTGTACAAGAAACTGCATATTCCCTAGTAAATCATAGAAGTGTAGGAATGGGAGGGAGCTCAGGCAACCAGTCCATCTCTCTGTTTTGTGGCTGAGCCAAGGACTATTTTTGACAGTGATGTGTCTAACTTTTCCATAATGGACTCCAGTGATGAGGATTCCATGACCAGCCTTGGTGAGCTGTTCCAGTGTATGGCTGTTTTTGTTAGTTATTTTGTCCTAATAGCCAAAAAATCTTCTTTTACCACACGGTAAGTGGAACTATTCTTCTAACCTCGCTGAACCTGAAGAACAGTTGATCACTGTCATATTTATTCCAGCATCTTGCATATTTGAAGACTTATGTCTTCCCTCAGTCTCTTTTCTAGACTAAACAAATCCAAATCTTTCAGCTTTTCTTCCTAGATTGTATAGTCCAACCTTGTTTTTTTTTTTTTTTTTTTTTTTTTTGTACTTTTCTGGACTAAGTCTGCATGAATCTTGAAAGATATATTTCAAAACTGGACTTTATTTTTGATTTCAGATATCACAAGTGCCTAAAGGTGTGGATATTAGTTACCTCTCATAGAACACCATTTCTGCAAGAGAATTATACTTCTAACATAGTTTTCAAATGATTGTAATTAAGATTTTTATACAGCTCTGTAGCTAACTTGCTTTTTTCTGCTTTGTAGTTATTAATTTAATTTTCCTGCTGAAGTGCTGAACTTGTCTTTTTAATTCCATCCCATCAATTTCACAGCCAATGGTTAATTGACAACCCTTTCAACCTGTCCTATGAAGGTTTTCCTACTTTTCACAGCCAGATGCTCTGCACATTTGAAGTGTATCTTAATATTCCACCATTCTGCTTCTAGCTGGGCTTAAGTCAATCTTTTCAAAACAAAGTGATAAAAATACAGTTTTCATCCAGGAATGTTATGGTAATGTATTTTGAAGAACTTTCTTCTACTAGTTTCCTGATGAAAATGCTGGGGGCATGTTGTGCAGCTTGTGTCAGAATCTTTCTAAACTTGAGATCCTATTTTCTTTTTCTCCCTTAACCTGTGGGCCATAAACATTTAACAAAATAAAATGGTCTGAGATGATTTATTTTTCATCTCTATTAGGAAGGTTGTCCAGAATACTTCCTGTGTCCCTGTTTCCCCAGCCCTTCCCTAGAGCCAGTAGTCACTTCTGGTTGGTCTGGTCTGAGTCACACCTGACAGTTTTATTAGTGCTCATGAACAGCATTGGGCAATGGCTGGATCACTGGCTGAAACTTGGCAGAATGTCTGTAATATCACGGATTTGGGCTTCTGGCAGGCAGGCAGCTGACACCCTGGGACACTGGTTTGACAATGGACGTCTCTGTTCATCTCAGAAATAATTGTAACAGAAAAAAAAATCTTGCTGTGATAGTCATCTACAAAGTAGGAAAAAAAAAAAAAAGAAAACATAGCAATTTACCTAGTGTCTGGTCTATTCACTAACAGGTTTCTCAACACTGAAATGGTTCCTCTTTTCTTCCCAAATTATTTAAGAGCAATAAACATACTCATCATCTGACTTGTCCTCCAGCGGCTTTGAGAGTTTTTAAAGAGCTGCTTTATTTCCTCCCCTTCATTCCTGGCAAAATCACAAACATCTAACTGAACTCACATTACTTAAATAGAAACTAATAGAAGAGATGGTTGTACAAGTAGTTCAGGGTCTGGTCACAAACATGCACTAAGCTGCTGGTTCTCCTGGGTGAATTTCACCTTGAACAGAGAAAACAATTACACCTTGTTTGCTCAAGAAAGGTAACCATCTTTCTTGTATTTTAGTCAATCCAGCTATAGAGTGAAGTGGAAAGACAAAAGAGGAATCTAAAGAGTGTCAGCCTGATGGCTCAGTGGTTATTTATAGCAAAAGAGGATAACCATAAAATAAGATGAAAATATTTTTGTTTTAGATTGTTATCCTAAAACAAATCTCACATCCAATCCGAACCAATGAATAATGGAGAGAAGTGTTTAAAAAGAAAAATGCTAATGAAATATAACAGTATAACAATACTAATGATTTTTTTTTTTTTAATATTTCTTCTGGAAGCTTGCTGTGCCAGGTGCAGTAGTAAACACACTTGAGCTTAGATGGTTCCTATGGGTATATAACTCTTCTGCCTTTTGAGCATTCCGGAAAATACGGCACACAGATTTTTAAACTATGATTTTGGCTACAGAGGCACAACACATTCTTTTCTGTTTTTAATAAGTCTCTCTCTTTGTGCAACAAATCCTTCTAAAAAAATGGTACCAGCAGTGCTAACCAATGGGTAGCAGCTAGAGGCTGGGGGGAGAGGAATTGCTTTGGCTGGACAGAGACTAAGGGATTTGTACACCCAAATTTCTATTGTCCTCAATAAGAATTTGGCTTCAAAAGTCATAGCCCTCATATGTATTCAGTCTCTGAGAACTGGAGGTCTCCATGCATGCATTCCTATCTTGCTGGATCCAATCCCCCACTGGCTGGTGCACCAGCCAGGGAGGCAGGTGTGGCATTGCACACATCCCCTGGCAAGGCTCCTCCCTTGTCAGGTGCACGTGGCTGCTTTTCTGGTTGAGTGCATCCACCATCTGCTGGCTGGAGCTTACAGCTGGGGGGAGGAGGAGCCCACACCCCACCAGGAGTGCAGAGGTTACTTAACAATCTTAAGATTGTTAAAATATGAATTGTTTTTTCTTACTCTTTCAGTGGCTTTTCAGGAGATTAGGAGAGACTTTATGAAAATACCAGGTACTTGTGCACTCTTCCATATGCTCTGGTAAATTGTCATTCTGATTATCCCATGCATATAACTGAAGGAAATGGAAAAATAAACTTCAATAAAATCCTTTTAATAAATTGATTACCTCTTTTCAGTTCCGATGGGAAACCTGAGTAGAAATGTGGAAGTATTAAGTATATAGCAAGAGGATGCTGATTTATTTTCTGAAGACTTCTGTGATTATTGAAAACTCTGTGATTTAGGATTATTTACAGGAGGGCTAAGTGTTACTGCTATTTTCTTGTAGTTGGTTCATCAGTGGCTGATAAGTAAAAAATGTAACTTGGTAAGGTGTTGCAGGCAAAGGGTATTTTTGCAATAATGTTTGCATGTTCACTACCTTTTCAAGGGACTCTTTAATTTGTACAGAAGAGAACTAGCTATACAAGGACAGCATTCACTGCTACATATGCTGATTAAAAAATTTCAAACGAGTAGATTCTTGAGCAGAACTTCAGTGGTGGTGCATTTAGTTTAACATATGTTCACTGTAAGTTTGTTAGTGTGGAAGATGTCAGAAAAATAAGAAACTTAAAAACCTTGATCAAGGCATCAAGACAATGGGAGGCATCATTTTGACACAGGAATTTTTATGGATTGCATGAATCGGGCTGTACTCCAGAATTAGTTCCAGGCTGAATTATGGTTCCATTCTGTATCTTCCTTCATGGTAGAAACCTGAGTAGTGAGTGGTTATTACACTGAACTATATTACGTGCACTGTTTAAGCACACTGAGTACAGTACATAATTATGACCCTATTTTTAAGTACACTTCTCTTTTATGTGTTTTTACTTAGAATGGTTCTGTAGGTTAGTGTTGGACACAACCCTTAGACACAGTGTGTGTGGTTCTAGAAGGGAACTCACATTATCTGCCAGTGCTGAGCACAAAGAAGAGGGGAAGTGCTCTCCAAACTGTATGAAAAGAATGTATGAACAAGCATAATATTTTTACTTTTTTGCCATTACAGCTGCTTCTTTTATCCCAGGAAAATAAATGATCAGTACACATAAGGTGATGGTTGAAATTCTCCATGTTTCCATAGATATGCAGCTTTCTGGCAGAATAGCACAATTCTTTGTACAGGCAACTGAATCACCAGAACTAATGGCCTAGATTAATGTCAGGAGATATATTTAAATGTCTCTTTAGTACTTAGGAAATCTCTAGGTGTCACTGGCATTTGCCTGCCTTCCCATCTACCTTTTCTTCCTCTGTGCCAACCATTTCTGGGCCAGTTTCTGCAGTGAAATACCCACAGAACCTATCAGTCTATTTCTGAGTTTGTGCCACCTGCCTGTGTCCTGACCACATCAATCCCTGTGGGGTTCAGCCCACATCTTAAAACTGAGGGAAATGTGTTCTCATCCTCTTTCTTTTCTGTCTTGCTTGTGGTTACAGAAAAAAAGAAAAAAAAAGGTATGTGGAGAATATGTATAATTTCATCAGAAAAAGGCCTGTTTAGTGGTGTTGAATCAAGCATTCCTTAGGCTTCTTACCTTTCAGTCAGTAGATGTTGAGATTTTTTGCCTGTTTTGGTGAATTAAAAAATCTTGTCTTCAGGAGAATGATGTAACAATATCCAGGGCTGGAGTTTTTGTACTTGATGCTCTCCTACTTATGTTCCTGCTGAATTTTCCCTATGCAGTTTCTGGAGGGGTAAGAGAAAGAAAGATTTCCAGAAAATCTATCTTAGAATACTTACTATGGAGGAAGGAGAGGTAGGTCTACTAATTGAGACTAATAGACATCCAGAAAGTGAAATAGTATGTTTTGAAAAGGAAGAAAATAAAAAGGTCTGTGTGTATGGTGGGCAGGACAGTGAGAACCTGCTCTGGCATCTTGGTGGCTGACTTTCTGGGCAGAAATAGGTTAAAAGCCTCTCAGTAGAGGAAGAACAGAGAACCAAGGCTGAGATTGAGCCATCTGTGAGCGTGTATCTGCGTGTGTGCAATCTCATATTGCACTTGTCTTTGTGTTTCCTAATGGCTGGTTTAAGCAGCTTCCTCCTTAGTTTGCTGGTGTCTGTGTCTTCCATTTCAATGTACTTAGAGGCCTCTGATTGATTTATGTGTTGCTGCCAGCTTGAGACAGCTAATGTGGTTATCACCACTAGCTGTTTACCCCACCCTCAAAGAGCTAAATAACTTCAGTGGCTCAGCACTGGTTTGTGACCAGCTCAAATATCAGCTCAGGGAGGGTGAGGGGGACACTTGGGCACAGTAACCTCACCAGCTGTCTTAGGCTGAGCCATCTCGTCTTGTTCATGTGAGCCAGGGTCCCCTCTCATGGCACAGAGCAGGTACAAAGCAGTTCTGTGGCCAGGTGCCCTTCTGAACACAGCTTAGATAAACAAGAAATAAATGTTATAGTGCTGAAGGTAGCCGTTCTAGTATAGCTCATCTCAGCTGAAGCGCCTAAACTCTGTGTTTAATGAGGAGCCTCATTTGCAGATGCTAGACTGGGAAGCACTGTTAAGACTAGGAATACCTGTTCGGAATATAAATGGAAATGGGCTCCTCAGGAATGTCAAGTGGAAAGGAAGACATCAGAGACTGGGATTCGGTTACTAACTTATGTTTCTGTTTCTGGACCTGTTTTTAAGAATCTTTTCCTAACTCAAACTGGAGAAATGGATACTCTTTTACAGTATAGAGTATTTCTAATGACTCAAATAGGCCAGGTAATGGGGCATCCTAACCTGTTTGTTCCTGCCCCGTTTTTGCAGCTGCCTCCAGCTCATATAGAAAAGGACAAAGTTAGTTACCCAAATAAAAGTTAATTTCTCAAAGTGCTCACCTACTTCCTAGTGGCTTTTTGCAGTGTGTCCAGAGCCACTTGACTCAGGGTTCTCATCATACTATTGCGATTTAGAGAGAGAAGAGAAACTTCTGGGTAGAGATGTCGATAGTATCAATTGCTCTGGGTTTCTGGGAAATGTCTAGCTGATACAAACTGTGTAAAGAAATCTCTGTGAAAAGCTATTTTAAATTAGAGTTTACACAGTTGAGGAAAAAACCTTTTGTTTCCTTCTTCTGTCCAGGTTAGAATTACAAAGGTAGATGCATATAAATTATGTTTTTCCTTGAAATTTTAATCTAGTTATTTTTCCATTTCTGTCTCTTTTTTCTTGTTTACAGTCTTCATGCTTATATAACAGCTCTCAAGAGGAAGCTGCTAACAAGCCCATCTGATTGTTTGTGCCAGCTGTTTTAATGGAGGCATGCTGGATGTGACTGAGCTCCGCCTTCTTTGTTGAGGTACATCATACGAGAGACACCACAATATATGGTTCAGTCAGAATGATAGCTGCTTAACCTCTTGGTACTCTTTTCATTAATTCTTTCTTGGATCAGTTATTGTGTTTTGTCTGTCACAAAACTGGGTTGAAAACTGCTCTGGGCATGGAATGTGTCATTCATTTAAACAACATCAAGGCACACTGTTCATGTTTAATTATTACTTTAATGCAAGTGCTAAACTGTTTTCAGTTACATCTAACAAACATGTTTTCTGGGACTGGTTGCTGGCTGACCTCAAGTAAGGGCATGTTAGGCTAAGCCTTGAAATGCTGCATCAAGCTGTCATCTCAAATAGGAGTGAGCTCATTCATCCTCCTGTGAACTATCATATAGAGGAACCGATGGAAGCAGGATATATTAACTGCCCACCACAAAGGACATTGCAGTGTGCTGACTTATGATGAGCAAATTCTAGAGTAATCCTACTGATGATGCTTAAAAACATCTGTTCACAGTGTTGCAGTAGCTAAGCTAGGAGGAATACTGTGTAGTAGATGAAAGCCACCTGTTGATGAAATCTTTAAAAATGATATGTAAATATTTCTGTTGGTGCTGTTGCATCAGTTCTTTTTCAGGATATCCATTATGGCATGACACATTCATTTGGAAATGGTCAACAATATTTATAGGCCCAGTTCCAGTAGAACATGACCATGTGACCAATGCTCTTACTTTCAGTTGTTCAAAAAACCAGTTTGATGCAATGTTAGAAGTGAATGTCATGCTAAGTTAGCTTTAATGACAGAGAGGAAAAAAAATTTAAGTAGATTTTTTTTTTAGAATAAGGTACATGTAGAAAGCAAGGTCTGAGCTGTCTATTTGAGAGATCATTCTAAAAGATTAATAAGAAACCACCACAATACTTAATGCCTTGGTAATGGTAGGATTTGCTGGGTTTTGACATGCTCCAAATAAACTAATTCTGAGCAATGGGTTTTGGGACATTAGCAATCACTTCATAGGGCTGATGCATTCCAGTCTGAAACTAAGTCAGAGGGCACATCCACTTCAATTGACCTAACATTCACCCTCATATCATCATGACTCTATCTCAGCAGTTGACTGGTATAATGACAGCACTCCTATAAAGGTGCAGGCCTGACTTAAAACTTTCTACAGGCATGATCCTAAGGCTTGAGAGACTTGTTTGTTTCTAAGTAACATCTGTTGGGAAAATCCATTACATCTGTCAGTGGATTTGTTTTGACATCTAAGACCAAACTTTCCAGGGTTCTCCTTTTTATTTTCTTCCTTCCTGCCTATCTTTCCTGTTTCTTCACTGAAATGATGCTCATCACTACCCTTTCCTCCTGCCAGTGGCAGTGGGAGCAGCCAGCAGAGCTTGGCTTGACAAGTACCAAATGAAGCTTATATGTGCCAGGAATGTCTGCCTGTGTTAGTGACAGCCACTAGCTTACCAGTTATTGTACCAGAGTCTTTTGAAAGGGAATTTGTAAGTGGGAATGACTGTGAAACCAGTTGCCTTTTGCTGCCCTTAATGTAGAACCATTAAGAGCTTTAAAATTTCAACTCAACTTTTGAGTTTGAAGAAAGCTCTCTTTGTAAATTTCCTGGCCCAGAGTGCTCTTACTTCATGTTCTTGCCACGGTACTCTGTTGGTTTGTCGTGGTTCTAAGGAATAAATCCTGTTTTAAATTTCCTTGGTTTCTTATAACAAAGGGCTCTGGAGGAAAGAAAATCTTTTAATCCTCCCAGCAATAACCTGACATGACCTTCTAAATACACTATTAACTCAAAAATATTAGCAATATTTTGTAGCTGTCTTAAGAAGAGCTTACAATAGAGATGGACCAAATATTTAGAAGAATAATTATACTATGTTCTGAGGAAATTAGTATCCATGACACAATTACACATTTAAAAAGGGCTAAATGTTAAAAACTATTTAAAAAGCCAGGCGGTAGGGTATTGTTCAGTAGCACTGGCAAAATACAGACGGTTTTCTGCATGGTCTTTCTAGGCTTGTGATTTCCTGACTGCCTTAGCACAAATTACTTGCCACCTCTGTGTTCTTCAGTTACTCCAATCTGGTTTTCCTTTCCTTCATAAATGCTTAGCTTTCAAAAGATGTTCAAAACTTTTTAAATATGCTCAATATGAGATACTTCTTACAAGATCTGCAGGAGGAGACAGTTTTCTGCAAACTTGGCCTTTCTGCTATGTCAGTAGGCTGCCACAAGTTGCACACAGCTTAAATATCAAATAGGTGTTCTATAAAAAATGAACACCGTTGTACTAGTGTAAGTACATTAACCTAACTAATCTGGAAAGAAAATTATGGCAGTAAAGTATCACAAAGGTAACAACTTAAAATTGGGTATCCAACACTATACTCTGACTGGGGGCAGAGAGATGAATCTCAGCGTGGGATGCAGAGTAGAAAAATTTGGAGAAAAGTCGATAGGAAAAGCTAGAGAAAAGAAATTCAAGCTTGTTTTCTGTCTCATTGGTTAAAATTCCTGAATTCAGAGATAAAATAGGGGTTTGGAGCCTAAAGAATTTTTGTTACTTTTATGATTCTCAGGTATGCATTTTGGTATGCAGCAAGTAGCAATTGTGCATTCCCACATAAAAATACTTGCTAAATCCTGCAGCATTTAGTCAGCCATACTATTTCTATTAAATATCTGATCTAAACGTAGGGAAGTCAGTGAGAGTCTTTCAAATGCTTCAAGCACAAATTGCAAAATAACAGCTAGATCCATGGAGGGACATAGGGGATATGGTGCCCCAAAGTAGGATGTACACAGGTATCCCCTGCTGCTATGTGCCAGCTGGTTGCCTTGGAGCTGGTAATAACCATGCTGTCTCTCTTGAGAGGAGAGTATTCCAAGGGTGGAATTCCCACTTTGAGTTAAGATTTGAACCCAGATGAGCAGTTCCAACAGAAGCATATGCTTGGTGCCAACTCCTCCCCCTGGTGTGAGAACATTTTTGAGCCCAGAAGTATAACACAGAATCAGTAAGGTGGGAAAGGACCACTGGAAGTCATCTAGACCAACCTCCCTGTTCAATCAGGGTGCCCTGTGGCACATTATTCAGGATTGTGTCCAGACAGCTTTTGAATATCTCCAGAGAAGGAAACTCCACATCCTCTCTGGGTAATCTGTCCAACACAGTAAAGAAGTTCTACTTTATGTTTGGGTGGAACCCCTTGTGCTTCAGTTTCTGCTCATTGTCCTATTACTTGGCACCACTGAGCAGAGCCTGTCTCCATCCTTCCTTATAGAATGGGGCAGGATCATGGGAGGAGAAGTGTGTCAGGAGCAGTCAGGTGTGGATTACCTGGGTCTTTGGTGTCCCACTTTTTCAGCCCAGGCCCTCTGTCATGGCAGAAGAGAATGGCTGGCACTGTGGAGGCAGGAGCAGCAGCTCCACTGGCTATAGTACTGCTGGCTCTATCACAGCATGTCCCTCTTGTGACCAGCACAATGGCTGTACTGTCTCTGGTCCCAGCCATGATCAGTCCTCGAGCAACTATCACTTTTCCCAAAAAGCTTTCTGCTTTTCTTTGGGGGTTTGTACTAATGTGTTCACTAGCCTCTGCAAACCCCTCTCTCGACTGCCTTGTTCCTCCTGCATGTTATGTTCCTCTGACAAGAAGTAGTTATAACAAGCAAAGTCCAACTCCTGCCCTGTGTTTGATTCTGGAGGAGATCCCTCAGGCTGCACTGGCCAGCTCCTTCTCCAACCTTGTCATGCTGATTCGTGTTTTAGCCTGTAGCTTCTATTGTTATATTTATTGCTAAACAAAAGGGGTATTTTCTTGCTCCCTCACTTAGCCTGAGTGGAAGCTAGTTATGTCCATCAGCTTCCACGAGCTTTGTGGCTGCTGGCTGCTCAGAAAGCTTGCTTGCTGAGCACCACCTCATCTCCAGCAAGGCAGGGTGCAAAAAGCTTGATGGCCTGGCAAATTCAGTAATTTTATCCAAGCCCATATGGATCTTATATTATTCATGGCTTCTGATGGGCTGTGTATTCCTCACTGATTTAGTGGTTGACTTGTGATGTTTTTCGATGAGTCAAATCTCTGTAATAGTGACACTACATCCATGTATGTGGTAAATGTAAAAGAAAACAGATGTCTATAAAAATCACTGAGTTTGATTTCAAACGATGAACAGTATTGTGATTAATCATAGCTGTACAGCTCATGTGTAGTATTTCTACAGGATGGGATGGAAATTGCTTGTTTCACACCTATATGATTTCTATCTTAATATTTGGACACATTCAAATAAAGTTAAGTGTTGAACTGTTTATTTGGGGAGAAATGGCACAATTACTACTGAATTTTGAGATTTCTAGTACAGTCATGCAACCTTGAATTCACTTCAACATTGATTTTTTTTCTGGCAATATCTGCACTGTGCTCATATGTAAAAGTAAATAAACAGTAGCCGATGAGTAAGTGTCATCTACAAATGCAGAGAGTGTAGCAGTTGCTCCCCAATAGATTTCTCCCAATAAAATTTAAATGGTTCTAGTTTTGTTCTTACAAGTTGCCTCAGACCAAAGCTAAAACATTTGCTGAACTCTAGATTAAGGACAGAATCCTAATGCAGATTTAATCAGACACTCTGAAGCACAGTTACAAAATTCCTGAGATCGGAAGGCAAAGAATTTCGCAAAAAATAAGTATCAGCCAAGTCCCATTCCTGTAAGACTGGAGGTTGAATAATGGAAGAGCAGTGGTAGAAAGTAATAGCTGAACACAGAAAAATGAAAGGTCTGACCCTATGAACTAGCTTTAAGGTCATGGACAGGATCTTACAAAATCAACACAAATTCATTACTGGAAGAAGCTAGAATAAAATCTTAAACACAGGGCAAGTGTGATGAGTCAGATCTGGTCAAGTGGTGTATACGTGCAAAATTCTGAATAAAAATAATCAAATTAACATGCAGTGAAGAGAGAATTTCCATAATGAAGCCTGTAGTTTCCTGAAGAGACTTCTCTAGATTGCTAAGCATGGTTTGGACAAGTCACAAGACAAAAGAACTCCTGTTTTTTGCAAGGCTCTGTGTGCTCTGTAACAGGATTTTGGGAGATGGAGAGACAGTTTGCAGTGCAGACATATTCTTTTGTTGGATTACTTTGGTTTCAGGATTGAGGAACTCTCTTATTCTGTGGAACCCTCTTAAAACCTTGTCCTCCAGCTAAAATAAAGACTATAGAATGTTCTAAATGCGGCAATGAAGGTCTGGCTTTTGTTTTACAGAAGTACATGAGGTGTGTGTTGGTAAATGGACACTGAGCGTAGGTGTTAGATATCTTTCATTTTTTTGTACTACTTTTTGAAAGATGATATTTCTCAGAATAATGTGAGAAGGAATAAATCAATGTTCTGATTTATTCCTCTTGGAAAAATCATTCTGCAAATGACTCCAAATTGCAGTAATTTAGAAATCTCGAGGTTCTTTCTATATTTGGATTTGTACATTCTGCAAGCTTTTAGTACAAATATATGAATCTTTGGTAATTACTTTAATTCTTGAATAGAACTTTAACTGAACTAAATACATGAATGTACCTTACAGGGCTCAGGCTTTGTGAGACATTTCTGCTAAATCGGCTTATGAATTTCCTTTTGATGAGCTTAATTGTTGACAGATTTTTCAAAAGCCAACAACAGCTTGCTTTGCTAGCTAGTATTCACATGAACTGGATAGTTTTGTGAAGTCCTTTATGCAATTTGCATAATATTTTTCTTTTACTGTAAGATGAAGTGAAATCCTTTGTAGTGAACCTAACAATGTTAGACATTGTAAAGACATCAATCAAAATAAAACTTAAAAACCAGAAAAAATTACCCTCCCTGTTCTTCAACATCTCAGAATATGCAGAGCTAGAAAAAATAGACTTTTTTCTTAAAAAATAATTTTCCCCCAGAGGACTATTTAGAAAAAGGTCCTAAATAATTATATGTGATATCCTAATGAAGGTATTATGAAGATATTTTGCTAGTTTCTTCAGGAGTCCTGTAAATTGAATTTTCATTTGGGATCCCTCAAGTCAGAATGTATTACATATGCAAATCTATTCATTAAATCAACAAAATAAATAAGCCATTTTGTCCACCCAAGTGAAACAGATAGATAAATTTTGCATCCTACCTACCCAGAAATTTTTGTTGTTGGTGGCAATTGTCTGTCTGTCTGGAATTTCTGTCTTTGAATTTTACTGTCTGGAAGCATAGGTGGGAAGAGAATGAAATGTGAGCTAAGCATTAGAATCTCTATCCATAATGATGGTTGTGGATGTCTGAGTGAAGTGAAGCATGTAGAAGCCTCAAAAATAACTGACCCTGTTTTTCTCCAAACATTTCTGAAGAATTCTGTTCTGTTAGTAATGCCTTAAAAGTCATAAAGACTGGGATCTGTGGATTCTAGCCAAATGAGGCCACATCCTACAGTCCTTGCTTTGTCTTACAGGAGTGAATTTCCCATGTTCATGGTAAGTTGAGGACGAAGGATTGAGTAAAGGTGGCAGGATGGGAAATGGTTTGTCACCTCCGAGACTGCAATTGCAAACTGCTGGAACCACAAATGAGCTCAGTGTTTAGCAAGATGGTGGATGCCAGCATGAAGCTTGAAAGTGCCAATTTTAATTAAAAAACTGCATTTTCAAATCAAGTTCCGAGTTAACAATGGGTGGGAAATTCTTCCCACCATGTAAGCTTTCTGAATGCTGTATTGACTGTCAAGATGGGTACAGCTTCTCCTTCCACAAAAGTGCAGCTACCATCATCTTCCCCTTCACCTCCCCCTGCCAGAAGAAAAAGACTACATTGTTTGTGGAATGTCTCCTGGCTTTGTCCTGCATTTAGGCCAGAATAGACAGATTTTATTTTGTCTTCCCCATCCCCCTTCCTGCATTGTTAACAATGGAATGAGCACATGAGATTAACATGGCTCTTGACATGTCTCAGTTGTTCGCCATTTGGAAACTACTGTTTTTTCAGTTGTATAACTGTAAGAGGAAAAAAAAAATTGAAAAGATTCAGTCATTTTTTGTTTTTTCCAAAGACAGGGAGAACAGAATACTAGGAAGGGAGAACAGAATACTAGGGGAGAGATGGGAGAAGCCAACAACAAAAAACAAATTAGTTTAAGAACCAGCATGTTCCCCTTACTTTAAGGAACACAGTAAACATTTCAAAAGTGCGTGCCAGCTCATTATCTAACCCAGTCTTCATTGACTTCATGAAAAACAGCAGCAGTTAAGCAATGTTTGCCAAAAGCAAATTTGGGTACATGCATTGCTAAAAAAATGTGACATCCGCTCTGTACAGGTTCCTTAATCTGCCATGCAGGGGCAACTCAACATTTATCATTATCATTTCTCTCTGTTGTTTAGTCCTTTCATGATTGCTCTTCTTGTCTGTTTTGATCATTGTTTATCCAAAATTCTGGTATGACGTATGATTTGAATTGTTAGCCAGAAACAAACCTCTGCAAGCATTTAAATTTGCAGAGATGGTTTTTTGGTTAATATAATCTCAAGTGCAATATCTGTTTGCAAGTATCTTTCTTGCAAATCTTATTATTTAAAAAAAATCTTAAATGGATGTGGAATATTTATGAAATCCTTTTTCAAGGTTGAAGAATTAATTTGTCGTTAATTTCATGTGTTTTTGAAAAACTAGCTCTGTTTTTTAGTTCAGGAATAACACCGGTATCTTTCTTTTTCAGTCAGTTTGGTGTGGCATATGCAGTTTACAGTTATATTATTAAAAATACTGTGAAAAAACATTTGAATATGCTTTATATTCAGGTATTGCCATTTATTGTGATATGGCAAATGATACAGCATATTTCATTAGTTGTTCCTTATAGATAAGCTCTGACAACATTCCTCTGTTTGTTCAAAGTATATAAGTTTACAAATATTTTGAATCATATTGAACTTTGTTTCCTTTGGGAGCAACTTACTCATGAGAAAGGCAAGCATCTATTGAACAATTGTTTTATTAAATAGCTTAAAGAAAAGTTCCCTTCAGAAACCATACAGAATTTTCCCCAGAGTTCTCACATTTTCTGGTGTGCATTTTGGGTCCTGTGGGCATTGATTTCTTTCATCTTAAGTCTCTGCCTTCAAAATTATCAGGTCATTTTAGTAAGTTTTATTTTGCTTTGGAATCTATGAACTCTTCTGCCGTATCTTTAAAATTCAGAGTTGCTGTGCAGCTGTGATCATTAGTTTTTCTATTCCACATACAGTATATCATACTCTTACATTTTTATGAGCAAAGAAAAATGCTTGTTTGCTTGTTTCTTAAATATAAAGTTTCTGATTTTTTAATTTTTATTTTTAAAAACCAGAAACCCTCTGATTACGAATTTCTTAATGAAATGGGTAATTCTGTTGGTAGAAAATAATGCCACTTGCTTATGTTTTTGAAACATTTATCTCCTTTTCCCATGGGGAGAAAGAAAACAGCTGGTGAAATTAGGATTTCAGAACGGGAGAAAAAAGTTAAATAAACACCCACTTGACATTTTATCAAAAGCTGGAAAATGCTGGTAAAATTTATCTTTGCTAATTTTCCCTGTCCTCAAAAATCCCTCTTGTTATTGTTGCATTTGCAAATCCTCATGAGGACCAGGTGACAGAATGCAGATAGGATTTTCTTCTTATTCTTTTTTCTTTGTTTTTTTCTTTTTTTTTTTTTTTTTTTTCATGGGGGGATATGTTCGATTGTTTTAGGTTATTTTTTTAGTTATGTCAAAAACCAGAGTATATCAATATATTCCAATATTAATTTCAGGCTTTTCTTTATGAAGCAAAGATTGCTTCACTCCTGTAGTGTGGTTACTCCAGTGCAATCTGGGAAGGACGCTGACATGGAAAATCAAAGTGTTGCCCTTTGAAAGCAGTTTTTAAACAGGAGAAAGGGCATTAACGTTGTCACTCAAAATAACTGCACCTTAGCTATTAGTATTGATGGGGGAAATGTCAGAGGGATAGTAGAAGAGGAGGAGTATGTGCTTGTACCAAAGGTCTCAGCACATTTTTCCTGATAGCAGGCAGCAGAAGGTGCTCAGGGAGAAACATAAGAAGCAGGGCAAGTACAGAGTGATTCTTCCAGCTTCTGACACTCGGCAGTTTTGGGACTCCCTGTGCTGAAGTTGCATCTTAAGCATTGTTTTTATGAACCACTGAGTGAGGAAGCAACAATAGGAACAATGGGTCACTGTTCAGCATCAGTGGCAACTGCGCTTAGAAATAAGTAACAGTGCCACTTTAAAACGCTTGACATGGACAACTGAGACAGAAGAGCCAGGAAATTATGGTAGTGCTAAAGCCACACCCATGGCCAGAGGCAACATCTCACAGCTCCTCCGAGTTGTGACTCCTTGGGAGCTGAGAATCCCTGCCATGCAGAGAGGTAGAAGCCAAGCTCATCATTATATAACGCAGCAACTTCTGCCCATGTGGTATCTTAATGGGATATGGCGTCCTGTTCTTCAGTGTAGGGTTTCCTGCCTGTGTGTTCCTGCTGGGATTTTTGGTGAGGGCTGTCTGACTTTGCCTCATACCAATGTATGATGACAGCAGTCACCTGATCTCTTGAGGTTGACTTCTGCATTCTCTTGGAGTTACTGTCTCATTCTCTGGTTCAAGGATCTGCCTCATGTAGGATGAAAGCAATCCCATGTCTTTTCCTCTGGCAGGCCTCTTTGTGGCCTCCCCAATAAATCTCTGCATAAGACTTCCAGCACAATGCTTCCCCTAATATGTGATCAGATGTTTCTTTCTACAGAAAATAATTTGGAAAATGACACGATCTGGAGAATAATGGGAACTCAAAATCTGGCTCCAAATTTCCTTGTGAGCCAGTCTGCTCCTCTGCATCTGCAGAAAGGGACAGGTGTGTTGCTGCAAAGAGCTTGGGAAGCCCCTCCTCGGTGAGCCCCACTGCTACCCAGTCTCTTGACTTTGAATGAGGCAGTGACTCCTGCCGAGTTGCTGCAAGTATTTTGCGTGCAGCACTTCTCCCTGCAGAGTGGCAACATGCTGGGACACAAAATAGAAGGTCCTGTCCTGGTGTGAGCCCTGCACAGGTCAGGAGGGCAGTTGTGATGGATAGGAACTGAGCTGTATTGGTGTTGTGGGTTGTCCCTGCTGTGTTTTGGAGACAGCCTGTGTATGTTTGAAGTTTGCTTGGGCATGCAGGGCAACATGCCAACACAGGTTTTTGAATAGATCCTTGGGGCACAAATAGCCCCATTCATTGCAGCAGATGGCTCTGAGTGTAACCCAGCTGCCGGACCATCGTCATCTGCATGTGCCGCTCTTCCTACTTTTACTTGATTTTGGTCTCACAAGAATGTTACTGAACCCCATGTAAACTTTGCTTCTGTAAGGACTGTGTTAAATCATCAAAAAATGTCAGGAGCTGAGACTAAATAAGAATGAAAATGGTAAGAGTATCTATATTAATAACAAATGAAATGAGTCTTTTTTCCTGTCACCTGTCTCCCTTTTCCTGAAACTGAGATGTTGTGAATGGCAGGCCTTGTTTCCTTTTGCAGTATGATTGTTTTTACTACATCCTTTATATTTGTCTTTTGGAAAGAGCAAATAAAAACAAAGCTTTCCTTCACCTTTTTGCTTGAAGATAAACTGGGACATTTTTACAGAGTAACTTTAAATAACTCTTTGCTTTAACGTTGACCACAGCCAGTTGTTAGGGCTACAGCAACATGGCTAAACTCTCATACTTATTAATAAGAATTTAGGGGTCAACATTTTTGAAAGTGTGAGAAAGATGGCATTGGTGCAAAGCAGTGGGTATGCTGCCCACATTGCCTGAGAGAACTGCAAGACTGAAAGCCCAGATGACGTAGGTCAGTCCCAGGGAAGTGGCAGGATACTATCTGTGAATAACACTGATGTACACAGTTACATGAAGAGAGTTTTTCAGTTGTTTTTTTTTTCATGGATAAACTTTTACTACCTGCTAAATTTAGACTCTTAGACTCATTTCTGCAAAGCCAGAGCTGAGACACACCCTTCAAATGTGAAGAGCTGTTGCATTAAATCATTGTTCTTCTCAGGGGGCTCAGTCAAATGAGGACAAGATTGCAGGCAGGTGCAATTTCCCTTCAGAAAATTGATAGATGATGCTTCTGCATTCTGTAATGTGTTGATTTTAGTCTTTACAAAATACAGCTTGCATTCTGTTATAACTAGTAACAAATCACACATCTGGAACAAAGAGGAATGTAGCTGAGCAATATATTATATTTATTTGCAATCTGGTTCTGTTCCCCTGGTTCCTTTCAATTTTAACTGTGCAGCAAATGTACTCCCAGTGTTCATTTTATCACTTGTTATAACGTTTAACAAAGGTCACTGTGACCCAGAGGAAGCTTAAGAGGAAAGTGTTATGGTGGATCTTGGAAATGGAGTTTAACTATGATGACGGTGGGCATGAAGCCAAGCCCAGCTCTCCTGCGTGTATTTAATTTGTGCTCTTTGTTTTTCCTTATGCTGGGCTGGATTCAATCATGGAGCCACATATATGGATGAGGCAGAAATGTTCAGTAATTAGTACATCTTTCTTCTCTGATGCCTTTTTTCAAAAGAATATTTTAAATTGTTTACTTTTTCTGTGGTTGGATTGTTGAATTAATAACAAAAATGCAGCCACTGTTGAAAAGAAGTCTTCCAGTGAATGCCTAAAATATTTAATTCAGTGCTTAGTAACCACCATCTTGTCAATCTGCTGACAAACTTTCTTTTAATGGGGGCTTATTTGCTCAGGTCACTAAATTCAACACCATAATGTCCTTGTTTTTTTAATTTGTGGTTTTATCAGTTTAGATTTTGTCTGCTGAAAGTCTGTCTGATTAGGCTGGGGCAAAGGAAATTATTTTTTGTGGTTCAGAAATGCCAAAGATATCCTTATTTCCAAAATATTCAGATATAAATAATTGCTCATATTATTAAAATTTATTATGGCTCTGTAAGACAACTTGGTGCTGTGTTTATCAAGTTGTTTGTGTTCAGATTTTACTAATTTATGGATTACTTTACTGTCATATTGATTATAATTTCTGTTTCCTCTGAGGAAGAAATAACATGCTGTGCCTCAAAAGTCTGTGTTCAAAAACATGGCATACATAAATTATATTGTGTCCAGTGAAAAATGTTCATGTCTTTGAAATCAATTTTTCTGCCTTTTCTCCAACTGCACTCAGAGCACTTGCTCTATTCTTCTTTTGTTGTTCCTGTGGTGAAGTAATATTTGGGAGAGGGAGTGGCACTCACATGTATTTAATACATTCAGGTTTTTATCCTGTCCCATTTGGTGTAAATATCCTGCACTTCTGTGTTCTTTCATATTTGCAAATATATGTATATCTATATATATATATGGATTACTGTTTTTTCCATGAGTTCTTTAGTGCTATAAATAATATCTGAGGCTTTACATCCATGCAAAGTCAAAAGACAAGATCTAAAAAGTCAAGCATACAAGCTCAGATGCAGCAGCTTATTAGCTTAGCTGCTAATAAGCCAGTTTCAATCTCTTCTCTTCTCTTCTCTTCTCTTCTCTTCTCTTCTCTTCTCTTCTCTTCTCTTCTCTTCTCTTCTCTTCTCTTCTCTTCTCTTCTCTTCTCTTCTCTTCTCTTCTCTTCTCTTCTCTTCTCTTCTCTTCTCTTCTCTTCTCTTCTCTTCTCTTCTCCTTCTCTTCTCTTCTCTTCTCTTCTCTTCTCTTCTCTTCTCTCTTCTCTTTCTTTCTCTTCTCTTCTCTTCTCTTCTCTTCTCTTCTCTTCTCTTCTCTTCTCTTCTCTTCTCTTCTCTTCTCCCCCCCTTCCCCTCCTCCTTCCCCTTCCCTCTTTTTTTGAAGGTAGGAGTCACTTTTGAAAGAAAAGTCCTTTTGGTGATCGCGTAGCTCAAAGTACATAAATTTTTGTTCTAAATGTAAATATTCTTGTTTGGCGTCTAAGCTACATCACCTAACATCTTGCAAATTGTAGATTTCCATGTCTTTCTGTGATGATATTCTTCCTATCATGCACTTAGTTCTGATCATTATTGTATATTCAGTCAATGGAAGGCCAAATCCCTTTGAAAATACATTAATCACATTTAAAATTTGTTACCAGGCTATTCACAACAGCTACAGAACATGTGTATTAAATCACAATATATTAGTAATGCATTTTCAGTATGCTTTCATTTCCTACCTCCCTCCTACCATTGTGTATTGGGCTACTAAAACAACTGTTGTCTCTAATCAAAGTAAGAAAAATGTAGTATTCATAGTTTCAGGATGCTATGAGCAATGCACAGTACATTTCCTGTGGTTCTGTGATAAGTTTTACTAAAGTGTATTACTAATGTAGCTCTAACATTGTCTCAGGTTAAAAAAAATAGGAAAATGTATCAGGCTCTTTATTTGCCGGAATCACAGTGAGTAAAAGTTTAACTGTTGTGTCAAGGCTATGTCCTCAACAACACAACAGACAAACTGAAATGAATTAGAGAACAAACTACAAATGTGTTTGCAACCAGCATTTCCATGAGGTAGTTCACATTTCTCTGTGTATTTATGGGATTCCTCTCTGACACTAGGCTGACGTATACAAGCAGAGTAGGCAAGGGAGGGGGAATCATATTGTAGCTATACTTCCCTCATGGACTCATGGCCCTTTCCTCACATGTTGCAAAATCCAAATCCAGCTAATTTCTGCCTGTTTTGAGTATGATTACCCCTGTTTCAAGCAGTGCATATGATTAAAAATGTTAGAATTTCACTTACCTGTGGGCGAACTGCCTAGTGTGTTGGCCATTCTGACCATGGTAGTCAAGGTGGCCATCTCACAGAAGTCACGTCTGGTCAATCAGCAAAGTCACTGTGTAGTGAAGAGACTTTAGAGACAAATCTAGGCCCTGTTGAAGTTAATGATGGTTTTGCTGTTTACTCTGATGGCTTCAGAATTTATAAAAATTATTTCAATATGTCCAAAGATCTGTTTTCTCAGAGCATTATGTACAAATGGGTCTCTTCTGCACTGGCACTGTGACCTGGGACCCAGGATGTGGGAGTTTGCAAAGGACCAAGAGCAGCTCATTGAAAACTTCCTTTCTGGACCATAGAAACCAAAAGGCATTTCTGAAAATACCAGTAAGAACATGAATCATGTTATGTAGTACATCTTAGAACTTCTGATTAAGTATTAAAGAATTTTTCCCTAAATATGCCAATTCTTTTAACTTAGTGACATATCACCACACTGGTTTAGTAGTACAGTCATATTTTATTAGCTTGCATGATTCTGTGGAACAAAACCATTAAAAAACTTGTAGGATTATTATTATGCAATTATTAAATGCTATTATTATTTGAAGTGCCAGAGGAATCACAGAAGAATTTTAATCTTATTAAGGAAATACATATTTAAAAATTTTAATACCTGGCTTGATAAGACAGTATTAAAACAAGGTGTAAACGTGTTTGTAGTTAACTCCCAGAGGACTTGGTGTCAGAAGAAATTTCACCCTGTCTTGTCCTTTTTAGGAAGGTGGCCACTACCAGATGTAAGCTCAGAAATGGCAATTGACATTCATGTAAATGACTAGCAGGTTTATCCTGGCTTTCTCTGGGGTCATCTTGACTTTTGGCAAGAGGCAAAGAGCAGGACTATAAGAAAATAGTAGTTCTCATGGGAACTGTAAAAATGTTGGTATTGTTAAATTCTTTCATAACATGCTAAATTAATTTATTTGTTGAATCTTTTAAAGTATTGTGCCATTGGGGAATGTGTTTTTCATATATTAGTCTTAAAAATATATTAAAGTTTTAGGGAGAACAGTCACAGAGTAAACATCACTGGTTATCCATGTTGGGTGACTGGGAGACACAAGGCTTGATTTTTTGCTGCTTTACATGTTGTGTGGTAATCGGCACTGGTGCAAAGTGATCTTTTTTTGCAATCTTTTGCACAGATGTAGACAACTGTAAAACATTCAGGATTGTGGAGTAGCAGATGCACGTGGTTCATAAATTCCTGCAAAGTACCCTGTTATAACTCTTATCATTTAGAAGATGCTTTTGATTAGGTAGATACTTTTGACAGTTTTCAAGTTTGATTCAAAAATGTGCTGTTCAACTCTGTTTCTGTTGGATATGCTTGGGACTAGACCTTGAATTTTGAGAGACAAAAGAAATTTTATCTTCAGTTGGATTATTTTAGTAGGGGGACATTATATAAGTTGAAGGGAAACACATTCTCTATTCAATATACCATGAGTAAAAAAGAATATCTCCATTCTGTTCCCCATTGCTCTTATAGATCATTCATAAGGCAATATCTTTAAAATGCCAATACTGCAAGAAAAGCTAGCTTTACAACTGTTTGGAGAGATACAACACCAGAACCATGTGTACTATAAATGGTTCTCTGTTGTTTATATGGAGCACTTTTTGATCTCTAAATCTGTACATGTTAAAGAGGAAAAAAAAGCCAAGCCAGATTTTTCCAGATGGTTCAATAGCTTTGCCCATTACCAGGATCCTCTTCTGTTTTCTGCCATACATCCTGATAAGTATTTTGAAGAGAGAAAAGGAACAGAAACAACTGAAAGCCTTTGGAGCTCTCCAGTACATACCCTCATACATATTCCACATACCCTCTGTCTGTCCGTTTATTGTTTGTAAGATATTTCTGTCACTTGCCATACATATCTAGACATAGAGAAAGCTAGGATATCAAACATTTTGATGAATACTGCAAATATCTGTAGGTCAGAAACACTTCATTTATTTGGAAACAGGAAGAAGCTGATGCTTGGACACAGATTGGCAGGCTTCCCTTAGAATCAATGGATCTCTGCCAATATATGCCATGCTTCTCATTTGCAAAATCCCTCTTACTCAATCTACTGACTATCATTTTCAACAGACATATCTTTTATTTCTTCTTCTTCTCTTTCATTGTCATGAGTTGAATGTAGCAATGATGAGAGTCACAGAATGCAAGTTATATACTTTACAATGAAGGCCAAAGAATCTTGTAAACTAACAGACTGAAATTAGAAGGACCTATGCCTTATGCAGGCTTAAATTTAACTGCTGATTTTCCCCCCCAGACAATTAGCATACTTATTTTCCTCTACCAGAGCTGATAATAAGCATGTTAGCCTGCATCTAGAAATTCTTGATGATAATCACCATGAGCACAAGTCCACCAAGGCCAGACTTGGGCTTTTAAATTTTTCACCCAAGTATTTTCTTATGTATCCTTACTTGATCACCACCTTTCTTGCTGTTCAAGCTTTTAACCTGGAAAGTCATATCCAACAGAAGCTTTCTTCTAAGTCATCACTTTCAGATCTTCATCCCTTTCTTTGTAGAATTATCTAAGATCAGCTATTCTCCTTGATACACAATCATCCAGATATCTTCTAACAAATGTGAACTGTTTTGCTTTGGTTTTGTGGTCTTTTGTATTTTCAGCTTCACGTTTGGATGTTATCTCCAAGCTGACCTTCCACTGCAACTTATGCCAACCTTTTCTAGTTTTTTATTTCAAGCAATTACCTTTGTGCTTTTCTTTCTATTGCTCCTAATACTTGAAAAGAATTTCCTGTAACCAGCTGCTAAACAAATATATAGTCTTAATCTACACTCTAAGACTTTTCTTTTTAGTTTTTGGCATAGCCAAAGGAAACCTTGGCAAAAACTTGGTCAGTAGTGATTGTTCCTTACGGGTTGGACTACCTGGTGCTGTGTTGTTGCCTTTGATATCAGTTTTTCAACTTTTCTATGCCCGTAATGGAATTTCATTGGAACAGAGTACGTATGTTCTGCTTATGCTACCACAGCGCCCAGCACAAAGGAATCTTCATCCCTAAATAGTGTTACTAATCATGAAGCAAGGTTAGATAAGCCACAGCATTTTAGGAACTTTAAAAGTATCAGTCCTCACTGATTCTGGGCATGTGCTCTGCAGAAGACATCAGCCTAGAGGAAGCTCCAGTGAACATCTGCTGGCTCAGCTTCTGTTGGAGGGATGATAGATAAATATGCCCCAGAGCACTTGTATCATGTTGCCGATCTTCAGCACTAGGGTTTTAGGTCATACATGAAAAGAAGTTCTAAAGGACTGTGGAATGGAAACACACTAACAAAATCTCTGACAATAGAGTTGTGGGTTCTCTGAGAGACAGGCATCTGAACATCTGGGAAAAAAATGGTAGTGGGATTATTTGCAACTTCAGGAGGAGAAATCCTGCAAAAATGTAGGTAAATATTCAAAATATAAGAAAAAATGGAGTAAAATTAGGTTTATATAATCCTTTGCATGACTGGGGATCACTAGTTCAGCTGATGAAAAATATGTGCACTAAAAATAACAAAGCTAAACTCAAGATCGAGCTATGCTGCAGGGAACCTGGAAAAAAGTCCCCATTTTAAAGATATGAGATGACAAATTTCACGCCAAGTTTTCTCATTCCTTGCTTTGGAACTGAACTCCAGATCTTTATAATAGGAATGTTACCTGCAGATGAACTTTGTGTTTTTGTAAATAATAGATATTTTTATGCCCAGGTTTAGTGGTTTTTTGCTACCCAGACAAATGTGCACCTGGGGATAAAACCCTAATGCTAAGACCAAACTGATTCAGGTGGCTGAAATCCTAAGGCAGTACAACAAGAAACGTGGAGGTGAGATACTGAGAAGAGAAGCAATGGCCAAAGGATGCTGAGAGGAAGAAAGAAAATACAGGAGATATAAGTTAGAAAAACTGATAAGTTGAGAAGCTGATTTTCTGAAGAAAGGGGGCTAAACAGAAGGTTGAATACAGATGGCAAGATGTTACAAAAAATGGGAATGAGTGATAATGGGAGAGAGAAATGGGAAGATTGTGGTGCTTATTTTTATTTTCTAAAATGTCTACTTCTAGTCTTTCAATAACCATGGTAATGAACTTCTGTTTTGGGTAAGCTACTGCAAGTCAACCCCTTTCACTCGTAGTAAATCCTCATCTTTAGAGAAAAATGTCACTGTTTCCACAAACAGTCATAAAGTGTGTAATCAAGCTCTCAAGCAGTAGCATACTTGAGATCATAACAACATGTATACTTCTTCAGGAACTTGAATCTTAAATTCACTGCTGGTATTTTCCTGTGGTCTGGAAAAAGCAATGGCTAAAAGGAGAATTTGTTTTTTCAAACTGTGGAACAAAGCTTATGATGTTGCAGGGTAAAACACATTGCTTATATTCAAGAAACTTTAAAAATACTGTAAAACACAAAAGAAAACCACCCTTTCCTCAGGACTTGCAACGTCTTTGCATTTGTTCTGGTTTATAATAGAATCATAATTTTTTTTAAGATGCAAAAAAGTTTGAGATCATTGAGCCCAGATGTAACCCAGCACTGCCAAGCTGGTTGTCCCTAAGTAGCACACCTACATGTCTTTTAAATACCTCCAGGGATGGTGACTCTACTACTTCCCTGAGCTGCCTGTTTAAATGCTTGACAACCCTTTCTCTGAAGAGAATTTTCCTAATATCCAATCTTATCCCTCACTGGTACAACTTGAGGCTATTTCCTCTTGTCCTATCTCTTATTAACTGGGAGAGGACACCAATCCCACACCTGGGTACATCCTCCTTTTAAGTAGTTGCAGACAGTAAAAGTTCCCTCCTGAACCTCCTTTTTTCTACACTAAAAATTCCTCACATCCCTCAGCTTCTCCTCATTAGACTTATACTCCAGACCCTTCTCTGACCCCATTGCCCTTCTCTGGAAATGCTTCAGCTCCTCAATGTCTTTCTTGCAATGAGGGATCCAAATTTGAGCATGGAATTTGAGGTGTGGCCTCACCAGTGATGATTACGGGGGGATGGTTACTGCACTGGTCCTGCTGTTCACACTGTTGCTCATACAGGCCTGGATCCTATTCTCCTTCTTGGACACATGGGCACACACTGGGTCATTTTCAGCTTCTGTTAACCAGGACCTCCAGGTCCTTTTCTGTTGGGCCATTTTCCAGCTGCTCTGTCCCCAGCCTGCAGCACTGCACAGGGTTGTTGTGACCCTTGTGCAGGACCCAGAACTTGGCCTTGTTCACCCTCATACCGTTGAGCCTGGGCCATCTATTCAGCCTGACTACATCCCTCTGCAGAATCCTCCTGCCCTCCATCAGATCACATTCCTGCTTGGTGTCCTCTGCAAACTGAGGGTGCCCTTGGTCCCCTCATTGGTAAAGTTATTAAACAGTACTGGCACCAACACTGATCCCTGGGGAACACCACTGGTGACTGTCTGCACTGGATGTAAATCCAGTCACCAGAAATCTTCGAGCTTAGCCATACAGTCAGTTTATTACCCGCTAAAGAGCATACCAGTTCAAGCCATAAGTGGGCAGTTTTTACAGGACAATCCAGTGGGAAATGATGTCAAAGGCATCAGACTAAAGTCTGGGCAGACAACATCCACAGCCTTCCCTCATGTACAAGTGGGTCACCTTGTCATAGAAAAGATCAGGTTAGTCAAGCTTGTCAACTTAATTTCCTTTAATTTAATGCTCCTGTTATTTATTTTTACTCAGTTTTTATTAGAGCAATACATTTTTCATGGACTTAAGAATTAATCAACAAGTCTTAAACCAACTAATTCTTTCTAAACTGTTCTTCTGAGAGCCCGGCCTTGACTTAGCTATGAAAAGCATGAGCAGTCCTTAGAATGCAGAGGGGAAACTAACAACCTTGTGGCTTATCAGTTTGTGATGTACTGAACACCAGTTAAGTTGGCCTGAATGGCTTCTATGGTAATGTTATAATTTAAACAGAAAATAGTCAAATACTTTGGAAAGAAAATCCAAGAAGCTGTAAAATGCTTTATTAATGTTGTCAAAACTCAGCCACTAGGAACCATCAACAACTCAGCTTTTGCCTTGTGGTATGCCGCTTGTGAGAACAGTGCAGACTGTCTCAAGCAAGTCTGAATCACAGGCAGTCCACACAACATGATATGGAATTCACTGTCCCAATGACACCTTAATCTTTAGCTTTCATATTTTCAGATTCTGTGCTGCCTAGGAATGTAGATCCGGGCCTCATATTAAGTGCTAGTAAGCTCTCTTCACAGAGTAGGTAGACAAAACAAATCTTTTCCTGCTGAGGACCAAGGACAACTTTCAGCCCAACAGCAAAACAACAGTGGACTGAAGAGAGAAAGCAAGAAGGATGGCACCTCACAACCTGAAGCTGTAATTGGAAAATTAAACCCCAAAATGCAAACGGACCAAAACTTAAAAAAATGTAAGATCTTGTGACTGGTCAGCCATTTTGTGACCATTCGTAAGCCACCCTGGGTGTAGCCCTAGTCGGGCTCCTGTCCCGCTCAAGGTGGATCCTGGAGACCTTTCAATAAATATCTACTTTATCCCCAAGCTCTGTCCAGTTTGTTTCAGGTCAACTTTCCCAAGGCATCACTATACCGGCCTTTGAGAAGGATGAATGCCTTAAAGGTCCTTTGTCTCCAAAGATATTGCAGGCAATGAGTCTGGGTGGGTCCTTTGACTGAAGCAGGGAACCTGTAAAGCTTTGTTTTTTGTCTCCCATTTTATTTGGGGAGAACTTCGGGTTCTTTGAGATAATCTGGAAATACAAGGGAGCAATCTCTGTAGCCTTGGGGATGTTGACAGGTAAGACCAAATTTTCTAGCAGTGTGCAAGAAAAAAAAAATGGCAGAGGGAAACATCTTGCTCTCATCTCCCCCCCCTTGTCAAAACCCACTGCCTAAACTGAGAAACACTGTACATAGGTCAGGGACAATGTCACTGTTTATTTCAAGCTACTGTTAAGAAGCTTTTATTTATTTAAAACTTCAAACAGGATTGCAAAATCATGAGCATCACTATCACGAAAGGATGTTCTCTTTCCCCTTCCATAACATTAACTACAGTATGACAAATTAGCAGAAGCCTGCAGCGATCAGAAAAACCGAAACCTTTGCTTTTCACAAAGGTTTTTAAGATAGATTGCATAAATATTGAAGCTACCCAGGACAGTGGATGAAGGAGCTCACAGTGTCACTGTCAGAACCTGGCTTTCCCTTGACTACCCTCATAAACCTTTTTAAGTTGGATGCAGAGAAGTCTTGTTTATGCAGAAGATTCTTTCATTTTATTTGGTGCCAGCCAATAGTGGGCAAAGTACTTATAATATGACAATGGTAGTTTACACATTCTCCTTCATAGTAGATGTAGTGCCTGTAACAGTAACCTAATTACAAGTGTAAGGAAAGGAAGAATGAAAAAGTAGTCTATTTTGTACCCTCATCCTGTTTGTCTTGTACATTCATATGCATTTTGGGTAGAATTCCGTCTTGGAAATGATGTTTCGTAAAAGGCAAGAAAAGAAAATGGTGGAGCTGTTGAAGTCCTGTAGGACTTCAGTAACAGTTTGGGAAGAGAGGTGAAATGCCATTCTCACTTTAACAGTCCTGCTGGTTAGAGTCTTTAGACTTTGGTGAAGAAGGGAAAATGCCATTTGGTTTAAATAGGCAGTTTCTCTGTATGCCCTTTGGTGTTGGTTTCCCTTGTTTAGTGTGTGGGTATCATACATGACAATGGGAAAGAGAGAAATACTTTAGAAAAACAAACAATTAACTCCTCCCTCTCAAAAAAAAAAAAAAAAAAAGGAAAGAAAAAACAAAGAAAAATAAGAAACTGTGGTTGTAAAACCACAAAAATTGGCATTAAGGCTGCAAGGCAAGTGTAAGCCTTGGAATTTCTTTTAGCTCTTAAAAAAATAGTCCAAACCAAAAAACCCCAAAGCACAACAACTCTCTTTCCATGGAATCCAACTTAATGATGCTCCCCCTACCCCCCTCTTTCTTTAATGAAGATTTGAAAGAATATATTTTAAGCTTTGGCATAAGTCTTCTTTGCTGCTTTATGTTCTATAAAGCATGTTGATATTTTTGCTGTTTGATTTTTTTTTAGAAATTTAAGAAATGCCAAGTCTGCTCTGTTATGGTTTTCCCGGTGATTTCCTGCGTATCTCAGAGGATAGGTATTAATTTCTTTCTCAAAAGAACAGCAGGAGTGAAAATGTGGATTCTTTAACAAAGAAAATCTTAATCAAAGCCTGTGTTAGTTGCTGAAAAAATAAAAAGTAATTTAAAACAAAAAGAAGAAACAAAGACTTCAGAATAGTCTCACTTTTGAAAGAAACAAATAATTTCTTTTTGGCAGTTGTTCAGTTTTCACTCTCTTGAGTTTGTAATATGATGTGGTCACTCATGAGAGTCATTGACAGCAGAATTTCTAATACAAAGGGAGAAAAATAAGGGGAAAGAAAAACATATGCAGAGGGATAATATTTGGAGGAGCTGTTCTTTGTGCTTCCAGCTCTGTGTGGAACACACCTGGTGACCCTTCTGCACTTCAGTTCCTTGTTAGGTGAAGTATGCCTGAGAACACTTGTGCTATTTTTTGTCAAAGTGCACTGAGATACAAAGATGTAAAAATCTTCACAAGTTATTCTTCCTTTGTGTTGGAGAAGTGGTATTTCATTTGATTTTGTGTGACACAACCCTATTAGCCCTTGTTGGCCTTTGAAGTATACATAGCAAACAAGTTATTATTTATAATATATTGCTTGTATTAATGGGAAAAAAGAAAATCTGATGATTTAAAATGGTGTTCATTAGATAATCTGGTTTGACTGTAGTAGACTAAAAAAAAAAAATAGATTCCTTGTATTTAGTCCCTTGGAAGCACCTGATTGTTGCAGGTTATCTAAGGGGTGGAATATAATATACTGAATTTTCAATTGCAGCTTTGGGGAAGAGGACATCAATGATCAGTTTTGGAAATCTTGGCCAATAATCAGTTGTGGATGAGGGTGGGCATGGTAGAAGGGGTAATGCAGGGAAAAGTGCATTTCTGACTATTGACGATACTGGTTTTTCAGTGTGAGCTGATGAGAATCTGCAAACATTGAATGGGGCAACAGTCACCACTGGAGGCCAAACAACAAAATGATCCCTCATAAAATGTGATGATTCAACTGCATAGATACTCTTTAATGACATGGGTCTTTAGTACAAGTGTCTCAAAGAGACTGATTTCAAGCTAATTACAGGATAACTACCATGTAATTAATGCCTCAGGAATCCAGAATTCACTGTCTAATGTCTGAGACCAAGGGTTAATTATAAGCACAGCAGACGTTAAGGCAACTGCTGCTATATGGTTTTATGATCTTTATTAAGATTAAAAAAAAATCAAATCTATTTTAATTAAAAATGTCAAAAGCGATCTTGAACTTTTTCTTCCCTTTCGCCCCCATCTGAAACTGGTCCTACATTTCATGGTCACTGATTTATGACCACAGTTGGATTAAACAAAATGGTGAAATGATGGACATTCCAGCTGACCCCTGTGCTTTAATTTTCTCATGGAATTTGTTGTCCATCTGGACATTGGAAATGGCTGAAGTGCGTAGGTAGTTTCTGTTGAGGAGCCAAAGGTCATTTGTGAAGCAAGGCATCAGAAATTTCCAGGTGTAGATAACTACAGTTGAGAAGCTCCTTCATGGAAAATTTGAGCATCTCTGCCAATATGGGCAGCCATTGATTTAAAAACAAGGTGGGTGGAAATGAGCAGTAATAACAGAGGATTTCTGCCATCCAGCTATGACTCACCATCATCCAGGGATCAACAGTCGTGGACTGTCTTGTCTACAGTATTCCTCAGGAGCCTGAGTGTTGGCACCTTAACGTGGACAAGAGAAAGCATCTCAATATCTACATCACGTGCTAACCTCAAAGGGATCTAGCAATAGGGTATTCCTCTGCTTATGTCTTCACATCTTAGTATAGAATATAAAAAAGTAGAACAGTTCTGTGTGTGGATGGGAACATAATATCTGGTAACTGTAAACAGCAAATAATGTGTTGTGTATGGACTTGCTGAGATGCTCTTTTTCATTCCAAGCTGAAGCACGGCAAGCCCATTAGTCCAAGTTCATGCTTTTCTCCCCTTTCCCTGTGTCTTTTTGGTATTCTTAATAGTGAAATCTTGACATGGTTGAAATGAATATGGGTTTTGTTGACCACTTTTTTCTGGGACAGGGAAGAACGTTTTGCTAGTTTCCAGAGATAAAAACCAAGCATGTTGAAGCAACATATTTTGGAATAAATTAGTTGTTTGAATAAGGTCAGAAGACATGTAAGAAGACGTTTAAATTAAAGAGGTAGATGATATATCAGTGCGGGAAAGGCAAAGCTGGGAAGTTTGTGAATTTCAGATGGGCTTAATCTCTATGAGATATTCACATGCAGTCATTTCACTAAAAAAACAAAATAAAAAATTAAAAAGAGTTGGAGCTGCTAACTTATTTCTAAAGGTCACCACAAGGGGTTTCTCCCAGCCTGAAGATTGAGATATTTGAGAAGAATGAGTGAGAATGCTTCAGTTCCCTTTTTTCTAATAAGATGAAATTTATGTCTTCTACTGAATGGGTTGTACCTGGCCTCTAGGCTGTCATTTAGTCTTGCTTTGTGTGGCAGAGCATTCTCCATCTTACTCCATGAAGCTTTGCCTTTGAGTAGGCAGTAGTGAACTGCGTTGTTTCACTGTTCACTTGAGCATGCAGGTGAAGAAGAGCTCAGATTACACAGACATGTTTCTTCTCGCTTCTCCCTGGATATATGGTGCATTTTCTATGGAGCTGCTGCTTGATGAAGTAAAGAAAAAGTCCTGGTTGAAGAGGAAAAGGGATGCCTCCTTACAAATAAAGCTACTGATATGTTGTGCTTCAGTTTTTGATCTCTGTTTTGGGCCCAGAACTTCTTGACTGTGCTTCAGGGATTGAGCATACTTGCAAGTAGGAACGTTTCTTTGGAGATGTGATTTTGAGCCTTGAGCTGAGAAGAGATGAGTTCTTTTACTGCCTGGGCAATTACTGGGTGACTTTATGAAGACAGGAACCCATCTGCTTTCCTAACCTCTTTTTAATAGGAAAGCATTAACCATGGATTTGTTTGTTTGTTTGTTGTTGTTGTTGTTTGGATTTTTTATTCCCCCCCCCTTCCCCCCCTTTTTTTTTCTTTTTTTCCCCCAGAGATAGATATGTAACATGAGTGGACGCTTCTGGGCTCCGGAGACTCTGTAAATGAAACTACTAACTGAAATGATTGGGATTTAAAGCATAGCACACATCTAGGTCACTTCTAGGGAGTTGCCTCCTGAATATATAGCCATCAGTTGCTTGCATGGTATGTTCCCTGCTTTGGATTAAGTTCTGAGGCATGAATTTATCCTCTGAATTGAACAGAGAGCCCAAGACTCCATTTCCTTTTAGAATTTTCGTGTGGGATCTGAGGTACTGAAAGATAGGTGTTATAGTGCCTAGCACTGAATAGACTAACTCACTTACTGGATCTTGCCCAATTTAGCTACAACGTAAATTAACATTAACTTTACTTTTGAATCATGGCTGATAATTTTATGCATATTTTTTTAAAAGAAAAAGGTCTTAGTAATCAATATGCTAGCAAGATATTTATTCTGTATAAGGTTCCTGAAGGATTATGCTTCAGAATAAGCAAGAGAACCCCATTAAAATGTCAAAATGATCATATCATGGAGCCTTAGCATGCAAATATATAAAAGCAAAACTCTCAAAGGAGAATCAACAAAGCACAACTGTTATTTGCATTATTCCTGGGATTTTTTTCTTGCTTTCCTCATAAAAACAATGATGAAAGAAGGACAAGTAACTTACCAGATTCAGTGGTATGGTTTGGGACACCTTTATGCTAAGCATTATAGTCTCAGGAGCATGTAAGTGAATCCTCCTCACACACAGATGCGTGCTGTATGAATTGCTATCTGGAGATCTGTTTTATCTTGTTTTGGGCCTCATATTTTCCTCCCTATCCCTAGAAAAAGCAGGTAAGTAGCGAACATTAGTAATTCATGTACCAATGTAAATGACTTCCCAGAAAGAACAGGGTGATTTTGCAGTTGTGATACCCCTAGTGGAAATAATTATCTCCAGTTCAAACACCATAAATCGGTGTTTAAAGAGGTGCATGTTAAAAACTTTTCTGTTTAGAGCCAAGTCTGCTTTTTTTCTGGAGTTAGTGCCTGAATGATAGGTTTTCTTGCTACTGCTTTTCTTCATTGGTCATGTATTACTTCTTCCCAGCTCGCCTCCTGCTGAAATAATTGTGGTGCTAATAACAATGTGTGGGGAAATGACCAGACGTGCTAGTTTTTTTAGACAATTATACCAGTTTTTCCAATTTTCCAGACATTTTTTCATTTCTTTATTAACTCACCGGTGCCAGGAATTGGATTTTCCAGTACATAAATCCTAATTAGCAAGCCAGAGAATTGAGTGCTCCATTTTACTCCTGATGTGTCATTTCCCCTCTGTTCTTGGTTAATTGGCATTTTAAAAAGCCTGCTCTTGTGTTTTTAAGGGTAAAAAGAAATCCAGGAGTATTTTGGGACAGAAATGAAAATCTGGTAAAGGGCCAAAAGTTAAAAGAAGTTGTAGTTGGGTTCAGGGCCTTCTGGTAGCTCTGGGACTGCAGGACATGGCGACAGATCTGCAGAGGGGCTAAGCTGCTTGAGGTTCAGCTCTGTCCTTCTGGCACTAGGGGCGACTGAACCCCATCCTGCTGTGCCCCTGCTGCTCTCTGCTTGCTGTGGGTATGGAGTGATTTTATCAAATGGTGCCAGCCCTGAGGAGCATATAGGGACTGATTTGGTAGAGCAATTGCAGTGTTTGGTGCACTGCTGATGCGAGTTGCTCTTACAGGCTTTCCTTGCAGCCTCCTTTTCTTCTTATCAAGGACCAGAAATAGAATGGAGTAGGAGGAGGAGGCAGAGGCTTGTCAGGAGTGAGGGTATCCTCAGATTTGAAGTCTAAGGACTCTTTCAGCCTTAGTATGTGCTTAGGGATGCCCTGAGCCTGTGGGAGGGGTTGGTGGAGGGTTGTCAGGGCAGGAGTGGTTGCGAGTCTCAGGGAGGATGAAGCACTACGTCGGGAGAAGGGAATGGTACTAAAAGGTGCTTTTCTGGGTGGAATAGGATTACAGGAAACTGAAGAGGTTTATGAGGTTCTGAGATTCACCTCGGAAGAAGGAAGTAATTCCATCTGTGAATGAGGTAAAAAAGGTTGTGCGTTCCTGTTGGCATTGGTATGTTGTAGTTTGAGGTTAAAAAGGATTCACTCTAAAAGACATGATGACAAAGTGGAGGTTCTTGCCACCTTGTGCTGGACAGTTTGAATTCAGGGAGGAAAAAGGGGAAAGTGTGGGTAGAAGGTGGTGCCCGTTTTTAGCTTCTACCAGGGTGTTATAAAGGACAGAGGGAAGGGAAGCAAGCCTGATAAATGTAGTTCCACACCTTAGATGGCAGTTGGTAAGAAGGGAAATAAATAGCAAAACTTTTTGTCAGCTAGGAAGGGGTAACACAGTTCAGCCCCATCTCCATAAAGGCCTGTCCAAAACTTAAATCTTTTGAGGTTCAGAAAAGGATGATTAATTTTTTTCTTTTTCTTTGCTAATGCATTAATTGGTTCCAGGCAGACAGGGAACAGCAGAGCCAAGATATTGCAAGCAAGGCTGCAGTCCAGGTAATTTGAGGGCTGTCAGGAGACTGAGAAGCACCAGAGGTCATGATTAAACCTGGAGTCTTTCATTTTCTAAAATGTTTCATAGGTCCAAGAGGTCTGAACAGTGTCATGTTTTTGGGTGCTCAAATAGAAAGGAAGAAAGGAAGAAAGGATAGAAAGAAAAAAAAAAAAAAAGGGAAGGAAGGGAGGAAGGGAGGGAAATGTCAGAGTACTTTGGAGTTATTCCAGCACTGCTGTGCTGCCCTGAAAGGGAATCTCAGGAAATTGTCTCCTAACCCTGGGGACCATATTTCTGTCTTCTGGGATCATCTTCCCAGCTGGACAAGATCAGTCCTTAGCACTGCATACTGCACTCCCTGACCTGAGACACAGGCATTACCTTTGCTGATGACCCAGTTGGGTGCTGGGATTCCTGGCTGTGGGTGCCTTTCCTGACTACCTGGGCCTGTTACGTATTTACTACTCACTTGGGTTGGTCCTGTTTTAATATATGTCATTGCAGAATTCATGCCTAACAGGTGCCTTTTGCTTTTAGCTGTCCAACTTGGTATATTGTCCTAGTGTGAGTGCTGGGGAAAAAACCAGCACAACAACAGCTTTTGGGGGGCTGCATCACCAAATCCTGCCCTGCCAGTCAACAACAGCACACTATCACCAAACCACAAGAGCTTTCACATGAGGCTTTTATTTAAAGGAAGTAAAAAAGCATGCTTGTTTCAGTCATAATTACTTCTCTTTTTTATTAGCTTTTAGGGAATGAGCAACAGTTCAGTGAGTTGTGTTTGTAACAAATACAGGTTATGAAATAAATGTATTTCATTATTGAAATTCGCTCATTTTGCAATGAAAGACTCTCCGAATCTGTTTCCTAAATGGTTTAACTGAACATTAGAAACGATGCTGCCAAATACCGACTGATTCAATACATGATGAGTTTCAAATTCCTCTTGTACATGGGGAATGTGATATAGAACAATGACCTCAATTTTCAGCTGTGTCCTCAGATTCACCTCCTTTTTGGCTGTCTCTTTTTCTTTTTCAGAATCTTATTAGTTTTTTAAGTCCTGAGGGTCTTACGAGGGCACTAATATTTAATAATTAGACGCTTTATCTCTGATGGCTCTTCTAGTGACATCTTTTGCAACTAAAAAGTGTTTAATAGAATGTAATTAGAAGCTCTGATCCTTAGACCTTGACCTGTCTAGACCTTGTATACAACTAAGTGACTAGACAGCCCTTAACACTCATTAGGAGTTATCTGCACCCCACTTTACAAAGCTATGTGAGGAAACTGTTTAGATTTAGCCTCAAGCCACCTGCTTCATAATCTGTTGCTGTGCACTCAGTTGATCCCTCTGTCCTTACAGTAACTGGAAAGCTACCAATGATTTAATTTTAAAGCAAATATTCTAATTCTGGAAGCATAGGATAGAAACCTGGTTGCTGTATTTGACAGCATGAGATCTCCAGAAAGCATGTAAATAGGAGAATTGTTTTGATGTTGTGGAGAAACATTTGCATTTTAGAATGAAAGAGAAACATCCAAAGATAGTTAAGGAAGTTAGCAAAACGTGTTGTGATAGGGTATATTCTTCTGGGATATATTTAATAAGGCTCATTTTACAGGTAATATATTTGTCTTCATAATTCTGGAAGCCCCTTTTATCTTTAAAGCAAATTAACTCTTTTTGTTACTGTTTTGTTTTTTTTTTAATTAAAAAATTCTATATATGCAATTCTGTGAAGCAGTATTTCTATTCTGAGCAGTATTTCTATTTGGCATGCCACCAAGAAACACAGGGAGCAGGTTTCTTTCTTCTCTGTTAATTTTTGAATGTATATATGCCTATATCATCAAATATTCTTAAATATCTTCTACCTAGCCCATATACCTATTCTGTCTCTTTGTACTTTTTTCTCACTTCAGTTTCACTCTAATTGCATAGACTAGTTACTGTCTGAGTTTTTACTCAGACTTTGGAGACCATTGCCATTTCACTTCTAGGGTTTTTTAAACGTAAATGTGAAAAATCATGTAACAAAGGAAAGGAAAAATAAAATTCTTAGGTTTTCTTTGATAAATTTTCAGTGGGTTAGGAAAAGGATCCAAATACCTCCTTAATACATTTGATCTTGATCCTTTCTGGAAATGATTATATGTAACCAAATGCATCCATATACAGAAGACAGATTTTTAAAAAGAAAGTGTCCAAGTGATCTTGTTAATGCTGATACAACATTTAAATTATTTGTCTTTTGAAAAGGGTTCTGTTTTGAGATGTTAGTTGCAAATAGAGGAAATGAAGTGTTGATGTAGTAAGGAAAAATTTACCATGTCTGGAGAGTTCTAAAGCAAAACATCTGGATCAATTTGTTTACAAAGTCCCTGTAGATAAAAAGCACAGTCTCTCCAAAGGATCAGTTTGTGCCCTTTCTGAAGAATCATAAAAAAAAAAAAAAGGAAAATTTGCTATCATCATACACAGAAAGCTCCAGGGAATTTGTTAGTAGGGAATCCAAAGATAGTTTGAAATCCTGTTTCGTAGGAGATCAGTTAGTTACTGAAAATGTGGTGTGATTGTGTGATATTAATTTAGTCTGGCCTTCCCTATTTTTCTGCTTCCCCTACACCCTTCATTGTAAAAAAAAAAAGAAAAAAAAAATTTTAGAAGCCAAGAGTAAGTACAGCATGTTAGAGGTATGGCAGAACAGGATGTGGAATAGAAATGAAACCTTTGGTTTTATATGGACATGAACATCCTCTCATAATTGAAGTTTTTTGAAGATCCATCTCTTGGTGCAATTGAATTTAGTGGGAGGTAACCCCTGACATAGACATAAATAGTTGAAACTTCTGCTTGAAATGTTCTTTAGCAAAAAAACCAAGAACTTTTCAAGTGTCACAACCTGGAAGAGCACAGGATGCTCTTTGTTGATATTTCTCCTGCTATTGACAGGTATTTTTGGGTCCTCCTTTAAGAAATGTAGCCACAGCAGTCAATATCATGTTAGTGAAGCTTGCAATGACTTTATCAATAGGTTAAATTACAGTAATGATTTATTTAGAATGTTGGTATGGTTTCCTCATGGGACTATAGATGTTCTGCAGGGTCTTTGAAAGTCTTTTGTTATATTTAGTACAAGCAGCACTTTAGCTGTGTTAGGAGTTAGTTGGTGCTGGAGGTCTGTACCAAATACTTGGTGTTTTCAAGAGCTGCTTCATGCACTTTGCTGTTTTATGGTTTTTTTTTCAGATATTCTCTTCATTTACAGGAATTTTCATGGAAAGTGAGGCTGAGCCACGACAGATAAAGACTGAATGGGTATTTCCCCCTAAGAGGACACTTTTTATAGATCTTGTATATTACCTTGATATTTTTTTTTTCTCTTCCAAGTTTACCTTTTATGTGTGCTTTTAGTTAAAACATTGAAATTTAATTTTGTGGTTAGAGATTTGGCATGCTCACCCACTTCTGTTACTTTCTTGAAAAGGTCAGAAACACGGGCTGATAATGTCTATGTAGCCAACCTTTCTCAGCTCCAAGGGGCATGTCTCTCCTAGTATTATGCCTTTTCTGCCGTTGAGAGAAGCAAAACCTCCATCCCTCCTGGGGGATGTTTTACTTGGAGTGTTAAACGAATGAAACAACCATGTAGAAGAAGAATGGCCCTAGGACAGAACATGGGTCTCATTCCATCCTAAGTTTAGTCATGAATCTGAAGGTTGTGGTTCAGAGCCGTTTAAATTCAATTTCAGCTCAGCATCGGCATCCACAAAGCCCAGCTGAGAGTCCCGTTGTTGTTGACAGTATACTGAGCTCATGAAAACAAACAGGATCATTATATAAATCAAAAGATGAAAGTAGAACCCACATCTTCCAGCTTGAATACTAAAAGTCTGCCAGGAAGAATAAAAGATACTTCCTGTGAGGGTGATGAGTTGAAAACCTTTCGAGTTTTCTTGTTTTACATAGTAAAGAGAAGGGGAGAATCACCTTATTAAACCCTATGTATATGGATGTTTTATCATTCTAAAAGTTTTATTTGATAATAGCAACCTGTCCCTAATATTTTAATTAATTTTATGACACCAACCCTGAGAAGTGATGCTGGTTATCTCCATCTTGGGGTTCTGAAAGGATGAAAGACAGTATTTTTGTTTCCCAAGAAAACACAGCAAAGTCATTATACTTGCCTGGACTAGACGTCCTGCTGTTTCTAGATCATGCAGTATTTATTTAATCCTGTGTTCCCTTGCAGAAGGATTTTGCATGTGTTTTCATGCAGATGCTGAGTAATCTCTCAGTAGTGTGGAAAACATTGCAAAGAGTTTTGTGCAGTGTTTGTGTTTCTTGGTGTGGGCAAGCAGCGTGTGCATATAACTGGTTAATTAGGTGTCTTTATGCATTTGTTGATAGCAGTTAGGCAATAGATTTTATGATCTAACAACAGTAGGGTCTCAGAAGTCACTACATGTTATTTTATTATAAAGTGGTTTAAGCACTCAAACCAGTGTTTTAGGTTTACTTTACAAATGTGTTTTCTTTCATAGTTCGTTTCAAACCAGAAAAACAATTTAATACATTCTTTATTTTGTTGTTAGTGAAATAATCTCATGTTCTTTTGATAATTGCTGGAGAAATTAATGGAGTTTTTGGAAAAGGTTTTATGATATGTTAGAATTTAGAGTGAAATCCAAAAAAGCACTTAGGTGCACAAAGAAAAACTTAGGCAGAATCTGGATATCCAAATCCAAGGGAGTGATTCAAATGCTCTGTGCAGAGACCCAGAGACTGCACTGCTGAGGCTTCTTATGTTGCTAAGAGCCCAGTGCTCTGCTAATTCTCGTTCTCCTCAGAGTTGTGTCTGTAGCACAGAGGATGCAGTGTCATGCAAGGGTGGCAATACAAGAGGTATGAGAAAATGAGCTGCTGTAGCTAATGAGGTGTAGAAGACCTGATACAACCAGCTTGTCATAGTTGTGCTCTTACAGACCTGGGATGCTAGAGAACATGTGCAGTCCACAGAGAATTAGAATTTGGTGCTGCTACACCTGAATGCAGTTACTACTGTTTTATTTCAAATTGCAGAGGCTTGTGCTTCTGTTGATGCAAGATCTATTTCAGCCTTAATGAAAATGAAAATGTGATAGAAGGAGAATTTGAAGGAAGAAATGAGTAAATGTTTCATTTTCTACCTTCCCATAGTCAAGAATCCACAAATAAATTAAAATTCATTAATTAGGTTACTTGCAATTTCTAGAGACATACTGTTTTTATGCATTAGCAGCGGGAAGATGCTTAAAAATGGTATATGGAGGTTAGAAACAATAGCAATAGTGTTTCTAAACTGCACTGAGGTTCAAGTTTTGTGTTTTAATTCTAAATGCTGCTAGTTTAAATTTTACCTATCCACTTGGGGAACCATCTTGGCCAGGCTCCACTCATATATAGAGTTTCATTCCACCCTGTAATAGTTTCCACAAAATTCTAAGTGGTGTGGTACTTTATATTCACATCTTTAGTGTTCCAGACAAGGAACTATATATTTTTGTTTATTGCAGATTGATTTATAGTTTAAAAAAATAATCTAAATTAATCTATATGTTGGCTGGTAGCAAAAATGTAAGAAAAACTGGTGACATCATTGTTCTTTAACTGGTAAGCTATTCCTTCTGCTGTAAAGTGGATAGTTTGGAACATCCCTGAATCAGATGAAAAATCCTACAAGATTTCTAAGTGGAAATGGGCAAAATATTAATCGAAAACTGATTAACTTAAAATAATTTTTTTAGACCCATAAGATGAGCAAGTGGTAAGACTAGAGGATTCATAAGGCAGCTGACAGAAATCAAACCTGTCTGATTTCATGTGTTCTAAGTACATTTAACTGACTATCAGGTGTTGCTTTCAGAACATGACAAAATACAGGTGGTTCATGGCCTTCTGTGAGCAGCTTTATACATTGTATTTTCTGCCTCCAAATGTCTGAAGACCAGATGAAATCTGTTTCTTCCAGAGAGGCCAAGATTTTCTAGGGTTTTCACTGCTTGTGGTGATTTATGGCATGGGCCCAAGTGCATTTTTTGGATGGGAGCAATCCCTGCTCGATGTTAGGAATTACACATTATGTCTCAGTGATGTGTTGATTGCATCTCATTCATATGTGAGAAAGTGGTTAATTATTTTACTCAAGTGTCTTCTTGGAATTGTGTTAACTCATGTGCATGAAGTTTGGCTGTGAGCTGCAAAGAGATCACGGATTGGTGAAAATGTGAGTGTGACCCTCTGCACAGTGGAGCCTCCATCACACTTTTGCTTTTCATTAGTAGAGCTGGGGGAGCAGGATCTGGTGGAGCTGAGCAACTGGTGCAGATGACAGCCCAGTCAGGTGTAGAAAAGGACTTGAATGTATAGACCAACATCATTTGAACAGGAAGTCCTAGGGAATTTGTTACAGAAAATTATTCCAAAGAGGTTCCTTTTGATAAATTGCCTCAGGTTAATTTTCTGCACAAATTCTCAGGCAAGTCTGTGCATGACAAATCATACCAGAAGTTGCTATCTCAGGGGTTAATCAGGAAGATTTACCTTTAAATTTGTACTCTACTGTAATCCAAATTAGCTTCTCTGTGTAGGTCAGTCTTCACATCTGTCAAGATGTTGGAATTTCCTTTTCTAGTTATTCTTAAAAAAACCCAAAAATGTATTAGTGAGCATAGTTATTCACTCTGCCCGCCATCCTAGGCAACTTGAAATTGTCACTAGATGGCAATTTCTGCTTTTAATACAGATTACATGGTACCCAAAGTTTTGAATAAATTACACTGACTCTTAAATTAACTGGCACTGGAAGTCAGTGGCAGCATTGTAATGAACTGTTGCTAGGTCATTTACAGTCAGGGAGCAGCCATATAGTTTTTACGTGCACTTGCCGGTCTATTGACATGGAAATTGGTTTGACACACTTGGCCTATGTTAGCTGTGGAAATTCTAGACTGAAGCAAATTTCTACTCTTCCCAAATGCCACAGGAAAACCTGCACTAATCTGGGAATCCCATTCTATATTATAGACCTCCATGTACTTTGGAGCACAAAACGAGAACATATCGTGCTCTGTTAAAGTATTTAAGTTGCTCTTTAATTGATGTCTTCACTGCATTCCAGATGCAGAAGAGAGGAATTTGAAGATGGTTTACTTGAGCTAAAATTTGCATGTTGAATTGAGCAAAATATTCAAAGGACAATATAGTTCAATATCTTTTCTCTTTTCCAGTTAATTTAGAGTGAAGTGATAGGCAGAGTTCTTCTTCTGTCATGTTAATTTAGGGAATAGAACAGGTTTACTTTCATAAATTACCTTCCCAGATCTCCAAAACATGTATTATTCCATGGGAATTAGAAGAGAGTTCTTCTATGTGCAAGAGAATGTCTAAGACTAACAGTGATCTTGTTTTGGAACACTGCTGGGAGTCTATGGATTTCAAGGAAACACTTGAGGACAGCAGCACATACTCATAGCTTTCTCCCACCTGCCCTCCCACTCCTTGACAAATACCTAAATCTGTCATACTCAGTGCATTTTACTCCTCATCTGTAAATGCTTTTAGGCAGAAAACCATGGATGTTTTTTACCAAATCCTGAAGATTGGGGTTGAATTTTGGGTTCACTTAATGTTCCTTTAAAAAAATTTAGAGAAAACAAAACGGTAATTAAACCATCTGCATTAAGCACTGTTGATAAGTCAGAAAAGAACTGGGAGTAGCAGAGCCTAGAACTTTTAATAAAAATTCTTTATTTATAAAAATAAGGACAGAAAACATTGCAATGATGCTTTTTACAAATCATTGTTTGTAGAATATAATTCCTGTGAATTACTATGGATTAAAAATCTGCTTTAATGTTATTTTGGGCATGTTTGAAATCACACCTCCTCCCTTTGTTCTATTTTTTTCTGACAGATAAGCAGCAAGGTGACTACATTTTGAAGTCATTCTTTTACTGATATAAAAATAATATTTTACATTACTGTGTCTTGTTCCTTACCCCCGAGGATCTCAATGTGTATTAGATATAATATTGTGTCTGTAGCAAGTGGTTTGCTTCCTAAGGATAAATATCCACTTGTGAGGCAAATGCAGCAACACATCACAGTTTATTTGAGGGGTCTATTCTAAGGCCCAAGGGGAATTTCTTTTGGTAAGAAGGGCAGAATTTCTTATGCAACTGAATTTGAGCATGAACTTGAGGATACAAGAGAGGCAAGGGTCTGACACCCAGCCTCCTTCTGTCACATGCAATGTGACATATTCACCAACATGCCATTTGCTATGCAGACGAAGTTAGCTGTGTTGATTGTTTGACGCAGAAGTTGGAAGGTGTCAGGTGCTGCTTTTTTAGCTTTTTAAGAAATAAAATGTGAACTCTTTCTTTACTTTGGCTAAAGTAGGCACAGGGTAGAAGAGTGGTAAGCTTCGTAGTTCAGCCAGTTTCTGCTAATCAGCAGGATAACAGATGTGCTGATAGCATCACATGTGCACTGTCTATCTTAACTGCTGATTAAAATGGTTTAGATAAAATCCCCTCTGTCAGGACATGTATCCAGTACTGAATGAGCTGTTGAGTGTGTACAGCACGTCAAAGTGCTAAGGATAGAGCATTTTCTACAATCCAGGTAGAATCATGTCAACCAAGACTGTATTGGGCTCAGTAGTCCTCCTGAAGGGTTTCGATGTTAAATCAATCATGTATAATGAGTGGAGATCTAGTGTGATGTGAATTTAGGTTCCTCTGAGTGATTGGCAGGGAGGCTATGAGCTGCAATAGTCTTGCTCTTGTGGAACAGAAAACTCCATGACTAATAGCAAGGCTTTGGATTCTGTGAATGCGAGGGCTGAAAATTCCCAGGAAGCAATTTGTTTGTCTTCAGAAAGAGTACATGCTAAGCAAGGGTTCTGGCTCTATTTGTATTGATTATGTAATAACAGGTTGTACCATCAGCAGTGGTCTATCATGCTGCTTGCTTCTCTCATATATTTCTTCTGCTAAACTTCCTTTTGGGTTTCAGTTTAGATTTGAGGTAATGGATGTTTCAAGTGAAAAATGAGCCCTGATTTTCTTCCGGTCTCTCTTATATTTTCTTGAAGTGTCTTTCTTCTATTTGATGGGTGGACAACAGCATTTTCAACAGATGTTTTTCACAGGCTATTGCATAATTATTTTTCAAGTGGCTTCTAAAAGCAGATGTTTCCATGTCTTTGATCTTTCTCCTCCTGACACTTTAACACAAACAGCAGATTCCACTGCTGCTGCCCTTTAGGTCCAGTGAAAGAAAATACCATAGCAGTGATGTTGATTTTTTTCAGCCTATTTGGCAATAATAAACATGTACAGGCACAATTCTCCTCCCTTTCCCCCTTGTCACTAGAATTGCTTACAGATACTATCTCAGGCTTTCTCTTTTAGAAATGTTGCCTTTCTCCATGACCTTTGTCCAAAATTTAGTGTTTGATCTTTATTTTATTCTACAGCTTTGTTTCTAGTGACATCCTGAGTGTGCAACTGTGACTCTTTTACTCTCTGGAGCTTTGGTGTATAACTTTTTACCTCATACCAAGGTAGATCACAACATCACTGTGGCATCTCCATTGCTGTGAAGACCTATTGATATGGTTTTTTTTTTTCCTCAAATGTCCTAATTTTATTTTCCTCTTGTGAATAAACATTTAACAACTGGACTTTTCCATTGTTTGCAGAAATAATCCTGCTTTCTTGTAAACCATTTTGTAAAAGGACTTCCTAATTTGACTACTTGTTCCTCAAAGACTAAGGGAATGCAGCTAAGAATGAAATAAAGGGCAGGCCCAGACAAGTTTCATCCAGCCATAATTTATCATTACAAAAGATGAACTCTAGCTGTTAGTCTAAAATTATGATAAATGCTTGAATCAAGAAAACAAAAACTTTCTAGGAAATCTACTCTGTATCTCAATTTTTTGCCTCCAGCACGTAGAACATCATCTGATGATGTCACATTACAGCTACCTGATTGTTTCTATGAAAATGAAAAATGTAGTGTCTTTCCTATATCAAGATGAGTGAGTTGGCCTTTTTGATGTACCCCGTATCTTTTAGTAGCTGGCCCACTTTCCCCCTGGTCTTCCTTTAGCTGCCACAGTACTTGTAGAGGCTTTTCTTGTTCCCTTTCCCATCCTCCAGCTGTTGGTGGGCTTTGGCTTTCCTAATCCAATCTCTGTATGATTAAACTTTTGTATTCTTCCTAGGTCCACCTCCCTCTCTTTCTACATCTTGTATACTTTCTCTTTGTGTATGAGTTTTTTCAGGAGCACCCCTTTCATCCATTCAGGCTTCCTGCCACCTTTGCTTGAGCCCCTGCACGTGGGCATAGACAGTTTTGGAGCATAGATGAGGATCTTTGAAAATTAACCCTCTGTCCCAGACCTCTCTTTGCTCTAGGACTCTCCCATAGGATTCTTCCTGAACTGTTTCTGAATCAGGCCAAATCTGCTTTTCTGAAGTCTAATTGTTGTGGTTCTGCTTCTTGCCTGGTTCTCTCTCCTCAGGATCCTGAATTCCATCTCATGGTCACTGCAATCAAGTCAACCAACCCTGAGGACTCTGACCACTTCTGTATTTACTCCTTCTGTTTGTGGCACTGGGAGGACAGCTTGAGTGAATGACAGGAGTTTACTGATATCAGGAATCTTTGAGCCTTCTTATTTTTCTCTTTCCCAATGAAAAGTTTGAAGCTCCATGAGATCTCTTTCTTTTCTTTACTGGGCTGGTGATTATCTTAGTGTTTTAATTTCCTGGCAAAGTTAGTGATCACTTCTCCAACTAAAACAAGTTTTATCAGTTTTATTATGACATAAAATTCTGATGGAGAATGAATTTGTATTTGACTTTTCATGTTGTTTTTCTTTTCGCTGAACTATTTATCCTGTATCTCATTGTTTTTCCTGCTGTGTAATAAGTCCTGATGACCACAGAACGGTGGAACATGACAGAACATGTAACAAATGAAGATGCTCTTTGTTTCAATTTTTCTGTTCTCCAGGTATCTATTGCATTATCTACTCATTAAGATGTTCTACTTTATCTGGTCTTTCTCATCTGTTTTTTCAGGCTCAAATTTCTTTCTGAAGTGCTGCTAGGCATTCTTAAGCCAAAAAAAAGAGGCATGTTTACTTCAGCAAGTAGAGATATAAATGTGGTCTTGCAAAAAGAACCAACTGGTCAGCCTTGTAAAACCATGGGAAACTTTCTTGCTGATTACAGAAAATGAAAGAAAAAGGTTTTCTAATTGTAGTATATTTGTTAACTATGTGGAACAGTCTAACCCTAATCCCAGCTATACAAAAAAACCAAAAAAACCCAAACAAACAAACAAACAAACAAACAAAAAAAAAAAAAAAAAAAAAGAGGGGAAAAAAAAAGCCAAAAAAAAGCTAGTGGCTGCTACAGTGTAGTATTTCCTTCTTTTCCAAAGCACAATCCAACTTTTTCTTGAATTAATGTACACAAGTCACTTTAACTGCTGGCTGCAAAACTTTTGGCAGTTCGTTTGATATTTTAAGCAATCTTCGTATAAAAAATTGTCTGAATTGTTTATTGGTTTGTTCTCCTGCCCAGAGTTTATTCCATAATCTCTTATTTTGAAAACAACTGTACTTACAGGGATGCTATTAGGTAGTCTGGGCCTTGCATTGAAAGGTTGTGGTTAGTGGGAAGGAGATTCATAGAAGTTGGTATCATTAGACACATGTTTATCAACAGTTGAATAAAATAAATGAGGCAATTCCACCTAAGTATTCCCATGTAGTATTCTTATTATGCAGTATGACAATGATTTAAGTTTTCACAATGAAATCTTTTTTGGTTTTTAAAATTCTTGGGAATATAGAGTCACGGAGAAATAAATGACTTGTTAATTACTCCGCACTGAATGTAGGATGGAAAGGGACCTAACTGAGTATTAGATGAGGTTGATGATGGTTATGACTATTTCTGCTGATTCTTTTTCCACTTTCAATGTGTGGGTTGTGTTGCTAAGGTAGGTAGGAATTTTTGGACTCTCATAATTGCACAGTCATGGAATTTAGTAGTAAGCTGGTGTCAAGACGGTATACAAGGGTGTAAGCAACACTTTTATTTGCTTAAGAGTATACTTAGATTAACCTTGGTTTTGTATTTGCTTGAGAGGGAGGGCAGTAGATGGAGTGCATTGCCATTTTTGAATCTGACCTGGCTCTGGCTGAAGTCAGGATGCCTCACTGTGCAAAACCCCCTCTGTCTTTGAAGAATTTTATTTGCCATCTAAAAGCGCTGATACTTAAAGACTGGATAAGGCCCTTAGTGCCATGGTTTAGTTGATAAGGTGGTGGTGATAGGTCAGAGGTTGGACTTGATGAACTCCAAAGTCTTTTCCAACCTGACTGCTTCTTTGATTCTGTGATTTTTTTTTTTTTTTTTTTTTGTCTGGGATAAATAGCTCTGTGGAATAGGTTTAATTAGTTCAGATGCAGCATTTCACTGGTATTTCTGCATAGTGCTATAGTTTTTGGGAAGGGAAGATGTGAAATAATTTTTTTTAGTCATCAGAGAATCCAAGCAGGATATTTATTCCTCATAGCCATAAGACTAAATCTGTATGAATGATCCAGCTTTGTTCCAAGGCAATAAATAACACATGCTGCTAAAAATAACCAGCCATTTCCCCCAATTGTTTAAAAAGGGGAGAAAGGTTTTATTGAAGGGGCAATTAAAATTCCAAAACAAAACACTTAAAAAACTCAGGAAATTGCAAAATGAACCTTCTTGCTTCTCTGTGTACTTTCATTAAGGTTTTAGCTGCATGTTATTTAACTAAGTTAACGATTTCAGATTGTCTGGACTTTATGTAGCACCTTTAGAGAATTTTAAAGAAAGTGAGGTTCATAATAATTAGTAATTGATAACTCACTGAAGATAGGTGAGAAAAATGGAAAATGTGGTGACTAGGTTTAGAAAGGAGGGGAAAGAAACGTTAGAAAGAACAGACTGATCAGTATAAATACAATTTCCCTCTAAATGCTGGAGAAATTGCAAACAACCTCAATTTAAACACATAGAATACACAGAGAACAACACTTAATGTATGAAGAACAGTCAGTAACAAATTATATCAGTTGTCTGTTTTGAGCCAATCCACAACAGGGGAGCAGACCTTGGATACAGAAGAATTAGCAAGTCTATGTAGATTTTAGTAAGATCTTTGGTATTGCTTCATATAGCATTCTAATGAGAATCAAGGCAAAAATTAACCTACTGTGGAGTGGGTGCAAAAGAGGCTTATTAATTGTATCTGAATAGTACTTTTTAGTAATTCTTTGATGTATTGGATGAGTATCTGTTCAGACCTACCAGTATTCAAGGTTTTAAGCCGTGTCCTTTATGATGGTATTGAATTGACTAATAAAATTTGCAGTTGCCACTAACTCTATATGCACTAAAGAAAATACTTAGAATTCAAAAATACATTTAGAAATGAAGTTAAATATTTTTTGACAGACAAGTAGAAGTTATTGCACTTAGCCAGAAATAATCAACCATGTAAATGCAGAATGGACAACCCAAGTAGAAACTTAGAAAAATACTAAGGTAACAGTGGGTCTGAAGCTGAATGTCAGTTGGCAAGACAATTTTTAAGGAGAGAGCTGAATTTTTTTGGGTTGATTAACCTAAGGAAGAGAGGACCAAAGAGAGGACGTAATGAGAGAAGAACTAAAAGGACTGTATTAGTTGTGTAACAAGAAAGGTCTGATTAGAAGTACGGAAAACAGTTTTAATGACAAGGGAGGAGAAGTGCTGGAACAGATTACTTACTGTTAGCTTGGAGCATCCATCAACAGATGAGACAAACAGCTGTTAGGAATGACATGGTTATAACTGAGTCTGCTGTACTGTGGGATGGGGGAAATGGATAACCTCTGGAGTGAATCTGTGTTTCTGTTTATGAAATTTTCCTGCAGAATTCTTATTAGAAAAAAGAGTTGCAAGTGGAGCACTTGTGATTCCTGCCTTCTGCACACTAAGAATTTTTACTGCAGTATATGGAATCTCCACGAGTAGAAACACAGTGGCAGTTCACTTCATTTAGCAGGTAACCTTTTTACTACATTCACTCAAATATCATTCATATTGTGTGGTGTGGGTTTGGCCCAAAATTCATCAACAGGCAGAATGGGTTAATAGAAAGGGCAGGCAACCAGTTTTCCTTGAGTTGCCACTGACTGTTTTGGTAATCCAGTTTAAATCCCTTGGGGTCCATTTGGATTTTTTCCCCGTCTTTTTTAATACATTTTTTTCTGTATTTTTTTCTGCATTTTTCTCCCCCTACATGATTCAAGGTCTTGCTTGATGGAAACATTGGTAGAAAGGGATTATGCCACTGTGGGTGTTTGTGTAGCACCTTGAATTACAGGGCTTGAGCTTAACTGAATATTCAGTATGCTACTGTAACCCAAGTAGTAAGCCACAATAAGAGATGTTGAAGACCACAAGTCTTCCTGTTGACTTCAGTGGAAGTAATTGAATCAGGCCTTGAATGAATGAAGGGGGATCTTAAAAGGATATTCTTGGTCAGTTGTCTCTCCAAACATCTTCACATGCTTGTGCCATCTTATTCTCCTGTTCCCATTTGCTTGTGTGAGCTGTCATCTTACTCTGATTTGATGTGTCCCTGCTGTAGCATTTTGAAATACAGAATGCATGAAATATGCCTTTCATAAGAGCATGAATTTTAGTTTTGTGCAGACATGTCTGTGGTCAAAATCTGATATTCTCTGTCTAGTCTTATAGTTCAGAGGCCACTCTTTCAACTTATCTAGGAAAGCATATTTTCCTAGAGAAGTGGCTTGTACATGAGGTATATAGAGAATGGAATATTTTAAAAATCATGAGTAACTCTTACAAAAATGTTAGGCTAATAGCACAAGTCATAGCATTCTACATTTCAGAATCTATTTTTTACTTTTTCTGTCATTTAAAGCCAGTATTTCTTTAAGTTTTACATAATGTATTTTTTTCATTGGGAAAAAAAATCAGAGTCTAGCTAATGGTGAGACAGCTTAAAAATAATTGTAACTAGGAACTGGGCCATGATTAAAATTGTTCAGCTGTTCGTTTTATTGTTTGTTCCCAAAACCTTAAATGCACTCTCTGAGAACAATAACAACAGTTAGCATGTAACTCCGTATGGGCCAATTCATGCAGTCTTCTCTCAGCCCTTTCTTCCTGCAAAAAAACCTCCTGTTTAGGGGACTTTGTAAGGAATTCAGGGCTGGAACCATCTCTTCTAACTATTTCATAATAATAACACAGAAACTACCAAGGAGTAAGGAGAAAAAAAAGCATAAAGAAGAAACAAAACAAAGTCTACCTTACCAGCATAATTGGATTTGAGGGAGTGAATAGAACAGAACAGACTGTGATATCCCCTTTGAATAGTATCTGCATCTTTTTCAGCCTCTGTGAACTGTGTGGGATATTTGCTATTGGGTTTCCTACAGGAGGGATGAATCCCTGCAATGAGGGTTATAGTGGTAGAAACTGTAAACAAAAATATACAGAAAAAAAGATGATGGTCATCTGCTACAGTAAAACAAACTGGTTTCATGAGGAAGAAATCATATTTGCTGTTGGTTGACTTTAGCTGAGTTGTGGAAGGTGGCAGTTTCTTCAGGCACTGGCTGGTTGACCTTCTTGGTTGATTGATTTGGTCTCTTTGAATCTACAGTAGCTAGGCACTTTTGTTGATAAAAATTGACTATCCTCCTACACATATGAAATCTTGGTCTGTGTTTCCACATGCAGAAAAAACTTTTAAGACTGATGGTGAAATGCAGGGAATGGTAACTTGTGGCTGAGCTCAGAAGTGATGAGCCACAATTAGGGTGGGATTCTCAAAACTCCATTGCTCTTCAACAGCTGCTGGAAAATAGAGTCATGCAGGTACCCATGAAAGCTGCACCCAGAGTGCCAATTTATAGCCAGCTAGAGTATATACAAAGACTATATAGTTCACAATGCCTTTCCACTATGAAACATCTTATGACATCATTAATATTTTGATTTCACTGAATTTCAGCTGGGTTACCAAGTGTGTATGTGATGCACAGTTGGGTCTGTTTATTACTTAATTTAGGAAGAGCTACTGTAGGCATAATTTGAGCCTTTTCTCTCAAGAGAAGTATTGAAACCTCATTCACGTTTTAGGATGAGTAAGGATGTGGTGTCACTCACAGCAGGAACCTCATTTAGAGCCCATTGATGTCACTGGAAACACTTCCCTTTGCCTCAGTGGGCTATGGACCAGGAATATGCAAGAGTAAGAGAACTAAGGATTCTGCTGACTGTATAATATAGTATATGCTGTAGAGTTTTACTAAAATAAACACATTTACTTAGCCAAAATACTTAATGTTTAATTTAAAAGGCATAATATAAAAAGAATGGTTTTTGCTTTACTGATGTTTTAAGATTTAATTTAATGTAACATAGTGAAAAAGACACCAAATATTCTAGTTTTGTTTCATTAGAACCAGATGGTCCATGAAAGACTTTTGGCTAAATTAGAGTTGGGAAAGCTTATAAACTCTGACAAGTCTGAAAATGTGCTCAAAATTGCTATATCAGATGATATGCCCAGTTTTATAAAGTGAAATTCTTTGGCTATTTTACTAACATCCTGGTAAGGTGTTGTACAATTTAGGCAATTACAAGAAACTCTTTTGGATGCTACTGTCCTTATTGTTCTGCTTTGGAATTGGAAAAACAACAAAATTGCTCTAATGCAAGCGAAATATCCGAGAAAACATCATAGGGATGTTGTTAGTGGAGGAACTAATGAGGAAAAAGAATTGTTGTTACTCATCATCGATTTTTTTTTAATATGATGAGACAAATTTGTTTGTCTCAGAAAGTTAACCCCTACCACCTCCCCCTGCAACAAAATGCCCCAGCCCAAAACCTCATGCCCTTCATCCTGAGAGAACAATAAATTTTTTCTCTTTATCCTAACAGCACTGCTGGTATGGTAAATATACATTCTCAGCTGACAATGATCAGACAGAATATTAATTCCAGAATGAAATATTAAAGGAGTAATGACCATCAGGAATGACACATGCAATTTGAATTTACTTCAGTATTGTTTTACTGCAGTCCTGTGGTAGTCCTTCTGTGTCCTGGAAGGTATCTTTTGTGTTCTGATGAGTGGAAAGCAGAGGTAGTTTTGATGAGGTGGACAGGTAGGAACTGAAAAAAAAATGCTCTGGAGAAATACATGTAACCTGAAGTGTATTTCCTCTTGGCTAATAGAAATTGAGAGAAAAACAAATGCCCACAAGGGGTTACTAGGGTTCAACTCTGTTTGAGGTCGGAGGTAACTTTTATGGCATTCTGCCCTGACTTATATAACAGGTTGCCCATTGCAACCAGTAATCTGCAATTGAATCAGAGCATATCAAGTGTCTTTGGTTGCTACTCTTAAAGGTCTTGATTATATTATACAATAGTTTCATACCTTGGGCATTAGGAATGGATTTTCAACACTTTTTTCCTGTGATTTCCTACTAATCCTTCTCAGGTGAGAACTTCTTGCCTCCGCTGTTTTAGTGGTTTCATTGTTCTAAGTAAGCTGTTTTCATGCAGGAGGCAAATGGGATCAGGTTTTCTGGGTAGGTAGGTCTTAATTTCAGTACTGAAACATGGTTTTTCTCTACGTTTTGCAAATACAGATCAAACTGATTTCAATAGGGCTACTTACCGAGTAAGGGCTGGGATGGAAAGTCCTTTTAGGAAGTCAAACTACCTTTAAAAGAAAACTCATTTTGCAACCATGGCAATGTGAGGGCTACAGTAGGTAGCACAAATGCTCAATTCAGCAGCACTGTATCTCTGAACAAGTCAAAGTTGTAATTGTTTTATGATATTTAGTTTCTTTCTAACTTCTTACGCAAACCCCTGGTAGCTTTGCTCGCCTGATTTTTTTTCCCCATGCACCTGTATATGTATACATATACATTTATATATAGGTGTCTGTGCAAACACATATTTTGAATATGTCTGATAGGGGTTGTGAATTTATATCACTGATTTGCACAACAAAGTCAGGTGGGTATATATAGCCCAGCAAATATTGACAAGTCTTTTGGTCTCCTGTAGTTTCACAGTAGGGTGCTACCTTAGGATTTTCTTTGCTTTTAATCTGTCTGGGCTTAGGACATTCCTTTTCCTTTGAACATTAAGGTCTAGTGAATCTGGCAACCCTGACTTCATACATTGTAATTGACAATTTTCATCTATTAGGGAGTTTAAATGAAAAGTTTTATTGCCTCTACATGCTCAACCAGACCCTTTCAGAATTAAAGATAATGAAAAAAACCTTAATAATCACTAAAAGGCATGACTCGCACAATTCTCTATACAAAATCATAGAATTGTTTTGGCTTTGCCTTATTAGGCATTAGCACTAATTTGGAAGATAACTTGTATCTTAGTGAGATTTTTGAAAAACTACTCTGTCTATCAAGTTTGTCAGAGAACTTGAAGCAAGAAAAACTTAATGTGACTTTGGGTTAATATTTCTCAAGAGTGCCTATGTCATAAAACCCAAGACATTCATTTGCATAATTTGGCCTTGGGGTACAGGGAGGAGTGGGGAATAGACAGAGGGAAATGTACTGGGGGAGGAGTAGAAATTTTGATCAGAGAGACTGTCAGAACCTTGTGAATTTGCACAAAACTGTACGTCTTAAAAAAAATTAAGCGGAAAGAATCTTGACTCAGATGTCTATAACCGTTTCTTAATCTGTGACCTGCAATCTGTCCTTTTAGAAAATACAGATTCTTCAAACTTCACATTGTAAAATCACTGTGGAAATAACAGCTTAGGCAAAGATTTAACTTTGGAACAAGCAATGAGTTTATATTAAAAGATACCTGATTGTTGCTCCACTGAATGAATTATGCATCCAGACAAGTCCTGCAAAAGATGAAATCCTTCCCTTTAGAACTGATGTGTGCCTTTGCATCATGCCCAAAATATCTGGCACCACTGGTGCCAGAATAGGGACCTAGCGGAGATACTGTGTTCTACTTTCCTCCCTGGCTTCTGCTCTTGCTTTAGAGAGTAATGAAGGAAATTCTGGTCAATCTCTTCTCCCAGGATATCAACTCAGTGCTGCAGGTCTCTGTGGTTCCAACATAAAACCAGACACTGCTCAACTAATTTTAAGCTTAAGTGTTTTTGCTGGACCATGTGCTGTGAAGTGGCCCGTGCACGTGGAGCAGCTCTTGGAAGTCTGTCAGCCAGTACCCGCTCTAAAGGTATTGACCTATACAAGGAAACTCAGATGCTGTAGAATGCCAAACACTCATTAGTCTTCCTGATAACAACCTTGGGCAAACACAAATGACTGTATACACTATGCTGAGCTGTGTAATTACTTGTATTTGTTTTAAAGGAGATGTCAGAACAAGCATCTTGTGGCTTCAAAGTACTTTGGTTGTAAATATGAAAGAGAATATTAAAAATGTCTTAAAAAACAACTTGTGAAGTAGGTAGAGACCATTTTTTCTTCTTCCCCACTCACCTTATAGCTTCCTCTGCAATATAAATAAAATTAGAACTGGTGGTCTGGCAACTCTGACAGTTGTAAGAAACAGTTACTGCAGAAGAGAAGCAAATAACATAATGATTTACTTGTGGCCCCATTGGGAATTTTACATTTTGCCCTTAGGTCAGGAGATATTTGAAAGCTGATGCTACACACACCTGCGTTTTGGTCCTAGAACTAGCAGATAAAACACATGGTAAATACTGAAACCCCAAACAGAATAAGCTGTTTTGAGAGTTTAGGTTTGAGTCTAGGAAGTCAGAGTCTAGGAAAAGGGAGAAGAAAATACAGATTTTTTAATGATTGCTTTAAAGTTATTTTGCATGTCAGCTCACAATGAGATTCTGTAGTGCTGCATAGGAAGAAGGAGTATATTGTAATTTCAAAGCAAATTAGAGAAATATCCAATAGTCCCTCAAACTGTTTGAATCCATTTAGTACCAAGGAGTGAAGAAGCCAGACAAATCCATGGTAGTGTTTTAGACTGTATGACTCAGTTGAAGGCTACTTCATAGGTGCTTAAGGCCACACATGAAGTAGTAAATGCAAAGCCCCGTGAATGGGCAGCCATGCGCACCCTTGCAGGCAAAAGAAAAGTGCAATTTATTGGAAACTTATTAGCCAGCATGGCCATACTAACCAGGAATTGTCAGGATGATGTGAGCAGAAATTCTTGTTCTATTTTTCATTAGGTGACAAGGTGACATCATGCAGTGTGTACTATCTCTGGTGTTGACTTTGTGCCTTGGAGAAGCTGTTGGAGAAGAGCACATGGAGGAATTTTTGCGCCACTGCATTCATTTGGATTGGGAAGCTCAGTTCATGTGTTCAAGTCGTAGCTTCTAAGGGCAGAAGGGAGCACAGTCAGCACTTCCCAGTCCTGGTGTAGCACAAAATTTTGAAGAATCATTGCAGCTCCTGCAATCTGTTATGTGACTCTGCAATAGCTCCTATGCCAATGCGTAGCCACAGACAGGATGGTTTTAACATGAATCAAGCCAGCCAGCCAGCCAGATATTTTGAGGCACATAATGTAATTATTGATATGAAAATCAAAACAAGGTACCATATAAAGGCAGTCACTGTTAGATCATTGCAGACGGGACCATCAGTCTTGTTGCTGTAACAAACTCTGTATTCATTATTTTAGCTCAGGATATTTTTTTCTTTGCCTGAATTGGCTGTTCTCTTAATGAATATTGCAAATCATAACCCAAATTATATGCCTTGGGCTGTCTTGATTTTTGATTTGCAGTGAAGGTTTCAGGAGCTTGAGTTGTGCCCCGGCAAAACATTTCCTGATGGAGGAAACATGCCATGGAGGGCTGCAGAATTCTGTGTGACCAAGCAGTGAATCAGACCTCTGGTACAGAGTAATCTCCATGCTGTGTTTGGACTTCACTCTGGACTCTCCTTCACCGGAGGTAGTGCTGATTTTGATAGTGTTTTCATAAAGACTTGAAGTGTTTCAATGAAGAGATTGAAGCTTTTACTGCTAATGATGTATGTCAACTCTGTTAGTGTCATAAATGGAAAATTTTGGGGGAAGAAGTGAAAACATCCTGAAATTTTGTTTGCAAGTTGATATAAAATAGACTTATTTTACTTACTTTTTTCTCTCCAGGTGATGTGTTTTACCTTTTGAAAGATTATGGATTAACTTCTGGTTGAAAACCAAAGCAAAATAGAAGAAAAATCAGAAGGGAATCATCAAATCAGAAGGGAATCATCATCATGTCTGTTAAAAGCTACTGAGAAACATTGTTTTTTTTTTTAGTTGAGATATTTCTATTTTTCAGTTAAATCATATGCTTTATACATATTTGACCTTTGTGCAAAAAAGCCACAAGGTTTTATTGACTGTCACAAGTTGCAATAAAAATGGAGTTCCAGTAAAACAAATATGAAGAATTTTAAAGACAAATTAATTAGTTCAGAATCCAATTTTGTCTGCACCATAATGTGTAGCAAACATATATGTCCCATGGCAATTGGGAATAATATGCAGACACCTGTTAACATCTGTTTTCTGTGTACCATTTACTCTCCAAGCGGGACAACCTCATTGTCACATTGACCTTAAACTAAAGTCAGTCATGAAATAAGAACAGTGAGTCACAATAATTGCTTGGATCAAGCTAAGGACCAAAAGCTCTTGGAGCTGTTCACCTTCAGGGCGTGCTTTATAGCCTAGCTTCTTGAACAGATATCTAGGGAGAATTGGGATGGGTTGGCCTCTCTGAGATGGGGAGATGTTGTGCAATAGGATCTTCTTGCTGGCTGGTTCTTTCATGTGGGTGGAGTTTTGTTGTTCTTGTTTTTATTGTTATGGATTGTGAGATGGGGAATTGTTTTTCCATTAGCAAAGGCAAAACAACTGCTTTCAGTGTAGAGTGACCTTTTTGATTATGTACATGAACCACAGACAAAAAGAACACAATAAAATACTCCATGGGCAAACATAGTGAGCTTGACTCATCACTATGTCACTCCAGTTCTGTACCAGATCAGTTCAACCGAACAAAGATGGAACTTTACCATCCATACTATCTGAAGCAAAGGGGTCTCATTCTGCCCCAGACCAAAATGCTGATTTGTAGAGAATGAGCACTGCTCACTCTTTGTAAAGAGAGAATTATTATCCATGGGGATCTACAATGTGAAGAAAAGCTTGACCCAGAATACTGAGGTGGAGGATGTTTATCATGTTGTACGTGCATCAGATACACAATATGATGTATCCTGACATGGTGTGTTTTATGAGGAATGTTCTGAACAATTTGACTAAATAAAAAGATCAGTAGAAGTTGCAATTTCTAGTTCACAATGACCTCCACAATATCAGAGAAGATGTCAGCACTTTGACTGTTTTACAGAAAATACTTGCATCTATGTCAGTTCTAGGAAACTGGCCTTCTAATGAGTAGTGGCTGACATAACACATATGTCACACTTATCCTTGTTAGGATGTTTTGAGGCTTTCCTTTGAGTAGCTCCCTACCACAGAAATAAATTGTCTCGTCATAGAGAGCAGCAGATGAACAACAACATGTGAGAAGAGGATTTATGGTTGTGGCTGCTTTCCTGGCTGCCGTAGGTGCCCTGCACTGCAGTTCCATGGTGCCTCCTAGAGGCGCTGGGTCCAGGCGGGAAGGCCGGGAGCTGCGCTATCGCTGGTGTGTGGGGACAGCCCGCAGTGCCAGCTGTGTGTTTACCAGCGTGTTGGCCGATTTCTCCCGCAGCTGTTGTGACTTGAGACTATTTGATTCGTTTAATGCAACGGAAATGTTCGGTTCTTGGCCTCTGAACTACTGTAGCGTGTCTGCTAAAACGAGATAGTGCTCTATGGTTTCTGGCTTGCCTTTATTCCCTCACTGTGGATGCTGTGCTAATAGCTACACCTTCCAGGTGTAAAAAAAGGAATCCTTGCTTTCCAGGACGTGGCAAATCTATGTGAGAAGTATGCAATTCTGTCAAGGACAATCGCAGAGCAGCATGTTGATTGGCAGACTTGACTGCATTGTAAACACTTTTAATCTCCAGCCAAGTTGATGGCTTGCAAAGCCCAGACAAATTTGTTTCAGATAACTGATTCCAGTAGGCTGTACTCCTGAAAACAAAGAAAATTGTACACTGACTATGCAAACCATGGCTATTCTTACAATCTCTAGATAGATGCTTGTTGGAAACCTTTTCACCCATGTCGACACTGGGTTACTTCCAGTAGTATAGAAAAGAATGTAGAATACAGATTTAACAGAGGATAGAAAAGGATGAGTTTGGATATTCAACTTACCACTTCTTTTGGCACTTGGAATCCAGATGGTATATTTCTGGCATCTGCATTCTCCAGGCTTTTTTCTCTGTAACTTGCCTCATTCAAAGTGGTTAGGACTGATATTACGTTTCACTTATGTGACATTTGTACAGACCATTAAACATTTCTGAGATGGGTTAAATCATTTCAGTGTGCTGCAAGGTTTTCAAATACTTTCAGAGAATGACCCATTTCTCAACAGAAAATCTTCCTGATGGACACATCCCTTCTGTTTGCAGCTGCTTACATCATTGCTTCCCATCTGTGATCCTGTTGTCCATTTGCAATCACATTGTCTCCCTGTTCAATGGGGAATGTCGGATAGGACTACTAGGGGAAGCAGAAATATTTAATATATCTTCCAGCAGTCTTTACTGTGACAAGTGTTTTATTCTTTCTGGTCAGAGGCTAGTCATTCTGGATAATGCTACAGCTGATTTGGCCAAACCAATGAACTTAAAATAGTTCACCATGCAGTTCCTGCTCACGCTTCTATGCTCCTTTCTTCCTGTGTGTCTTGACTCATTGTACCCACTCATGATCTGAGCTCCTGTGGTAAATCTTGTCTCTTTTTTTGTTTTCCTTATGGTTCTGGTATTGGGATAAGATGTTTTTTTTCTTGTCTGTCCAGAATCAGAAGAGGCATCTGGACCTTTATCAGGCAATTAAGCAGAAGTGCAAAGCAGAAGCAAAATCAGTGTAACTGGACAGCTGTAATGTGTAATGGGAATTCTTCAGCTCATCAGAACTGATCCTTGATGAGTGGTAGTTGTAGTAATAACAAGGATATAGTACTAGGTAAAATATCAGAAAATATGAAATGCAGGGGTTTATCTCGGTGTTGCCTTGCTTGCTATCTTCTTGGATCAGGATGAGAAGGGTGCATGTGTGTGACACTACAACTTTCTGTTAAGAAGTCTTGAGGCATTATAGCATGGATTGGATAGGCTTAAAAAAATATTATTATTATTTTAACATTTAAATGGAGGTTTGACCTGGAGTAGAAGGAAACAGATGGTGTCTGATGGAAAAGCTTTGACCCTGATGGTGATATTGTATTTGGCAAGAGACCAATTCTGTCTAGGTTTGTGTGGATGTACCAGACTGTTTTTTTTTCTTCAATGAAATCATCAATTGTCACTGAGACTGAAGGGAAGACTAGATAAACCTCTGCATTGTCTCTGAAAAAATAATTCTATTGATCATATAAGTTGACATCCAATTTTGTGCAGGCAGACAGTGTGGCAAAGCGGAAACAAATGGGCAAGAAAGACTGTATATTGGGTGAAAATAGAGACCAAATGCAGACTGTTTCATATATATGAGCAAAACTCAAAGACTGTTGGGAATGTGTAGTGCATCAAAGCTGGCTGTGTGTGAAACCAGATGGGTTTGTAGCTGAAACAGTTCTATTTCTGAGGATATCGAAAATCTGCCTTGACTGAGTTCAACCTACTCCCCAGGGGTGTTCCTCAAGCAATTCTAGGTCTTGGGACAACCTCAGGATTCCCCTGGAGCAGCTTGCTGCTGAACAATGAAATGCACTTACTTTTCTAAGACAGAATGTTGTTGACATTTCCTTCTTGCTGCAAACTTGAAGGTCCCATGTTTTGACTTCTGTTTAGAATGAAGATTTGTTTGGAAATGTGGGAAGTTCCTCACTATAGAGCAGAATGTCCAAGTTTTTATCAGCTGTTGCAGAACACTGGTGCACTCTGGAAATGGAGACCTTATGCTAGATCAATACCTTCAGTGCAAGAGAGAAATATCATTAAATCACTTAAGCAGACCATCTCACAGATTCTCCTTGCTCTTCCTTGACAAATGACTGCATTTTTAAAAACGTTGGTATTTTTTCCTTTCCTAAGGCATGTTAATGATCATACAATTATTATCTTTTCATGGTATCTCAAGCTGAAACAAAGTGTCTGAAAGATCTGCAGGGTCAAGTCAGAATTATGCCCTGAATTGTGTTTTGTGATCCCTAATTTATAACGAAGTGTTGAATGGTAGATTAACTAATGGGAGTCATTCATTCTGTAATAGAAGCGTTCTTCTTATTCTCAGATAGGACGATTTTAAGAATAGTCATTTGTATCATTCCCCTTACTCTTGGAGAAGGCTTGAACTAATAATAAGAAATGTTGGTTGGGCATTAATTTTTTTTTTTTATTCTTTGAAATTGGATTGAGAATGACATTTCAAAATTGGATTGAGGATGGCAAACTTTTTATGCTGAAGTGTGTCTGAAGTTGAGAGTGGCAGGTATAGACTAACACCTATGAGACACCTGTAGCAGCAGCCTAAGGACAGGTGGAATCTATTCCTTTACTGAGCCTCTGCAGATGTACTTTTGCTGTGAGACTGCTGGTGATGTACTCTTGGTCTCCAAACTGGAATTTTCTATTGTTTCTCCAAACTTCACAGTGCTGGTTTTGGAGAACTGAACATTAAATCATCTGCAGTCAGCTGACTGACGCATCATGTGTTAATTAAATCACTTTAGTCAACAATCCTTATGAACAAATTCCATTTCTAAATTTTCTATTTAGGAAATGTTGTCCATGTAATTTCAGATATTTCACTCAGAGATAGTTTCTTCTTTATATGTCCAATTGCAGATTTATCTGTGATAAAAATTGTATTACTAGCATCCAATATCAGTATCTGGCATGTTTTAGATTCCACCATTGAGGCTGTTGGCATGAAAAAAAGCAAGCAAACAAAAAACCCAACAAAAAACTGTTAAGAAAGAGTTAAGAAAGAGAAAAATAATCTCAAACAAGAGAATGTGCATTTAGGCTATTTATGGTGCAGTTATGCCCTTTTAGAAAGAATCGATCTGTTTTTCTCTCTATGAAACAAAGTGATGAGGCATATCTGGGACTTTTGTTAACAGAACTTGAACAGGTAAAAGCTCTGTGTTTTAGGGGTAAAGATTAGCGTTTATGAATAATTTTTCTGTGAACTGGTACTTTCCCACAATGAAGCAGCTGGCTGAGAGCACAGTTTTCCCTGAGTTAGATGAGATCGTCTGTATCCAAGAAGATTTTCCCTGGAAGTTTTTCAGCACTGCAGGAATGGAGAGGTCCCTTGGAAGCTCTTCCTGCTGATACATAAGTCAGGCTGTCGGGAGCTCTTTGCTGTGTGTTTCTGTGACTCCCATAATCTTTAAACCATACTTGTGTGGTCAAAGTATAGCTGAAACGGAAGGGAGTGTTTGTGAGCTTATGACTGGACTAGCTGCAGTTTCACAGAAGAAAACCAGCTTTATCTCTCTAATCCTTGTGCTGGCAGGCAGGACATGAAAAACTAAGGTAAGACACTGTACCTATTTACTGCTTAATTTCTCTCCATAAATTCTAATCTTGTGGTTAAAAAACCCAACAAAATCCAGTAATTCTCAAATGTAAACAAGTAGAAAAAAAAATACTCCAGAGTGCAGGAGTTTGTAAGTATCCAAACCCTAAATATGTTAACACAGCTGCATGTCATGTGATCTAATGCTGTTCTAACACAAAAATATGTGAAATGTTTGAAAATGTCTAGAATACTGCAAATTTCTGATGATCCCCTAACTGTACTGGAGCAAAGCAACTTTAAAAATCCAAAAGGAATGAATAAAGAGTTGTGCTGAAATTATATAAACAGGTCTTTTCCTTAGCTAATATTTAAAAGTTCCAACTAAAGCCCTCCCACAGTAAAGCTGTGTAAGCTAGAGGTCTTGCAATGCTTTCTGAATGTATTACTCTGCCTGTGAGCAATCCAGCTGTGTTTTAAGGCATTCTCATAATCTGTTTGGGTTTTTTGGGAGGTCAGTATGCCACAGTTCAGTGAGAAGCAGTTTCTTCAGATGTTGCTGAACAAGGTAGCACAGAACAAGAAATATTCTGGCTGTGCCAGTGTGGTATTTCAGCTCACGTAACTGCTGTTGCTGGTTTCTGAATGTCTTGTCTGTCTTTATGCAGGGTGTTCTGAATGCAGCTCCACGACTTGAAATGTTTCTGTCTCCTGGGCAATGTCTGGAGTTCTGTCCACTCCAACTATGCCCTCAGCCATAGCTGGGTTCCTGTGGCAGGTAAAGCATTGGTGAAAATAACAGCTGTGTGCAACATTTGAAAGCTAAAAGTCATCATTGGTCAAGAAGCTAACCTGTACATTTTGAATGCCTAAAGTGGAGTGAAAAGCACACAGAAAGTCACTAAAACATGGCAGAAAGAAAAACCAATTGCTTAGAGAAGTATTGTGGAATTTACTAAGTCATAAGTGTTATCTGCCTGCCAAGACTTCTTTCAAAGACATGTGTTTTTTCCACATAGTAATAAACCTAATAACCTTCTGGAAATAGCTTGTTGCCCCTGAGCAATAAATGCAGGATTCAGCTATAATGATAACTGCAGGAGATTAGAAGTTAAGCCTCCATGAAAAAGAGAACAAAAGAAATTAAAGTGTATTCAGTAACATTTACAAAATAATTATAATTCCGTGCAATTTCAAAAGCAATGTTTCCATGTGTTAATAATGTCAAACAAAAAATAACATTGCTTTCACTTTTTCTTTTTTTTTTTTCCTTTTAAATATATTTCCTTCTCATCCCCACTACTTGAGTAAAAGTGTCATTTCTTTGTTTAATCCAGCTAAACATATCTTAAAAGGTATTTTGTGAAGCAAACCTTTCTACTTCATAAAATTTCTATTCATTGTATTTTCAACCTCTGATGCTGAAAGAAAGGTGTCACCTCCTAATTATTCAAAGAAAATATTGCCAAAATATATGGTGGTTGGTGTTGGTTTCGATCAGATTTTAACTGTCTCTTCCTGGAAAAAGCATACTTGGAATTAAATTTCAGCAAGCTCAGGTATATAGTTACAACATCTTTTCTTAGGATCTGTCTTCTGGGACAGGGTCAGCTTTGATTCATCCCATTATTCAGCAAGTGTGAATGACTAGTATTACATGAAAATGTTCGATATTGATTCTCTGTCATATTAGAAATAATTTCTTCTGATAAATGTATTTAAATATATATTTATTCACTGCTATCACTGCCAAGAATCCTGGGCTGAATCAAAAGGAGTGTGGCCAGAAGGCTGAAGGAAGTGATTCTTCCCCTCTGCTTTTGTGAGACCCCACCTGGAGCACTGCGTACAGTTCTGGTGTCCTCAGTACAAGGAGGACATGGAACTGTTGGAGCAAGATCAGAGGGGACCTCGAAGTTGTTAAGAGGACTAGAGCATTTCCCCTTCAGAAATCGAGAAAGTTGGGGCTGTTCAGCCTGGAGAGGAGAAGAAGAAGGTTGTGTGGGGAACTCAGCAACCCTCCAGTATCTGAGAGGGTCTGCAGCGAAGCTGCGAGCAACTTTGTCTGGTGGGAGATGTCCCTGCACGTTACAGGGTGGATTGGGACTAGATGGTGTCTAAGGCCCATTCCAACCCCTCAACATTCCGTGATTCTGTGATTATGGCATCTCTATAGACGTACAAAACTCACCCAGCAGAAGGGCCGTTTCTTCACAAGCCTTCACAATTTCAGGTATTTCATACTACGTTTTGCTGCTTGTCCAGCCAATGCCTTGTGGAAATAGCGCCAAGATGCAGAAAAGAGCGTAGATTGTAGAAATGAGTAGGAATGGTGTGAAGGCTGGATTTTCTCCAGAACTTTTCTGTAAATCAGGCAGCTGATCTGAGATGCAGTGCCTTGGTTCTTCAGGTATACAAAGATTTACAAATACGTATACTACCATTTGTGGGATCAACTCAATGCATAATATATAGTAAGTCTTATCTAGAAGAGTTTGGTATTATATTTTATATAATATTATTATATATATCTTTTATTATATAAAGACTCTTTGCTTTTCTAGAGGCAGGGTATTCCTGTTTGAGGAACTATTCTTTCTCAAAAGTGTGTGTATACCTTCTAGGAAAATAAGAGAAAAATTTAGTGTCAAAAAAGGTCACTTCTGGCATTGAGTGAATTATTTAGGATAATTTGATTCTTATCTACCAGAAAATTTAATCTGAGAATACTGGCAGAGGTGGAAAAGAGGTAGGCTTTCTACCTCCTCTCTTGGTGGTTAAGCTGCTCATCTGCAATGATGGATGCTGTGGTTTAATTCTGCCTTCTGCTCTGGAGATTTAGATCCTGCTGTCCTGTCTCTTAGGATAGGACATGAACAACAGCAGCGGTGAGGTCTGCTGCAATGTGTTCTCATTTGTTCCTCTTTACACTTTTTTGCTTTAGAGGAGCTGTCTGTGAGTCTGATGCCCTCTCTGCCAGGGGCTTGTGCTAATCAGCTGGCTTTAAAGATGTTCGGTTTGGTGGTGGCCACTTAACTCCTGCATGCAAAGTGAACTGTTTTCAGTACAAGGGGTGATAACTTGCCTCACAATCCTCCAGTAAGTATTTACACAAGCAAAATCAGATCATAGCTCAAACCCATGCTCTGTACAATCAAGACAGGAATTTGAATTTATGTTCCTAACTCCTCATAGGGGTACCTCAGCAAGTACTCTTTGTATAATTCCAAAATGGAACCGGTTCAACAAGCCACTTCATGCAAACTACTTCAATGATAGTTGAGAGTGAAAGACCAGTTGAGTAAGAATGATTCTCTAGCTGGATGTTAATGGTACTCACTTTTGAAGCTGTGGCTTCAATACAGTAGGAAGGCTTCTTAGTATAACAAAGAGTGAACTGTATATAAAAATTAAGAGAGAACAATCCCTCTGCAACGATTTTGTAAATCTTGTATTGTATTTCTTTGTCTTTTACGTTGTCATTTGCCAAATGTTTGCATTTTTCCAAAATGTTTCCTCTTGAGACACATGGAACATTTCATGTTGAACCAAGTATAGTGGGCTGGGTGGGGCTGGTAGTGGTTTTGGTGTGGAAACCTGGAAAAACTGTGAATTCGGTTCACTTTGAACCAACATTCTTTTTCAACTGTTTGTCTTGGCAGCTGAACTGAAAAACCAGTTATTTGACAGCCCTAAGCCCTCCTTTGCAGTTGGACCCTTGTGTTTTACTAGGAAAATTGTAACATTAGTCCCTGGAGCTGTTCATGCCTGGCACAGAGGCATGAAATGGAAATCCCAGTAAAATCTAGGGTTGTATGATTTTTTTTGGAACTGGGGGAACTCTGAAGTGAGATTAAAAGATGGCATCCACAGTATGTGCACTACTGGACGCTCCAAGGACACACTGTTGTTTTCACAGATTCCCTCTGTCGTTCAGTTGTCAAAAAGGTACCTTTGATCCTTATGGGAAATATTAGGAGGAAAACTCACAATGACTTGTGTGCATTGTTAGCTGGGAACAGAGACATTCCTTTTTTTTTAACTTGTTCATTCCATGATGTAATGAGAACATTTTAAATGAGGACAAGCAAATTGCAAGTGCCAAGCTTTTTCCTAGATGTTGCTTATAATCAAACACACCCAACCACGCTTTTAAATAACTCATAATTAAACATGCAAAAATGGAGACTTAATTTGAACATGTAAATTAATCACATGTTGTAACAATGGAAATTCATAACTGAAAATCCATTAGCAGACAACGCTGTTCCTCATTCTTTTGTTTACATGTTTATACTAATCACGCAATAGGATATTCAGTGCATGTCACCCTTTGAAAATCAATTCTGTATCAACTTAGGAGATGTGTTCCCATTTCTATTGTATAGCTTTGCTCTATAAATGCAAATAATTGCAAATTAAGCTCCAAATGTCTAAAGAACAGCAGGAGTGACCAGTATTTGATGTATGATGCACATCATGTCATTTCTGTGTCACTACTCTAGGGGTTAAATAAGTATCATGTTTTGGACATCTTAGGAAAATAATAAACAATGTAGCTCATCCAAAAAACATCTGCTCATATTTTTTTTTGTTAAATAGTAGACAGATATATTTAAAATGTGTTTTCAATTGTCTGCTAAGAAAATAAGTTTGCATAAACCCCACGCTTTTGTCCTGAAAAAAATCGCGAATTTACCTTCTCTCGCAATTTAGAAAAAACCAAAATTTATGCACAGTGTGTATTTAGCAAGTAAAGAACTCAGTTGCTGTGATGGACTACATTAAACATAGATGGATGAGAATGAGGTCAGTGGTGTGAACACAAGCTGTACTCCTTAGAGCTACTGTGCATACACATGGCCTTAAAGATGTTTACCCAATGGAAGTCTGTACTTGCCTGTGTATTTCAGTGCCTGTGCATGACAGGCCATGAAGCTTTGCCTAAAAAGCAAACCTGTGAAAGAAATATTGTTTTCACATTTGCATTTTGGTTGAATGCTAGCAGCACTTCTATTGATAGGGTGTGCCTGACTGTGAGGATCTGAATTCACTGGAGGGCTTGGGCTCTTTATGACCTGATGGCAACCATGGTCAGTAAAGCCTTTTTCATTAACTTGGATCAGGCCTTGGAATCCCCCTCCATCAGCTAGTGCTTACTCAGCTGTAAATATTGCCTTGAGATTTCTCACTCAGGCAGGAAATTTTCTTCTCAACTGAACTTCTTCTCTGGTTTTATTGTATAAATCCTCCTTGATCCTCAGAGTCCTGCTTCCTAAGGTTCTGCACAGGTGTCTTGTGCTCTTGACTTCATACCACCCTCATGTTACACCTCCCGGTAGGTCAGCCACTTCCATTCTGTTGTTTTGTTAATCCCTTTAAAATAACCACTTTTTTATAGTGCTACTCACAGGAAATACCTCTCCAGTAATTCCTCTGAATCAATTACAGCCTAAAATGTTGCCAAATGCATCTTAAACTTAAAAACCCCGTTTTGCCCTATTCTATATGCTGACATTGTGTCTACAGACATTGCAGTGAGTTATGGTGAAAATAAGGAGGAAATTCTTAAGCAAAATCCTTAGAAAGAGAATGCAAGCACCTCTTGCATAGGAGGTGCTAAATTTTGATGGGAAGCACTTGGACTGGTCACCTGTCAAAGTACAGTCTAAATAATGAAGGGGAGCTACACTGCAACAAAGTGTACTAAGTGTGAAGGTAGGGAAGCATTTATAAAAATGCAGTAAACAGCTTTGTGATAATTAGTGGAAATGAGGTCACAGCCTGTCTTTCTGTCCTGCATGAACCTTTTCTTTATTATTGTGGCATCACAGCTTATGACTCTGAGTTTTTAGTGGACTAATACCATTTCTCAGTTGTTTTTGCTTTCTCTTTTCTCACAGTAAGATGCAACTTAAATTCCTAAACTCAAAACCCCCAAAAATTCAACCCGCAAGCCTCAGTGGTATTTGGAGTTTATGTATTCTTTAACCAAAGGCCTTTGCATAACCAGATACTGGTACATTTTTTAGTGAAATTCTTGAAGTTTTGAGCTTAACCACTGCTTCTTGCAGTGATATGCTTGAAAATATGTCAACTATGTAGCTGTAATAGAGGGCTGTGGAGTTGAGGTGTGTCCATTTTCTGGAAGTGGTAGACTGGTGTCAAGGTTTAGCTTGACCTCCATCAGGGTTCTGGCTCCATCTTGGAGAGTCCCATGGTGACATCAGAACTTTGGCATCTGTATTTAAAATTTTCTTCTGATATTGCCATTATTTCAGAGAAAAGCTGTTGATCTGGCATGAATGAATCCACTACAGACATACCTGCTGGAGTAAGCAAAGTACTTTAAAGCTTTATGAGTTAAGAAATTGCCTCACTCATTTTTCATAGGTTATTAAATCTGAAACTTTTCTGTTGCCTACAGCAGTAGACTTGGGTGAATATGGGAGAAGTTCTTCAAATTGTAGACAAAGAGACTTGATTTCTGAGAGAACAAACAGGAAAAATACAGCAAAACCCTTTTTGGAATGAAAGGTACAAAAGTGCTTAAAGAGGTTGAGAGTGAAAGAAGCACAGAAAGGGTTTACAAGGCTGGAGTTAAACATAACTAGGTAGGATTTAGGAACGTACTTAGAAAAAAATGATCCTCAAAAGGAAGAGAACAGCATCCCTTTCCACCCAAAATCAAAAAGGAGCACTATTAAAATGTTCTTAAACTTGTTCTGAAAGTATTTAGTTTCTTGTAATAACACTCATGATATGTTGGGTAGTCCAAAAAGATTGTGTGTGTATTGGCAAACCACAGTAGCCTTTTGGATACTCAATCTTCATCTAAGTGTGTTTCAGATCTATGTGTGATTTTCTAAATATGGGAGGTTGATCTATTCTATAGCGCAGAAATTGTGTGTGATGTAATGAGAAATCTCATTGTCAGGACCTTTTTACTAAGATATTTCTGAACCTTTGGGATTGCTTTTATTCCGGATCCCCTATACAATCTGCATTGCCATTCATTTTATTATGGAGCACTATTGGGAGCAACCAGAAATAAATTCCAAGATCAGGGCTTTCTGTCCTATATTTATTTTTTTGGACAATGTTCTTGTTCAGGTACTGTGAGTGGGAACATCATCAAGAAGCATAGGGTTCAACAGCCAGTCTGGAGCAAAGTAATCTGGCACTCCTATTCTGGGCAGTGGATCATTTGCGGCTTCAGACAGACAGAGCACATGATCTTTAAATCTCAGTTTCCCTTTCTGTAATATAGAGTGATGAGAATAATTTAATTCTTATCTGACACAATATTTCTATTTACTACAGACAGATGAAATGGTATGTAAATAGCCTTAATGAACATTGTTCAAAATCAGAGCATATCCATCATTCGTCATTTAATTGTTTCAGGTTTTTTTAGTGAAGAAACTGAGTTCATAATTGAAGAGACCAAAACATTTCAAGGTTGGATTTGTATTCTGGAGAGTATTCAGAATTTCAAGAAAACTACCCCCCCACTGTTTCATTATGAGAAATATTCTAAAGGCTTTCCAAAAGTTTTGTCTTTATGCAGAACCACAGTCTGTTTATTTCTTCATGCCAAAGATGAGGTTTGGCACAGGATTGTCCCATACCCTTGCCAAAAGCTCTCCTAAGAGCACACTCAGTTAGTTTATATTACTACTTTTGAGAAAGGAAACATTAAAGAACCCATCTTTTTAATACAGTATAAAGGTCCTCTGAAGGCTGAAAATGCCTCCCTCTGGCCCCACCTCACTGCAAAGGACTGGGGTATGTAAGGGAAAAAGGAGTCCTACAGTCGAAGAGCTGCCTCTGTGTGAGGCCTGGGAACGAGGACAGCTTTGCGCTAACCCTCATTTCCCTGCAGGCTACGTTTTCAGAAAGTGCTTCTAAGTGTGGTTGCCCAAGTGGAGACAACCATGGCTTCATTTTCAGCAAGTCTGGGTACTCTGAGCACCTGTTGATTCAAGGGAAGATGGACCTAGGCTGCCTCCTGCCAGTGTTTCCAAACTTCTGCAAGTGTAGGGTACCCAGTGTCAGGTCCCTCTCCCTCTGTGTTACTGATGCACAGGTGCATTGCCTTTGCAGCTTCTGTGAAAGGTCACTAAGCCAGACAAGGGCCATGGTTATTCTATTTATACATGTAAATATAACTTGCATATGACTAGCATTTTCTCTGCTCTTAAATTAGTATAACCTGTAACTGATGTCTGGAACCCTGGGCCTCTCCCTCCTACCTAGAATGATGCACCAGGCATAATTTTTAATTTTGGCTTTGGCCTTGTCTTATGTATTTGGGAAAGAGAGACTCGAGGGATCTGCTAACTCTGCTGCAGAGAGACTACTGATCACAAAACCATTTCATTTAAATGCAGAGGGTTTATTTTTTTACACTTCTATGAAGTCTTGAGATCTGAGATAATACAAAATTTGAACAAAGAAGGCTATTGTCATAGAAATGACTGCGTCTGTAGACATATTATGCACAGAATGAGAGAGCATTTTAGGTGATTTTATGATAATCTACACATTATAAAAGAGAAATGTGTGTACAAGTACCTGTGCATCTGTGTATCCATTCCTCCACTCAGAACTCAGACTGAACATTTCGAAATGGAAGGCAGCTGTTAAAGCTGTCACCCAGCTGTGCACCTGCCTCCTCCTGGGGTGTCCATTCAACCCCACAGGCTGCAAGAGGCAGGCACAGTCAGCTATCAGAGAACTCAGCTGAAGCATGGAAGACGCTTCTTTCCATTTGAGTTCCCCACACCATATGGCAGACAAATTTAAGTTTCAAATATGCTTTCCCCCCCCTCTAATGTAACTGCCACTTCCAGAATTTCATGTTCAATCATCTTGTTCAACAACAGTGCCTCTTCCTCCTAGGGATGAGTCCAAAGAATTTTCATTGGGTGGGTGAATATCTAAATATTAGGGATGTCTGTGCAAAATCTACATATTAAATCTGAGTATCTAGTCTTGCATGGGTAGGATCCTTTTTCTTTTCTGTTAAGAATAGCTGTCTGAGATCTATCAGAGTTGCACCAGTGTGAATCAACCTTCAGTGTCCAGGCCCCTAACACTTTTTATTGAAATTTAACACTTGAGTTACAAAGCATTTCCAGTATGACATGGAACTGAAACCCTGCTGAAAATTCTTAAAGTATTCAAAGAGGGATTTATTTTACAATCTGCAATCATGATCAATACTGGTGTTTCTGGACAGAGTAGAAGTGGAAAACTTTAATGGATAGATCCTCCTGTCATAACTTCACACTAATACTCAGATGTCAGTCCTTGAAGAACTTCATACTCTTTTCTGCTGTAAATAAATATTTTGTTTAGTTAACCTGCTGGAGGATTGAAAAGGAAATCAACATGTTCTGTAGACTCAAAGAGTGAGGACTGTTTATTTGTACATTCTGACTGCCTGCATATTACAGGCCAGAAAATATTCCTCTGTCACATCAGCACTGAGCCCAATTCCTTCCACATTTGATTAAAGTGTTACCTGTAAATGTAAACTTGTGAACACAATTTCTTTTGTACTCATGTTGATTTTGAAAAACTGTTGCTCTGAGCTTGAAATGAATAAGTGCTATATCATATGGCACTGGATTATCTGGTTTTCTCACAAGGCACAAGCTTTAGTTTGAGCCTCTCTAGTGTCTGGGAAATTCCCAATGGCTCAATCCTAGTATATTCTCTGAAGCTTAATAAATTATGTTCCTATTAAACCTTTAATTATTTAGGGTTAAAGACCTTATTAACACCATTCTGTTCACCCATCCAATGATTTTTTCTGCGTGTTGTTAAGAATTTAATTGTTTCTGAGGTGTCTGCTTTTATCAGATGTAGTTGGAATTGGTGATCATGTCCAAAAGGTTATTGAAGGGGTAATACGCATGGGACCACTCATGCAGAAAAAGCTTGACTGCATAAGATTTGTTTCCCTAGGAAATCTGGCACCTATGCTATTAGACATATTTGAACTTCTGTGGATTTTTGGTATTCTTACTTATTTATTAGAGAAGGAGAGATAAGAAAATCTCATCCGATGCAAATCATCATCCTCGGAGGATACCAGCAATGACCAATGGAGCAATTTCTTTCTCACATTCTGGCTCTTTCTGGGGTTGTACTGCGTCACGATGGGTCTTTGATAAATGTATTTGAAATACACTGGCCTGATAGACTGGAAATGACAGTTAGTAAACACTTCAATTTTCTGTCATATTTTCAAAATACTTCCTCATGTCAACAGCCAATAGGCAAGATGCAAATGAAATGTTGAGACTCTGTTTGCCTTCACTTCTGTTTGTATTTGTTATATCTGAAGATGCTCCTAGATGTTGTTACAAAAATACTTTTCATTTAGAAATTTAGACCTCCTCTGATGTAAGCCCCAAACATTTCCATTTCTAAGTGCAAGAAGTTGATCCCTATGTAATTATGAAGTGGTGCCAGGTTTTAACCACACTACCTTACCTACCCTAGTCCTTTGGAAATGTTTTGCTTGCAACAACTTTATATACCAAACATGTTTGTTTAATGAAAATGTTGTTATGATAACTATAAACAACATATTTTTAATATGACTAATGTTTTCATGAAGTTGGTTTCATTTTCACAGGTCACTGCTTCCTTTTCCAGCCTCACAAACAGTTTTCTCAATCATTTTGGGCACTGAACTGGTGCCTCAGCACCTGGATCTGTGTCATATGATTTGATCTTCTTTTCAGTGTCCTCCTATTTGTCCCTGTCCATGTGCTGTTTTTTTCTGACACTTTTTTTTTCTTCTTGTGTCATTTTTATGACAGTTTTTCTCCATGATGTGCTTGTTAAAAGAGGTGAGATATCTGGAAAAATTTAGACTTTTTGTGAAATAAAAGAAAAAAAAAGAAAAAAAATGGAAAAAAAAAAAAGAAAAAGAAAAAGAAGGAAAAAAACCCCAAAGCAACTGACCAATAAGCTACCTAGAAAGTAATTTTACTTTTTCTAATTATTTGTGTGCATGTTATCTTAAAATCTACATTCATGACTTTATCTACAACGTAAGGCATATTTTGTAAATGAGTTTAAACACTCTATCAAATTGTAATTATTCATGAATAGTCTCTCTTTATTGCTGAAGATATGCATCACACTAACAGAGTTTGATATACTGGTTATACAAATAAAGTTCATCTGAGGTAACACAGTTTATTCCTTTCTCAGGCATCCAGCCTGGATCTCAGCTGCAAAGTAAGTACCTCTCCACATCTCATTACCAAAATAGCAACCTTCTTAATCCTTTGCTGTGAAGAACAAAGGTTCGATTCAGTCTCTGGAGCAGAAATAGGATCTTATTAATGCACTGGCAACTACAGTGTTGTTATTTTCGTTAGAAAAGAGAGAAACAGGAATTTGCTGATATATGTTAGATTAAGGGCTGTTATTGTTTTGAGATTAATTGGATTGTTAGCTGGACCTTTCTGATGTCAGCTGAAAATCTACAAAATACATTGCAATTTAATATTCTGGATGAGATCAGGAGCTACTTCCTGGAAATTCACATCTATTCTTTGTATTTTTTCTGAAAGAATCACTGAGGCTATCAGTCAAATGGTGTATTGTTTACTGTGTAGGGAGAAAAGTTCTTGTGTCAGTCTTGCCTGGAGTGCTGGCCTTGCTGGGCTCAACCCACTTGTCATCCAGTGGATTAAAGCTGAGACCCAAGATACCAGCAAGGTACTTCCTGCTCAGCCTTTGGGGAGGTCTGTGCATTGGCTGAGTGTTGAGGCTTGAACATGTCACAGCTGATGTGTGAATTCACATTTTAGAGCGTCAGAGCTCCAGTGATGTTTTATGGAGTCCTTTCTTTCTTTCAAAATATTTGCTGTCATGTAGTGTTGGGCTGCAGTGGGCTGTAGCATTTGGGATCCCTGTGGAGTAGACTCTGTCTCTGGCAGCTCATCAGGATAAAAGTTGAAATTAGGATTGCAGAGAAGAGCCAGAGAAATTCCACTTGCTGAATTAAATGTTATTGAGCTTGAGGACCTGGAAAAGGGTGAGTGATGTGTCTGGGTGAACTCCCAAATTGGTATGAATGACAGGCATAGAAGGTATTGCTTAGAGCAAAAATAAATGCAGTGTAACTGATCTGTTGAGACCAGCTGTTGAAACAGTTTCTGGAAATGACTGGTGCTTGATAACTCTTAGTGATAGGCAAACGGCATACTCCAAATTACGTGTGGTCCATTGTGTAATTCTGTGTGGGTGTGGACCTTTGCAGGTTATTGGCCTATGCCACCTGGCACAAAATGTGTTTGCTTAAGTCTTAGCATGTAGAACTTTGGGTGTTTGTCTTCATGTGTATGTGAAAGGTTCAGGGTTAAGTGAGGGAGAACTAACCAGAAACTGAGATCAGCAGAAGCATTCTGGATAACTGTTCCCAGACCTGAGTAATGAAGACCAGTAAGATGGCATTTGCATTGAACCTCAGCTCTCTGCTTCTATTCCTCATGATTAGGAAAAACACTGTATTTGGCCTCTAGGAGAAATGACAAAGAGTTGTCTACTGACTGAGCATGTAGTCCGAGACATGTCTTAAGTATGTGAACTTCTATTTGTGAGTTGGAAGAGGTCTCTGAGCATAGTCTAAGGCTATTATGTAGTATTAATTGCTAATTTATCCTGATTGTCCATGTCACCAGAAGGTTTAAAGAGTCAAGTTTTGATAGAACAAGAATGTTTGAAGTACCAATAGGATATTTGGGCCCAAGTCTGCTCTCTGTTCTACCACTGCAAAGTTGGGATACTTGTATTGGTTTCTGAGTGACAGGGCAAAGCAGGACTGGACCTGAGAGACAAAGCTGTGAGTTGCCTGTCTGTGCCTTGGGCAGTGAAACAGCTGACTGAAGAAACAGCTCATGTACTGCTTGCATTTCTCCTTGATGGTTTCCAGCTGTCCTCTTATCCCTGGCATGCAAAACATTAATTACTTTCAGCTTATGAAAATAAGTAAGAGGCAGCGTGTTCTACCCACCTTATAGTGCTGCACATGAACAAGGCACTGCAAACAATGATCCATGATCACAAATGCTAAGTGACGTTGTTATTAAGCCAGGGGCTGAGTAAAAAGAAAGTTCCTTCGTTGCTAAACATAGCCTAGATGGTTTCTCAGCCTGTGCAATAGAGGAAGACATGCTTGCATGCAGGAGATCAGTGTGTATTGCACTTTACCATACATCAGAGTGTCACAGACGTCATGCTTTCATCTCCACAGGTATTTTTGCATTAACAGGCAAGAGAAAGGAAAGAGCTAAATAGGACAGTAAAAGAAGAAGGCAGTATTTTTTTTTCTTCAGCCTGTAAACACATTTGTAGGATATTAACAGTTTGGGGAGTTTTCATTATAGTTCTTGCACATTTTCAGATTAGGGTTCCTAGACAGCTTTGTCAGAGAATATGAATAATTTGAAGGTATAAAATGTATTCAAGGTATAAAATGTATTCACACTTTAATTTTCAGACTTGTTAGTTTATTGTTACAACACGAGACTGAATAAGTGATACTTTTCTGCTGCAGCAAGACGATCTGTCACTACCTTGCTGTCCAGGCTGGAAGTAAAGTATTAGCAGAAACTAAATGAAATCAAGAGATGCAGGAGAAAATGCATTAAGCAAAGCTTGAAAATCCCAATGTCTTTACACCATTGCTAGTCCTAAAGAAGGATTTTGCTGAATTGGATGGACTGCTATAGACTCTGTTTAAAGCAAATTGAAAAGGACAAATTGAAATCCAAGTGAATACTAGAGACAGTGGACAAGGTTATGCAAAAGTTGGAATATGTATGGATGCTGCAGTCATGATGGAAGAATTTCTGTGAATAGGAAAAGAAGGTGTTGACAGGTTGGTGTTGCCCAACTAGAAATGTTGTATAAGCCTGGAGAAATTATCCCTATGATTATAAATATAAATAATAAATGAAATACAGATACTTTTATGGACAATAATGAGTCTGGACAAATATACTACTGAAAAAACAATGATTACTAAGACTGCTTGGAAAATGAGTCATACTGGGGTCATCAAAGAGCCAAATTAGATGAATTGTGGTTGAAATGTTAAATAGGTTTTTTTGATTTCAGTCATAGAATGTAACTGTGATGAAGTTCTGATATGATGGTGGAGGAGAAAACTGAGAAGAAAGCAGAAAATGTGTTTGGAAGGGTAGGGAGAAGTGGCTTGTATGAATTCTCTGTCTTACATTTAACTCCTGATGCCATCTTAGATCAGAAGTACTGCGATCTCCAAGGAGCTGGTTTCCACTTAATTTATTGCATTGACTCAGATATATAGTGGGTAGAGGTGGCAGACAAACTTACATTATGTGTTTTGCTATAAAAATGATGATTGAAAAGTAGCCCGAGATCTAGAAAGGGCTGTAACAGACATGGTGGAACTGCAGAGTAGACTGGGGCTGTAGGTGAAAGTGAACAGCAATCGAAACCAATCCAGTTTTTATCTCTCATTTATGCATTTTACTATAGAAAGATAAAGCAATAGGATTTGTGTGGTTTGAGAAAGTTTAATTCTATTGAAGCACCTGATGTTTATCTCATTTCTAAGGTGGGTGCTGTTGTAGGAAATCTCATGTGTTGCCTAATTGCCATGATTTTAACCAGAGGATTTTCAGAGTGCAATCCTGCATTTAAATATGTTTATCTCATCCATTCAATAATACTTTGTGAGCTGCTGGTATTCCCTAGGGACCTGTCACCCTACAGAATATGGGAAATTAAACTAGTGAAAGGAGTTTGGTAGAGCACATGTTGATTTTATATTTCCTTGAGGAGGCAAATCCTGAAGGAGCACATGCTTTTGAGCAGGAGATCACTCTGTCTTCTTAGTGGAGTAAGACTTACAGTGAAGTTAGGAAAGTGTCAGCCAGGAAGAGTTTTGATACTCAAAGTAAGGAATAGTCATATCAATCCAGCAAGCAAACTACCATGCTCTGGCAGGCTTCCTAAATTAGTGAGCAAAGCCAGCCTATACGGTATATTGCTCAAGATTCATCCTGTGTTTCTACTCTTAACTGCCTGAGTCACTGAAGGTATGTCTACTCAGGGTTTGGCAGGCAGATATAAACTCACTTTGTCCATGCTCCAAGCTGGCTGGATGAAAGCTGCCTGGGAATGGGAATCTGTGTAGCCATCACTAGTATGTGGCTGAGCCTGAACTGATAAGTTCTGCTGGGAAGCAGAGTATATTAGTTTGGGATCAGAATTAGAGGGTTTCAGTTACAAGACTTTAGGATCAGAGGTAGCTTCTATCAGGGCATCTTGGAGCATTTGCAGATGGAATTGCATCTTTTTGCAAATCTGCCATGGAATTGCATCCTTAATATGTTAGAAGGGTTAGCCAGATGTGATCTGGAAAAATGGTGCCCTGAAGGCAGCACATTCTTTTAAAGGAAATCTTGAGTAAAAATCCAGTGCCAAATTCCAGCTTTGGCAATTTGCTTTCAGATACTTTCTCTCAGGTCGGAGGATTGATGTATACTAGTGTTTGCAAGGAAAACTTAAAACTGTATATTTGAATCTAAACCAAACTGGTCTGTGGAAAGGACTGTGCACAAATGAGCACCTTGCAGTAATAGCTGCCTGAATTAAATGTCCCTCCCTACACAGTCCATTACACAAAACGCTTGCTCCCTTGTCTACAATGAATGGAAAGTGCTAATGACAGCTGATTTATTTGATGTCTCAGGCTCCTGAGTTACTTAGGTACTTTTGAAGATGTTCTCTTTCAAATTACATTCTGTAATTTATTTCCATGCCTCTGATTTTCAGAAAAAAACCCCTGTTCCTAAATAAATTAATGAGTGTTTAAAAATTATTTTGCCCTTAGCCTCAGGAGATCGTTAGTTGCTATGTTCTGGAAGCAAATGAAAACAGTGCATTCTGTAGGATATAAAACTATTCCTAACTGTGGCAGTGGATCACTGCAATCATTAGATTAATACCAACTATTATCATCCAGGATGCTCATCTGGTTTTACTGAGCTTTGTTAACGAAATGGAAATGATTAAATTCATCCTGTCTGTCCCTCTAAAGCTGTGCCTGTGAATGAGTCACTGTTTTACAAATGGGTGTTGCCAGACACTGATATTGAATACGGCTCCAGCCCTCAGAGCTCTGGGTCCAGCACCGCATTCTTGGAGTCCAGACTGGAACACTGAAATTCCCATTGAAATCTGTGGGAATTCTGCATGGCCAAAGCCCAGCTACCTTTATGGCTGGCTGAGGCAGCTTTGACAGAGCTGTAGCTCTATGCATGTAGTAGCTTGAGGACTCAATATGCATCTCTTCACTTAGTCACTTGAAACCCAAGATGCAATTGAGGATACCACATTCCACTTAGGTTTTGTTTGCTTGAGGTCAGCTGATTGGCCACTGCTGCCTCTGGACGTGACACCTTCCACCCCACTGGCAGAGCTGCAGCTGTGGTTTCTGTGCTCCCTGGGCACAAGAAGTATTTGCACAGAGCAAACCCCAGTGTGTCAGTCAGCTGGCCTGCCCTGCCTGCTCCAGTGGTCCTGGCTGGCTGCACCAAGGGTGGAATATGCTTCAGCCTTTTTGCAGTCATGGAGCTGTTTGCATGTCCCGAAAGTAAACAGCTCCCAAAGATCTTCTTGTGGAGTTTCTCGCAGTAAGCTGTGTCTTATGGACGGGGTTGACCCAATAGTTAATTTTGCTTGTTTGCCTCGCAGATGAGACAGGGCTTGAATAGTCCTGGCTTTGGGGAATTTCACATCTGGATTCAAATTCTTTATGGCTACTGTTCCCTAATCTGTGCCATGGGCTGTTCCCAAGTCATAGTTCTGTACTTTTCCAAGCTTTGTGTCTCATATCATCCCCCCAGGGTCATTTGTAAAAGTGGGAGGGCCAGATTGGTAGTTGCAAGAAAGAGAAGTCTCATCACTGACGTCAATGCAGCTCTTCCACTTTAGCAAGGGATCAAGCCCATCCACCAGTGTCACGGTCTGCTGGGGAGGAGGGGAGGCAGCCTCAGAAGTGTTGGGTTTGCAGTTCGCCAAGTGACAAACAGAGAATCTGAGTGCGGTAGCCAGGCGTGTTACAAAACACACTGTTGGAGAGACAGCTCTCTCTGGAGGCTTCAGTCTTGATTTACTTACTCCTGGTCGTTGTCCTGATATTCCATGGCTTTCAGACAATTAAAAAAACCCCTTGATATATGGACTTCTGTGAGAATAATTGGCTGAGACCCCTTTGGGATTTCTGGGTGGTTTTATGTGGTATAGCAGTTGTTGGCATAGCTGCTTTTGTGCAGCTGGGTAAGGCTGTAGTGGAAAATCCAAGGCTGGTTGCTCTGTGTCACCAAATGTATGACTACACATAGGTTTAAAGTAATTTAAAGCTTCCAAATATTTTACAAATCTTCATGTAATTTAAATAATTTTGAAACCATGAATTTAAGGGAATAATCCTGAATTGAAAGGAAGGGAGTCTGAAAGCTCTAAGGAAGGCAGAAAAGAGCTAAGAGCTTTCTCAGGTGCAATGGGGAGTAGAGGAGGGGAGAAAGGCCACAGAGCCTTTCAGAGATCCCCTAGTGCTGTTGCCAGAACTCTGCCTGTTTTGTGCATTTCTTCTCCTGTGCTTTTGCTCAACTGAACAGTCTCTCCAGAAATCAGCAATTGGAAACACATAACAAGTAATTCTCTTTGCCAGGTAAACGGGAACAATAGTTGAGTGGGAAAGAATGAATCACTGCCATTAACAAGAAAACTAGGGTTGCTCTCATCATCAACACAATGCAGTGTCTATTCTCAAATGTCAGGGCTAATAACTCACCATTTACAAATTAGACTTAACCCCCTCCCACACAAACCCACATAGCCCTTGCTAGCCTTCAAGCTTAGGTTATAGCTGCCTTTCTCTGAGGGCTACCAATAAAACCTTCAAAATACATATCCTCCAGACAGTCTGGCTTCTTTCAAGATCAAATACTCTTCCCCTTTTCCCTCTGGATTTTGTTTTAATTACAGCTACATCACTGAAAAATGTGGAAAGCCCATCTAAGGCCCTAATTATCCTTAATGTAAGAGGACCATTATTGTCTACAGATGAAATGAATAATGCAACCAGTAAGAAAAATTCCAAAGTTTTGATTACCTTAATAAATTCCTAAAAGTGAAGGAACTCACAGATCTTTATCCAATGCAACCACAAATTATTAATGCAGGTGGGAGTATCAAAAGCTAGAGGGTTTCAGCTGGCATCTTAACAACATCTGTTGAGATGGTGTTTTTCATCCAGTGTACTGATGGATTATAACTATAGCCACCCAGAAAAGGTGTAACAAGGATGCCAGTTTCCTAGATAACCATCATGTAGGTGTAGAACATGAGATGTTGCTAATTTCAGATGCTCATCGGGATATTAATAACCTCCATACTTTGAAAGTAATGGGCTTGTTTGAATTCCTGGTCCTGAAATAAGATATCCAGGATATGTTTTTCATTCAGGATGGCTTTTAAAGTGAAGTCAAAACAGGTAACTGGAAAAAAGGACACAGAGACAAATTTGGGACTTGTTAGTGGAGCCCACTTAGCAAATTCTGATTGCCCAGTCTGACACCAGCAGGTTTTTATTAATGAATAAAACATTCTTTCTTTCTCTTCAAATTGAGAATTCTTCAAAGTGATTTACATGCAGTTCTTAGCACAGCTGTTTTTCTGGGGGTGTGTGCGCTGTGTGGGGGATCTATCAGCAGTCTGGCTACCTCTATGTGATCTTGGGTAAGGCCTGGATAAAAATCAAAGGCCAGATTGTTCTGTTTTCCCAAATGTGTTGCCTGGGGCCTGCTAATTAATAGAATGTCTAGGAATGTCATACATCTATTGAAAAAAAAGCGTCACTTGAAAATTGCTATTGTTTTAATTGAATGTTGTCATTTTCACATAGTGACCAATATCTCAGCCTACCAGTCCTCTTGAAAGAGCAAACTGGAACATGGGAAAACTGGACACTCATAGGGAAATGCTGTCTTGTTTTTAAGTTATTTTTTAACGTAAGTCTCACAGAGTCATAAATGCTCTCACATGTTGACTGGGGTCCTTGTCCTGGAATTTAGACTTGTATTTCATTCTAATGAATTATTCCAACATAAGCCAGTGCTGGAGGCTGAGTGTAAGCAGGGTTAGAGAACTGAGCTGATTTTGACCTACCAATGGAGCATAACTGAAAATATTTGCCGGAGATATGGCACTTTGTGTCATGGACAGGTCAGCTGAAACTCTGAGGCTGTGCATGGCAGTAGGCATGCAGGGATGTCTAACAGTAAGTGCTTGCAGGATTGGGTGGTAGGTGGTCCTCATTTATTTGCTGCTTTAACGAAAATCTGGGATTTGTTATGGAGTGAGTTAGTTCCTCTGGGAAAGGTGGGTGTAACTTGTCAGGACATGAAGGATAACTAACCTCAGACATTTGGGAAGTTGTGTGTGTGTGTGTGTGTGTGTGTGTGTGTGTGTGTGTGTGTTTTGATGCATATGATTTTGTTATGTAAAATAGTGAGGCTCACCCCCTGCTCTGCCTGTGGGTTTCTGCACAGTTCTTTTGAAGGAGAAGGGTAGCTCATATGATGAGGTGAGAAAGAAGATGAATGGAAATAGAAACCAGGAGGAATCACTTCTTCAGCTGAATAGTTATAAGTGCTTCTAGAAGTCAAAAATTTTTGTCCTGTTTCCCTGGGCATATACGAGGGAAAATAGAAAATTATCTAAAGGTTAAATCTTGATTTTTGCAAATTTATTTGCCTGCAATTTATTTGTATATGATGAGAGACATTTTGTAGGATATCTGAATGTAAGCATTCCCCAAATGCACCACAAGCTGTCAAAAGAAGGTAAAATCCTTCTTTTTCTTCTCTCTGTAAGTCCTGGTTTGGAAACTGGTTTTCATTTGATTTGTTTCTATCAGTGCATTACAGCAAAAGTGTGTGCTTTGGACCATGGGTATAATTTTGGAGGCTTCTTATGTTGAAAACTCCCTCAGTTGGCAAATAGATCATTCAGTGCTATGTTTTCTGGGAACCCAGCAAAGATGATGGCATTTTGGAGGCGGAAAGAAGCAATGGGGAATGAGGGGGAGTATCTTTTTATCTGTCAAATGCAGTTGTGGTATCTCTGCAACACTGTGCTTTAAGTGCAGTGTGCTGGTCTTGGCTTTTATGAGAGCTCTGGAAGAGTTTTGTGCACTGCACAGTCTGATTGACAAAGAGGTTTTCTGTCCTCGTATGACCTTCTTTTAATTTAAAAAAAAAATTCAATAAAAGTTCAGCCACACAGCAAGAGATGAATTTAAAGACTGCACACCATGTGACAGTGGTAAAACTTTCATAATAGCCGTCATATTTGTTGGTTTAAAAATCAACTTCATTGTCATAGTTAATAGTTTGCAGCTGCTGTAGAACAGAGGCAAATTGCTATGTATGTGTCAGCCCTAAATGCAAGTAAGATCCACTGACTAGGACGACTGGGTTAGTTTTTCCTATCTATTGGTAGTATTGCTGATCATCATCTCTACGCGATGAGAGGATTTCATTGCCACATTTCAGCACTGCTGAGCTGATTATGTGAACTTGCAAGTAAAATAAACTTGTTTTCAGTGTCCTGCCAAAATATACTCCACAACATCCCATTAAAAAGGCTTCCAGGGTCATGCATAAGTAGATGCAACCCCCTGCAAATCTATGGGATATCATCAGCATTGATTTAACTAATGAAGGTAAGTTACATGAAAAGTGTTAAAGAATCAGAATTTAGCACCTAATTTGAAGCTCAGTAATAAAAGCCTTTTTGGAAGATCACAAGGTAGGTTCTCTGCCAACTTATAACATATGAAAGTAGTTATAATTTGCACCAGGTTCATATCAGATGGGAATGGGAAGTAGATGAAACAACTCTGTCTCCGTCATGCTGGTGATGTGCAGAAGGTGTGTAAAGTCAAAACAGCCCAGTGCTCGAAGTGTAGCAAGCAGGCTGGGCAGGCAGAGGAATACGTGAAGTGTCTGTTGACTATCCTGGACTGAAGCCTATCCAAAAAAGCCTCTGTATGGCATCAGGAGTCGTGGCAACCATGGGCAATTATGTCTAAAGGGATCTTTTGTGCTTTTAGGCTAGGCAAATATAGTGTTACTGAGATTTAGGAAGATCCTGCTTTACTTCTTCTCCTCCCTACTCCATCTGCTGTTAAAATAGAACTGAATTTAAACTGTGGACCTAAAGCTGAAGAATGATGTATGAGGGGTATCCCTTTGAAGTGATGTCAGAATGAATGTGGTTATTTAAAGCAGAGCATCCCTTGATGTTTTAGAAAACTCACTGAGTTCAATAGGTGCAGGTCAGGCTGCCCAGGATGCTGTGTTCTCATGGCTGAGGGTCAGCTTCTCCTTCAAGAAAGTAAATTGTAGAGGAGCTAGAAAGGCTTAATGACTGAGCTTACAAGAAGACAGTACTTTTAATGCTGAAGTCAAAGACTCAGAGCCTAAATGGTGGGAAAACTTCCCCAGGGAAGAGGCAGCCCACACAGTCCTGCACTACATTACTGTTAGTGCTACTTCACTTATTTGGTTGAGATTTCTCATGTGTTTCCTGGGCCAGAACCTGACCCGCAGGTCTCATTTACAGTTCAGAGAATTTCAGTTTGGCATTTTTGTGAACATTGTGTAATTGCAATAATTTCAACTTTTGTTATTCCTTCAGACTTGGATAATTTCTCAGCGTGCTAGTTTATTTTATTCACATAGAGACCGTCACTAGCACTGAAGTCTAAAGTAAATACATGGGATATCTAATTAATCTGTGGTTTCTTTTCTGCTGGCCTTTGGTCTTTATCGGTTTGTGGAGGTTGCTTTGTTTTACAAACAAAGGGAAGTGTGTACAAGAAGATGGGTGGAACCTTCAACGCACCCTGGTCAGTGTGTGAGGGCTTGAGCAGAAAATGCCACACAGTAGGTACCTCCCCCCATTTCTGAAGTATATTCCCCATCCTCTTGATGGAGTTTCCTAGCCCTGAGGAGTGAGGGACATCTGGACTGAGCCCTGGTTATTTGTCAACCAATTCACAATTAGACAAAATGTCTTTCCACAGAAAGAGTAGAGAGGGAAGGAAGATCATAGAATCATAGAAATGCTCAGGGCCCCATCCAACATGGGGTTGAACACTTGTGGGGCGTCCACAACTTCTGTGGGAAACCTGTTCTGTGCCTAACCACCCTCAGAGTAAAGATTTTTTTTCTAACATCTTATCTTAATATTTCCTCTTTTCATCTAAACCCCTTGTTCCCCCCTGTCACTAAATGACCATTAAAATGTCATTCTCCCTCTTTTTGCTCCCTTTAAGTACTGGAAGATAGCAATGAAGTCTTTCCAGAGCCTTCCCTTCTCCAGGTTTAACAACTCAACTCCCTCAGCCTCTCTTTACAGAAGTGCTCCAGCACAATAATTTTGTGGCCCTTCTCTGGACTTGCTCCAACAGGTCCATGTTTTTCTTGTGCTGGAGGTCCCATAGCTGGGTGTAGAACTCCAGGTGGGGTCTCATGAGAGCAGAGTAGAGGAGCAGGACCACCTCCCTTGACCCGCTAGTCACACGGCTTTGGGTGCAGCTCAGGATGCACTTGGCCTTCTGGACTGTGGGCATACCCAAGATACACTCCTGTTAGAAAAGGTGGGACAGATGTCTGGAAGAGAACAGCTATAAATGTGTTGGAACTATCCCTTTAATATCAGATCTGCATTTATTTTTCTGCCTTTTGGGACAGAGGAACTTGCAAGTTTTTGACCTATAGTTCTCTGTCTTCAATATCCTTGAGTGTCTCCTGGAGGTTGTGGACAAAGTGGCCTATTTTTCCTTGAGGGTAGTCATTCTTTTCTGAAGGAGACTTCGACCTGCAAGGGCGGTTGACCTCTGTGATTAGAGAAAGAGGGTGGACATTATCTGATTAAGTGTAAAGGTATCTGAAATGGAAATGTGCTATTATAGTAGTCCTTGATCACTCTCTCATAATCTGTGGATAAGAAGCCAAAGTAGTCAAGGGACTGTAGGCGCTGACTCTCCTTATCCTGGAGCAGATGTGTAAAGTGGCAAATGGACTCTGTCTGTCCATAACAGTGTCTCTGTCTCTTAATTAGAGGGGGACTGAGGCAAGAAGATTTTTTGTCTTCTGCTTACAGTGGTGGAACAGTTTGTAAAGATGGTGATCTGTATTTTACCTTCCTTCTCATGTTGTCTTCCTTCTCACCTCCAAACATTGACATAACTTTTCAGGATAGGCATGAATTAGGTGTGTTGAACATAAATTTTGATTTTTGTCATTGTAGCTTTGCCTGGAACAACACATAATCTACTGGCATTTTGGATCTGCAGGAGAAAACCAGAATGTTTCCACCATCAAAGGTCTCTTGGAGTTGTTGAAAGAAGGTTGGAACACTCCTGTTTTTCTGACTTTCTTTTCTTAAGGTATTTTTCAACCTATCTGATTTCCAAAAAGAAGTCTGATTTTTATTTTACCTTGCCCCACCCCTGTGGTGTTTTTGACATTGGCCAGAAATGAGAAGCCTTGAGTTGGAAAGGTGTCATCAAAACAATGACTAGATATACTTGGAAGAAATGTTTATTATTTGGCTTCCTGCCTCTGAGAGCTGCTAATTACCAAGCAATTATGACCAGACATAATTTTTCACTGTCTAAAGCTGCCTCTTGGGTTTAATATCTGTCAGAAAACAAAAACCAGAAAATTTTTGAGGAGTCCAAAAATGGCCAAGAGATGTATAAATGTTTCCTCAGGGCATCCTTTGCTACCTTGGACTTCAAGGCCAGGAGTTTGGCTATCACTGCCTCCTTAGAAAGCATTCTTGGCTCCAGTATCCTGATCCATCTTTTCTCTCCTGGCTTTTCAAATAATCAAACCGTAAAAGTAGTTAGGGGAGTACATTATGCATCTGCAACTTCTGTGATCTTTGGATGCTTTAGGAGTCAAAACTCCACATGGATTTACCACAGCTGAGGGCTGTGTGTTTGACTCAGAAATCCTTTTGCATGCAAATTAGAGGACAACCAGTGCAAAACAATGTGGTTATAATGCATTAGCTGAGCAGGAAGCATGGAGATCTGTTTCTGCTCTGTCAGGAAACAGTTTGTCTGTGGAAATGGCATGGCACAGTGCTTGGGAAGACAATGCTGTGAGCAGTGTCCAGTAGGCTGGCGGCTTGAGAAGGTCCTACAGGGGCACTGTCAGTGCATCAATAGGCCTGATTTATCACCGTATTATATTAATTCTACTCCAGGGTAACTCTATTCAAGTCAGTGAATTTATCATAGGGTAAAGCTGGTGAAAAATGGTGCCTCATCCTTCTTGCTTTTTGCATGAATTTCTTCCATAGAGCCCCATCGATACTTTCAGTTCTGTCTCCTTCATGCCCAGCTGTGACAAGGTGGGAGCTGGCAGCTTCTCATTATTGCATAGAGGAGTTGGGATATATTCCTGGTACTGGCAGAAATTTCTGAACCCCAAATTTGCCAACTAATCCTTAAAAATGCTTTCTGGTGAAGACAGACACATGAATCTTACAGTGTGGTTCTTGAGAAGGCACTTTGAAAATGGGATTTACTGTTGAGGTGGAACACCAAAGGCTGTCACACCACTAAGCTGAGAATAAACAGAGAAGAAAGCCTACATGAGAATGCCATGAAAGTGGGTATAAATGAGGGAGGGAGTAAACTCTTGCATCCAAACAGAGTTTGACATTTGCCTGTAACATGCAGGTGTTTTGCCAGCATGAAGAACAGAATTGAGAAGTGAAAATCTACATCTCCATGTTCATCTTTCAGCAGGCTTCCAAGCATGCACATTTCATTCAAAATCACTACCAAGCTGTTTATGGTACATCTGTGCCAACTGCAATGTTTTATGTAGTCATCGAAGCCAAATCATTGTGACCTGATGTGACTCAATTTTCTAAAAGGGTGCATCTTGAGAATTCTCATTTTCTTCAGTTCAAAGAGAAACACTAGGAAAAGTGTTGGAATGGATCTGAAAACAGTGCGGCATTCTTATGCAGAGGCAAGAGTGCCATTCAGGCAAATGCCAGAAGAAAATCTGTCTTGGGTGTGTTTTTCAAAATGAGTCTGAAATATTCATTGGAAAAGTGTCAGGAATATGAGACTTAAATGAACTCATTTACATGCTCTGATTTTGCCTATTTCTGTGGTATTGGGAAGTGCAATAATAAATTCTAAGTGCTCTGTTCCTGAAATTTTAGTTCACTTTTTTTTTCTCTGCATGGAAATTTATTTAAGAGTGTATGTGAAGTCTGGGGTTTTTTTTTCTCTGTTTTTATTTTTTCCTCCATATTTCTCTTATTTCTTCTCCATATTTCTCTTAATATAAGTTTTATACCTCTGTGTGACTTTTATACCTGTTAAGGATATGGAGAAAAATAAAGTGAATTTTTTTTTGTCTTTTCTTTTGCTGCTGTTTTTCTTGGATTATAGAAAAACTCTTGTTTATATATTCAGCTGTTTAGATATGTTCTCCTGCATAGGCCATGGTTTATTATGCGTTTTATCCTTGTTTCCTCAAATACTACTGAATACTAGCAAAATTTTCCAAAGTTCTTCAAGCTGAGGTCAAATGCTTTCAGGCTCATAAATCCTCCTGGTCAGTGTAAGATATTTTGATACTTGAAATTTGCCACCATCTTTCTCTTCAGTAGCACTGCCTGGTTTTAGCTTCATCTGAGATTGAACTGAACAGTTAAGCATTGTCAGAATTTATAATCAACAGTTGGATCTATGTGTAATAATACCAGTGATGCTGGGTTTTGTTTTTTGAGAGGTTCCCACTACACCAGACAACAACAGACACAGTTAAAAATGGCTCATGTTGTTTTTGCATGCAAACCATGAAAGCTGTTTAACTTTTTTAAAAATTATAGTAGTTGATGAGAGGCTTCCTTCTGATGAAATTAGTTTCAGTATCGTAACTGATGAAATAAGGAGGAGGAGATTACCCCAAATGACCTTTGTGTCTGAATCTTTGTTTGGAAGGAAAAAAGACTTTTTCGAATGTACTTCCAGATAGTATCTACATTTCTTAGAAACTTGCAGGGCTTTTTGTGGGAAACCCCCAAACTATTTCTGTGTGGCTTTGGCCAAAATTATTTGGTTTTCTCTTACCAAATTTCAAAAAGTTTGAATAGTTGGCTTTTCTGAAGGAAAGGCAATACTTTCCATATAGAAAAATCCCTATGTTTTTTTAGCATTGCTTTTTTTAATTTTTTTTTATTTTTTCTTTTTTTTTTCCTTTCCACATTTCTGACAAGCAAAAGAGTGCAAAAGTACCTGGAATTACAGTTTTTATGTAATGAAATTTCTAAGCAAAAATTAAGATTTACAGTCTCTGTGTTTTTTGCCTGCTGCAGCACCAGTCAGTCCCAATACATTAGGCTCACAATTTGACAAAAATACAAACACAGATTAGTGCTTCTTCCACTGCAACAGTGCAAATACTTTTATGGCTAATTGCCATTGACACCAGCCAGTGAGGAATAGGGGCTGTAGTTGCCTAAACAATCTGAACTATTACTGAAAGGGATCAGCTGCCCTTTAGGTACCCTTCTGCTGTGATTGCTGGAGTGTTCATGTTCGTGCAAAAGATGTCAGAAAAGGAAACTTTGCCAACTGAAAACTAATAATATGAAAAAAAGGAAAGTTAATGTGGACAGGGGCAGTGGCTTAAACAGAGGTAATGTAATTTGGTTGAAGTCTGAAATTGATATTGCTTTGAAATTGCAGTGCAGTCACATTGCATGCTTGAGATTATGCAGTGTTGGTGCCACAGGGAATTACAGATGTTCAGTTTTGTGGTGCAGTTCTGTTTAAAAGCAGGCTTGGATGCTATACCTGCTGGGTAGTGTGCTTTATGGGCTGTTTCAGCAGGTCTGCACGAAGCAACAACCCCGATCATGCATCTTTCTCCCTTGTAAGTGAAAGAGTCTGTGCTGGTCTGCGTTGCCCTTCCTAGACACATGGAAGAGTTTCTCAGGTGATTTTTTTTCCTATCCTTGTCTCCATAGACTGTGGGGATACATTTGCAGAGTCTGAGACTGCTTTTCAGAATGTGGGAGTACAGTATTGTTGCTGTTCTGTCTATTTCTTATTTTAAACCAAGGGATTGTACCTCCTGACTTCCCTAAATCAGGCTTGGAGCCTTCAGTTATGATTGAAATGAAGATGAAGGCTTAAATGCAGGGATTAGATAGTTAAGATGGGGGTTTATAAAATACCCATTTTTGCCACGAGATAATTTTGTGATATTTCTGTAAAGAAGGCTCTTCAACAAAAACTGGAAGGAATTCAGCCATGAGGAATTCCAGCAGTGAGAATTTGAGATGTTTGGGAAATCAGGAGCAAACTGAAACTGAGGTCTTAGAAATGGTGGTATTTTTTTTTCTGGTGCCAAAAAGCAAGCCAAGTTTTTTTGTCCTGAACAATCTGTAGATTTAATCTCTTTTGAAGTGCCCAAGGGGTTCTCTGACAGAGTTTTGGAATCTGTGGTCCTCCTTGGTACTGTGTTTTACAGCTTCATAACAAAACACTGAAGCTGATTTCTGTAATGGATAAAGTGGAGTTCAGTATATATTTGATCTCTTTCAATAACTAGAAACCTTAACCATTTTGTAAACAAAGACCCAGCCCAGTGTGAATATGCCTAAGAAAAGAGAAATTTTATTGGATTGTGGAAGTAGTGTATCTTGTATCTTCTTCACTTATTAAAACATAAGGCCTTAATTTTAGAGTTAGGAATAAGAAAGATGACAAAGAATAGCACTAGGCTGGAAGCTATGAAGCCTGTGCCTTACTCCAGTGTAAACAGTTACGGCTGAGTCATTTTGATGAAAGTGTGTACAGCCAATAAATTTAATAAATAGATATATTTAAACACATGGAGGCAATGATTACATGAGGAAACTTGAGAACAATATTTTAAGGTGTATAAAGTTTTTTCATTTGCCATGAAAATGAATATCTATTGTATAGATTTCCTTTCTCTTTCCCACAGTCTATGAAAAGTTGAGGCCAGAAACAGCTTGAAGACTGAACATGGTTTGTCTTTAAAATCCAGCCATTCTTGTGCACATCTGCCAGAGGTGGACGTTGTCCTTCTCTTTTCTGCTGCGGGCAGACATCATTCAGTTCAGGAAATATCAGAGAAGTGACACAGCTCTGGTTTAGCACAACAATGACCCTGCAAAACATGGCCTTGAAAGTCTTATTGTGCTGGCAAACCAGGATGTCTGAGCATTCCCACTGCATATGGTCTTTGAAATGGTTAGCAAGGGTAGTGACAGTTTAATCTTTGCCCTTGTCTTTTAGCTATAGATGTGACTAACGGTGGGAAAAGCTAATGAGCAGATGAACGGCTGATATTCTGAACTTTCAATATTTCTGAGATATTTAGGTAAAGCAAGATAGGGCAAAATTTTGTATAGAGAGGTAATGCCTTTTACTAGGGAAAATAATAGAACTGGAAAGAAACAGCAACCCTCACTTGATGAAAGCTTGTCACTTTTCCCCAACTTTTACATCAGTTGCTCCAGTGATGTTTTCAGCTGGGTAAAATCACTATTTTTTAAATTACCATTAGTTATTTACTAAGTTTAAAGACAGAAGACAAAATAACATAACTATCTGCATTGTGTGGATGTTGCAATGTGAAGCAATCCTGAGGAATATACTCTTCAGTAAACTGATATTGTGTTTTAATTTGTGTATCTATCACAAAAAGTATTTAGAATGAACATCAAAAAAAAATTGGAACTGTGATATTTGGCGAGAAATATGTGTACTCAAATGTATATTCGGGTGAGGATGAAATGTATTAACAGTGTGATGTTTGTATCACGTACCCTTATTTTGCAAACTACCTGAAGTTATGTGTCTGACCCTGTCACTATCATATGCCATCATAGCAATCCAGTTTCACTGAAGTGTTAAGTTCACTGCTATTTAGGAAACTGTTTCTTTGAATTCCCTTTTCTCTGTTTCTAATAAATCTTGGTTTTGGCTATGATCACTCTTGCCTAGGTAATTTTGCAAAAATGCCTGTAGAATGCTGAGGAGCTCATCAGCTTTGTGGAGAAGACCATCAGACTTTCCAGAACTTAAAAGTTCCTCTCAGTGCCAATCATTAGACCAGAAAGAGGTTATTCAGTTATTTTTTGGTAAATTTTGCCTGCCACCAGGCTCCAGTGAACAAACAAACAAAAAAAACCCCCACAGAATCTCGAAGACTAAAAGAAGGCTAAAAATTTGTGTTGGTGGGTGGTCATGTCATATAAAAAAAGATGAAAACTGTTTAATTTATGCCTGGCTCTTGCCGTGCATGAGGAATGCCATCCCATAGCCATCGTGTCATTTGGAGCATTAGTCCCAAGAGGAACTATGTGTCTTGCTGATAATATCTGCATATGGGAAATCCTCAGAGGGTTTGTTAGGATACATCCGTGGCTGGCTGGACTCTCATGAGCTGTCTGGCACAACCAGACCATGTTGTATGGGCAGCTCTCTATCTGCACTAAGGTAATTTTGGCCTGTGAATAAAACTGTCAGACATGTTGGACTCCTGTGTTGCAGGTGGGATTTCGAATGCTGCACTATCTGGGTGCCAAAGTCCTTAGAAGTGATTCAGTGGGTTAAACCCAGAAATCTGAGTTTGCCAAGTGTTGTTACAGATAAATTCTTTCAGTAGTTGTTCTAAGACATCTTATTTAAACATAAGGCCTTAATTTCAGAGTTAGGAATAAGAAACATGACAAAGAGTAGCACTAGACTGGAAACTATGAAGCCTGTGCTTGACTCTAGTGAGAATAGTTACGGCTGAGTCATTTTGATGAAAGCATGTACAGTGTGAAAACGGGCTAGGACAGAAACTCATGGCTTCAGAAAATGAATTAAAAAGAATTCTTACTTCTATTAGAAAAAAGGCATTATGTCTGATTTCCTATATGTAAAAAAAACCTCAGAATAAACACAGCTGTTTAATATCTTGAGGTAGAAAACCAATGTCTTCTTCATGTTTTATGACCTATAAATTTAGTATGTCAGGCGCCTTGCATAGTAACTCATAAGCATTTTCCACTAAGCCAGGTTGCATGGTGTGCTTGAAGATGAAGTTTGAAGTGTCTGTTCCAATGACTACTTTCAGCCTGTTTGACAGACATTTGTACAGGGTGAAATGCACAGCCTAATTTCTGGCTGGTCTTTCAGTAGTAAAACTTAACGTCAAATTCATAACTTTATTAACACTTTTATTACTTTGTGACCTCATCCTGCTAGGACCAGGTTGGTTTCAGGCAGGGGACATGATGCATCGGTTATCGGACACATTGGCAACCTGATATCTGTATGTAATATGATGTCTGATACATGTGAGCTACAAATAATATGTGAATTTCACATTTGGGAACAAAACTTCCTAAAACATGGAAAATCAGAAGTTAACCTCAGTTCTTTTCTTCTATGTACATACTTGGACTTAGTCACTTACTGAGCATAACTTAAATAAACAAATGAGACTTAATTTGTGCTTGGTAGAAAGTTCCAGCCTCTTTCCAGTGAAAACTTCACCATTAGGTCCTAATGAATAATTAATTTTTCACTTTACTTTCTGAACTAAAAAAAATAATAAAATACTTCAGATTGATTCATAGTGAAAAAAGTTGTTTATCTCACTGTAATGAAAAATCCAATGTAACACAAATAAAACATTGTTTCTGCTTACATTAAACATTTTCTGCACCAAAATACTTTGTTTCATATACTTGTGGGATTTTGAATTCTCCTTCGTTTAAGTACATTTCAAAAGAAAGCAATTATTTTGAAAAGTCAAACCATTAAAAACAAACAAATATTTTCAAGGCTTTTATGTAGCTCTCTGATATCATCCCAGCTATATTTTATAGCAAATAATCTATTGAGTGAGGGGTTTTTTTGTTGTTTGTTTGGAGTTTTTTTGTTTTATTTTTTATATTGACTTATAAATGATTCCTTTAGCTGTCCTGGTCATTTTCTGATGGCTGCTTGCCATGATGTAATGTGTTTCGCAAAGTTTTCAGAGAATTGTGGTGCATACAGTTTGTGCACCTGAAAAATAAATATGGATAAACACATGTGAAGGCCCTTCCTTATCTATGGTTGGTGCAGGCTGCAGGTAAGGCTTGTCTTAATCTTGAAAATCTTTAATTTCCACAGGGTAAGTAAACCTTTAGGCTTTGTTTTCTGTGCTTGGAAGGGAATCAGACTAACACTGCGTTATCTAATTCTTCATCTTCTCTACATTTCAGGTCTCCACTTAGTTGATTTTGGAAAGCGTGAAGTGTTTGAGAGGATTAGAGACAGCAGCAGAAGAAGAATTCAGAGTATGTATTGAGTAAGGGATGTTGACTGTGGAGGGAGATTTTGGAGCTTGTTGTGTTTATGGACAACTACATTGCAGAGTTCACTTGAACTGGGGTTCATAAACTTGTGTAGCCTGGAAGGCAGGGCCCATTGGAAGGAGTCAGAATTTCAGTGCAAATGATTTACCCAGCTGTTAAGATAACACTTAAAGAGTTAGTGGTAAGATAAATTTTTTTAAGGTCTAATTTAAATTGACAAACACACTGAAAACTGCAGATGGGCTCAGGCTGAGAAGTAGAGTCTGTGAAGCCTTTCCAAACTCAGGCAGGTTGGGATCCAAATCTTCTCCTACCGCTCTGGCTTTTGGTTGCTTTTGAATTCCTCTTTGGTTCTTTTTTATGTCTTGTGTAAATCTAAGATGGTGGGAACATCTGGTTACAAGGCATTTACAATTATTTGGGTAAGGGGAATTCACTTTTTCTCAAGTGAAGCCCTCATTCCTGAGCCAAGCTCAGTGTCCATTGATGCCTAAAAGTTTGCTGTCTAGCTCACAGTTACAGCTAGGAATAGTTCAGTTCTACTAAATTTTCCAGTATCCAAATTACATGACGTTTCAAACGCTTTGCTTCATTCATTTCACAGTGAGGCTGGTCTGCTCTCAGCCCCACTATGATGGCTACTAGTGAAGAGGCCTCAAGAGTTGCTCTGTGTATTTTTGGACAGGGTAGAAATATTATTGTTAGACACATATAATGCCACTCAACTCTTCATGCTACAGAATTGACAATTATCTGAGTGCTGCTTTTCTTCTTGATCAGTACTGAAACAGTAACTAAAATTTGGACCAGTAGCCAGGAAGTCTGCAATTGATGAAGTGACAAATACAAAAGCCTGTTTTCATTTCAGCATTCCTCATTTGACAAGTGTTTACCTAGACAGTGTGTAGTCAAAATAAATTGTCATTTTTTGCAACCCCAAGTATTAGATATGTCAAAACTCCTGTGAAAACAGATAAACAAAATCTGAAATTTCCAGATGGGTAGCTGTACTGCAAGCAATCTAGCCATGATTCAAGTTTGAAAATTATTTGAACCACTTGTTGCAATACAAGCACATGTCTTAAAATATTAGGACTTATATCACAGAAGACTTGCTGTAATAATGAAGATAATCTTAGTTTCTATTCAAATAGGTTATGTGTTTTGATTTTGGTGGATCTGATTTTACCTAATTCTCCACACTTTCTTAGTCTGGCCAAAAGAAAGCAGTGGAAAATGTTCCCCAATGAGCCCAATACAGGCAGATAGACCAAAACTGTCCTTGGCAGGAGAAGTCTGCTGTATTCGTGTTCTAGTGAAATTGTGAAGAATGCCGTTACATATATTTCCTGTGACTTATCTCCTAAACTTCTTATACTTTTCTGTGATGAGTACATTGAGAAGCAGCCTGAATGCCCAAAGTGTGATTTTTTTTGAGGAAGTTGTATCTGCCTTCTAGTAGTCTTTGTGATTTTACATACTTCAAAGTGCAATCCAAAGTTAAGTAATATAGTTGTTGTTCTGTACGGGGTTTGAGAGATGTGGTTTGCAGATATTTAAAACCTCATGTGTGGACCTTAAAAGTGTAGATACCTGGAAGTGGAAAGTGTAATTAATTTCTGAATCCTATTTTCCTCCCTCCTTCATTCCTATCCAAGCATGTATCTCGTGTGCCTACCAGGGATAGATGCAGAAATACACATGCAGTCTACAAGTTCCATATTAACTCTTTCTGAATGAGCCATGGGAGCTCTGTAACTCTGCTTTTTACCTGGAATGGTCAAGCTTTTGTGTATTTTTTTGTGTAGACTAGAGAGGAAGTTTGCATCAAGTTTCAACTGACAATTTTCAGTTTTAACTGAGGTCAGAAGGACATAGGCTCAAGCACTGAGATTCAGACACTAGTCATGAAATTTCAGTAGCTTGTATATTACTGATCAAAAGTTCATACAAACAACTTCTTGAATTTTAGAGAAAATCTTCCCTGTTTCTCTATCAGCTCAACCCTGAAATTTCTTACAGTTATGTGAGTTTTACATAACTTTCTTTGCTGAATTTGGTCCTCACATGTAGTGTATGAAGAAAGACTCATATTCTTTGAGGGAATATGAAAGGGAGGAAAGCTACATTGCACTGGAGCCTCAATCCTTATCTCACCTCTTGTCTTCGTACAGCAACAGCTACTACACCTACAGTAAAGGAATGCTGAAATATCCCCATATCTGTCAAAATAAACAGCTGAAATTAAGAAGAAATTATTTTCTGACCCCATACTCACACACACTTCCTGAAAAATGCAATTTTGATGATGAATTCATTGTTCTATCTTGCATAGCTACAGAAATCATTAGTGGTCATGAATGATTCATTCCTTTTCAAAGTCTGCTGACTCAGTGACAGCTAGGAGCAGCTCGTTCCTCAGGTCCACCGTAGATAATGCAAAGAAGTCTTTAGAGTTTTTAAACTTTGTAACATTTATGACAATAATATCTGAAAAAATCTTTACCCTCATACAGCATGGTGTGTGGTATTGGACTTGGCCTTGAGACAGAAGAGAAAGAAGCACATTATGTAGTGTGTTATTACCTTTTAAACATAGCCTAAATTATATGTGTCTAAGTTAACAGCCATTTTCTTCTCTGATTTCTATATGTGACCCTTTTGTTTTATTTAATGTTCATGTTTTAAACAGAAGGTGGGAGGAAAAGAGAGAGAGAGAGAGAGAGAGAAAGAAACAGAAAGAAAGAATTGAAAAAATGTAATTTCCATTGTGAAAAGCCAGTGGTATTTGATACTAGTTGGTGCTACATAGATTTGGCTCATATTTCCACATTTTCTGTAGTGTAGGTCTTATGAACATTATTATATACAGTGCAAGAAAAAAACCCCAACGTATTAAACAATGTTTTACATTTATGTAAATCACTACAGCTTTGTAGACTATGTAAAGGTCTACATATAAAGTATATTGAGGGGTTGGAATAGGGTCACTAAGGTCTCTTCCAACCTAAACTATTCTATGATTCTCTGATTCTACTTGCTATATTACACAAATATGAATTGTTGTGTGGAAGTAGCGTGGTATCTATTGATGAAAATCTGCATCTTAGATAAGCTTAATAATTTTATGTGGATATTGAAGAGCAGAAGAGTTTTACTGGACCATTATTTACATTCTGCACTGGGGATGAACTACATCATGTAATCCCATCCCTAACCTCATTGTCTTTCATCATTAGCCAATGAATTACTTTTTGCTTCTGCACTTCTTTCAGGAAGCTCTTTCAAGGCTTTGTGCAGCTGATTGTAAGGGAACTTGTTTTTTTTTTCCTTTCCTAAATTAATTCAGGCCACTTTATTTCCCTCCCAACATAACTCTATGGTTAGTCCTTCAGTTCTTACCTCATGCTGACACAATTCATAGAGAGCAGCCACATTTCATCTGTGCTCCCATTTTTGTCTGCCATCCCAAAGTAGACTCTCAGTTCCCTAAAGGGATGACTAGACCTTCCTTCCACCTGTTCTGGTCTGAGTTTATCTTTGCATACAACTTAACACAGAGCACTGTCTTCAGTTTACTGTCGTCTTTTACAATGATATTAATACATCCCAATTTCCACTGGAAATACTTTGCTTTTGCCGTAGGCTAGTATCACATTGTGCTTTATCAACACTCTGGTGACTCATTGTAATCTTGTGATTAAATTCTATGCCCAGGTCTTCTGCTGGATCTGTCATTTCCAGCTGACCAGAACAGTTTTTGTAATGGTGCTTATTAGTCACAGTACATTTAGTGAAGAAATATGTTGGCTATCACATTCAGGAATAAGTAGGTCCTACCATATTTGGTAACATGTTTTTTCCAATATGTCTCAGAAATTTATGTATCCACACAATATTACAATCTCTGATAGCCATTTTCCTTCCAACAAAATATTAATGAGGTCCTCATCCAGGTTCAGATTTGATCCATGTGAGGCAATGGCAAACTTCTGACCCTCATTCATTTTAAAGCCCTTCATTCAAATTGATTTTGACCTTTAAAGCTATGGTTTTATCCATGTTACTACAGACTTTTATTTGCAGAAATGGTCTTCATTAAACTGTGGTAGTATTCTACTCCTGATTTTATTTCTAGTTTTCAGAAGATTATCATATATTTCAATATCCACTTTCCAGTAATGAATGTTAGTCCACCCAGCCTTGTTATGGCTGTACTGCCTAATTTTTCAGGTCCTCCCCTATTGGTGTCGCTTCCTCTGGTTTGTAACCTTGCCACCTGTAATTGTTTTCAAAATAGCAAAGTTGTCTCTCTGTTACCTCACCCATTTCAACTCAACCTCTTATAATACTTTCAGTAACTGAACTGTCTCCATGACTACTCCTATATTCTCTGCTTATACTTTTCTCTTTGCTGCTTCTGCTGATATTTTTTTCTTTTTACTGAACCCTTTCAACTGTTTTTCTTTCAACTGTGGAGCGAAGTAGGATTTGGAGAGTTGAACATGACTTTTTTCTAGTTTTCTTCCTGGAGTCTCTTAGCTTAAAGCTCTTCTGAATGGTGATGCTAGTTTGAATCTTACAAAATCAGTTCCTCAGGAACTCAGTTAGAGGCTGTTTCATGTGGGCATTTTCTTCAAATGCTAACTTGTGTATTTATTTTATTATATTATTTTATTTAAGGTATATGTTGGACCTGAATCATGACATGACTGTGTTCTTTTTTTCCCTCTGGCAAGAGGTTAGAATATTTGTAGAAATATTGTCATTTGCCATAATGGGATGTAAACAATTTATTCCTCCCGGTTCAAGAAACAGGCCCTGTAGAGAGTGTACAAAGTCAAGAATCTTGATTTGGCAGCAGTTATTCAGTGTAAATCTCATGTAAGATACAAAGCCATTTTGGTGCCACTTCTCAGAAAGCTGCTTGTGATGTAGTAGTGTATACTATGACCAGTCTTCTCCTTCCCATCATCCTGATCCAGAGAAATGTCCCTATGGAAATACTTCTAGAGAGACACATGATCTTCAATTGGCAATCCTTTTTTTTCTTAGGATGCCTGGCTTTTTGCCAGGAAAGCCCATTTCTTGATTAATCTGAAGGCAGTATGTGTTTGTCGTATTTCTGATTTCTTCAGATGCCTCTGACTGCTCATTCCAGCTGACTGGACAGCTGGCTTATTCTGAACAGAGCCAGGTAATGCTTCTGTGTGGAGCAGGTGTCATTAAACAAAATCAGTGCATTCCATTAAGTCTGCCAGATATCTTCTGACTTAGTCAATAATTTTCTGTTTCATTTAAGGAGCTTGAGAGGGATCCACCAATGTAAGAATGCATTTGAAAAGAGATACAGTCATGTTTGGTTTCATCCCCTAAATCCAGTCGAGGCTCCAGACAATTCCACAATCACAACTATTTGGTTGTCAGCCCTCCAATTAATTAGTTGCAAGAAGTGTTGCTGGCTCCAGGAGATGCTACATCTCTTCCAATGTTAGCAGTGGGTCATGAGCTTTTGGAAGAATTCTGCAAAAGAAGATTCTGACACGTTATGACCATTTTTTACCCTCTATCTTTAATGACTGGTTAGTTCATACAAGAACTTGTGCTTACGTTAGAAAGTAAAACTATTGTCACTAAACACAGAGATTGTATTTCCTTACATGCAAATTGCCAGAGCAGACGCAAGCTGAGAGTTTATATTGTGGATGAAATTTGCACAGATTTTCACTTCTTATATATTTGAAAGTTTTGACATCCAGAACACTGGAGAAAAAAATTCCTCTTGTACTTCTTCCTGTGGGGGAAAAAGAAAAAAAAAAGAAAAAGAGAAAACAAGTGGGAACTGAATCCTTTCCACTGGTTTGTTTTCTGTCTTTGTTCCCATCTACTTAAGCTCAGACATTTTCATGTGGCACTTTGGCAAATACAGGTGTATAATTCATGCTGATTCTTTTGTCTGCTTGGAAAAGGCTTCTGTCTTTGGAAAATTTGACCCTATCTATTCATGGACATTTTTGACAACTCTATGTATTTTTTTTTCCTGTTGTTTCAATAACCTCTTGGTTGGCCAAAGGGACACTGTGTTGACACTACATTGGCCAAAAATCTCCTGCAGTTTCAATTGGCAGGGTTATTTTCCAATTCCTTCTCTTGATTGCTGGGACATGCAGCTAACTTTATGCAGCTTCTTTGTTTCAGCCAAAAGATGGGAACATTTTGTGGAGAGAGAAGAGTGTGCCCACTTTACATTCTGTTTATTTTACATTTGAGGTGTCCTTGATGGAGGATGTTCTACATAACTTCATATTTTTAATAAGGAAGCTGTCAGATTTTATTTAACTGAGCATTATTAAGTGAAAGGATACAAATATTTCAATCCAAACATCTTTATACATATTTTCCAGCAACTTGCTTCACTACATCAGTTTTTCAGAATCTGTAAATATAACACACTTTAATTACACATAATGTGATGTAATGAAAAGCTTGTTAGTCTTCAGCACAAGTAAATAAAAGAAAGCAACTCAAAAACCTTGAGTTTCATTTGTGTTTTTAACTTGCATGTTTTCCTGTGCATATCTTAACATCTACTGCGTGTTCCTCTCTTGCCTACTCCTTTTTTTTTTTTTTTTTTTGTGGTGCTTTTCCTGATGTACTCTGTGAGCTTGGAAATAAATAGATAGAGGGGAGAGGAGTTAAACCGGGAAAAAACAGTTCCTGTCTTGTATTTACCACTTGCAAAAGTGGAGACTGGCCCCTTTCTGATACAGTGTTTTAATTTATTTTTCATCTGCTTTCATAGTAATTTTTCTCTAATACCTTATTCTGTCCAGCTGAAACACAGTAGGCAATAACCTCAATGATCAGAGAAATCACTTGGCACTGAGAAATGACCAATTACTTGTTAAAACAAGGACAGGCAAACTCTACTGGGGCAAATCCATTGCCATAGCAATGAATTTTGGCTGATTAGACTTTTGGTTTTTCTTCCTTGAGTGCATTTTTGCAATGATATCTGCATCTGTATTTTGTTAAAAGCTCAACACCCTTGTCTTGTTTGTCTTACCTTCTAAAAGATCTGCTTTCTTCACATTCTGGTCTCTAAATCTTGTAAAATTTGTCTCAGCATGACATAAATGTCACACATATAAAGTGTTCCTTTGAATGTCAAAAAATAAAATGCCGTTGAACAAGTCAAAGGTGGCTATCTGGCTACTTGCAGAGTAATAAATAAGCTACACTACTTTGGTATAGGAAGTTTATTTTACCTACAAGAAGGGTAATGTGAATGTTAGCTAAATTCTAGGATTGCTGAAGACTGCTCATTCTCATTCATAAAAAAACCCCTTTCATTCAATATCAAGCAGCTGAAATTGTTGACAGTAGACTCTTTTTAAGGTAAAAAGAAAGTATGTTTCTCCTCTCCTAGTTTTTAATTATGTCTGGGGTTTCAAAAGAACCTATGGGATTTAGCAACAATTTCCCTTTAAAGGGCACTTGGATTTGAAAGTCTAACTCTTCTAGGTTCTTTCAAAAATACAAGCTGTTATTAATAAACTATCATCCAATGCCTGTAACATTACATCAGGCTTCAGCTTTTTTTAAGTCCAGGAGACCATATGGGTAGTTTATTCTCAACCACTTCTAGGAACTTCTAGCTATCTTACCAAATATTTAAGAAAATTTGTTTAGGAGTGAGAGATCACTGGTAATTTGTTGTCCATTCTAGGAATTCAGGCAAAGAGGGAGCACTCATTATTTACTGAACTGCTTTAATGAACTACTAAGCACTGTAATGATAATCTGATTTAACTGTGAAGGTGTTCTTATAAAGAGAGATTACATTGATTTTAATATATCCATTTCCTCAAATCTAAATGATTTGAAAGAGAAGAAAAAATAAAAGTAAATGGGAGTAATTTTATAGTAATATTTTCCATAAGTAACTAGGAAATCATGATAGCTTTTGGAGATATTCAAGAAATCTTCCTAATGGTAATGTGTGAATATGAAATGTGCTAATATGAAACCATTATGAAATCCGATTTTATACTCCTCATGTAACTTTTCTATGGGAAACTGCTTTTACCAGGATGTGTCTAGATTTATTGTGGAGTAAAAGTGAAAGTGTTGTTAAAAATCTGTTAAATAATTTTGCAGTTAAAACATGATTGACACAGTTGCAGGACTAATTCTTCAAGTGCATGCTTTGCACTTCAGAGGGATGATTCTTGAAATAGTAACCTTTCAATTAAAGAGAAAAAAAATCCTCACATTATTAGATTTCTTAGGTTAGGTCTCATGGACAGCAGTTGTGAATTCAGAGTCTCCTTCTGTATGATATTACTGTGATTGAGGCAATCATATTGTTGAGACAGGTCCTGCAAATGTTTCCTCGCTGTGATTGCTACCAAATCCTAGCTGCCTGCTGCCTCCTAGAATAAACATATGGTAGGAAAGCTGCTGGTGGAAATTTTGTTTTATTTTCAGTGTAACAGGGTAACAATGGTAACAGTTGCCACTGTTCAAAGGGAAACGACGATTCAAAACAAAACCTTAACCCGGCAACCTGTCAGAGTGAGACAAGCAGTGATGCCAGTCAAAACAGCAAAGGCTGTACTGTTCCTCCTCCCTTGGTCTTTCTCCTACTATGAAAGGCTGTATTATGTTTACAGTGTTTATTTTATCTCAGAACCTTTTGCTTATGCAGCTCTCCAGCGCTTTTTTACAGTCAGTTTCTGCTCTTAGGTGGAATACTTGAAGAAGTTGTCAGCCTGTTCTGTCTGTTGCTGTCATGCCTGTGTTGCACTTCAGTGCCTAAAGTTTTACTGAGTGTTACACAAAGCTTCTGCCTTGACTGGAACTGGAGAAGCTGCTCCAACAAAGGGGTAGGATATAGCTGTACTGTGTTGGGAATAGGTAAGAGAAGGAGCTGAGACAGCCAACAGCTGCAGGGCAAACTCTGGCAAGGCATCCAACAACGCCTGACAAAATCTGATGAAGCATCTGACAAAACCCCTCTCATCCCTTCTAATGCGCTGGGTCAAATGTGGGCAGAGGTTTTGGTTGGGTCAGGGTGGACTGCACACCAGGCGGCCGAGTTCTTGAGTAAGGCTGTTACAATCCAGCAGTTTGGGCCCTCGGATCCTGCACTGTGGCAGAAAGAGGAGGAGCCAGGTGCCACCCTGGGGCACCCCAGCTTTGAGGTGGAGAAGCAGCTGAACAATACTCTAACTCCGCAGCCTAAGCATAGAGCAGCAACATGAAAATTAAACTTATCATTACCTCTTGTGTGGAAGGGCAGTCACCTTACAAGGATACTTCTTTCTGTGCATAGGTTGGATAATGCCTTTAGTTCCAAGGAGATTCTGAAGTGAAGCAGTCAGCTGCTATCACCTGAACAGCATTCTGCACTGCAAGTGCGCATCTTATAACACACTTCAGCAGTGACTATAGCCCAGAGCAAATTATAAAGAGATGAGCATAAGTCAATGAGCATTGTCACTCATTTTCTCTGTGAAAATAAGGTCTTCCATGTTGGTAAGGGCAATAAACAAATGGATTACCTAAGAAGGAATCACAGATACTATCTGTGTTCTTTGGAGCCAATAGTTCCCGAATAACCTTTTTAAGCCAGGAAGAAACTTAGCCAAAGTGCACCCAAAGGCCTGACCTTTGCCCAGCACCTCCCATACCTTGGTGAGTGACTTTGGCCAGGAATGAAGCAGAGAAACATTGGCATTTCCTCTGTCAAAATATTATTCTGCCCCCATGGATGTAGACAGGCTTTTCAAAATATATTCAATTTTTATCTCCAAAACAACAAGAAAATTTCCTCACAAGAGGAAACTCTAAAATCAGCTACTCAGAAAAACAGCTTATTTGAACCAGACTATTTACAAATCCAAACAAATATGCTTGGCCAGAATACCAAGATGGAGGCAAATAAATATTTCTCCTGCAACTGCAGGGTTTTAGATTTAATAACCTTATGCCTCATTTGGTGGGTTTTGGAGTTTCTTTTGCTGCTGCTCTCCTCTTGTCCAATGTATTTGCTCATTAGGGACTTACCATTAATTTGGATGGTCTGTGTAATGGAACGGCAGGAGGAAGATGCTAGATCTAACGATAGCTTTATCAGAGAGGAAAAGATAATTGAAAAGTCAGTGTGGTACCTCCCTGAAGGACCAGCACAGCTTCATGCGAAACTCTCTCTGTTAAGGTGGCAGGGAATCGACCACTGGTGCAAGGCTGCTGTCCGAAGTTGTCCACAGCTGTCTTTTGATAAAAGCATGTCCAACTTCTCTTTTCATAGACAAGGGACAAGGTCTGATGCCACCTGATTATACAGACCAAGAAAAACTTCAAGCCGTTGCAGCTGTACCAGTTTTTACCAGGAAAGGAGCTGGTCATGAGTATTTGATGTGGCAGCCAGACCAAGACTGTGAGTGAAAGAGGCTATTTGCTGAAGAGCCAGCATTTCCCTCCTCCAATTCTCATTGAAGTAATTTTATTTATTCCATTTTCAGCTGAAAATTTTTCTTTGGAGCAAAGTAATGCTGTGGTTACTTTCCTTACCAGGCTTCTTGTACCCATACTAAGAGGGCCTGTCTCCTTGCTATGAAGACTTTCCCTAACATCTAATCTAACTTTTCTCTCACACATGAAGCTAATTACTTCTTGCCATCCTTTGATGGAAACAGGATATGTGATGACTTTAAAATTTTTAAAGTCAACATTGGCTGATGTTTATAATTCTGTCTTCAGTCTTCTGTTTTTCCTGATAGGTCACATTTTATAATTTTCCCCTTGTTCTTTGTTCTCCTCAGGACTCTTTCCAGTTTACCACATCTTTCTTAGAATTGAGAGACCAAAATAGATGTAGAAGAGGCTTTACCAGTCATTAGTAGAGTGGATAATTTCCTTCCATTTTTTATGTAGAGCTTTATTTTTAATAAACACAGAATTATATTATTCTGTTTTGAAATGTTCATCTACAGTTGACTCATATTCAGTGTGTGATCCAGCCTACCCAGTTGTTTCTTTTCCACCCTTCCCTTTTTGATACTGTATATTTGAGTTTTTCTTTTATTGCAGAACTTTGAACATAAGTGATTTCATTCCCCTCTCCTCACTAATTTATCACACTTACTTTGGATTTTCTCTTTCAAATTGGTTTCAGTCTCTTCCACTTCTGTCTTTGCCCAAGTTTTAGGACTATTTCCTGTTCCACCAAGTTATTAATGACTTCAACTGTTCTGAGGCCTTCTCAAGCATAATCTAGTGTGAAAATGAGACATTGGCGATCACTTTTTTCCATAGAGTTGTATACTTAAAATATTGCAATAATATCTAGATAATGTTCCACTAGTTTTCTTAAGGAAGAAATTGTTTTTGAGAGAATATGTAGATATTTTTTCTTTCCCCTAAATTTATCCTTCTAATTTTTTTCCTGGAATATAACTATTCCAAAATATTTAGAGATTGTTCTTTGCATTTCACTCAGTTGGTTTCTAAGCATCTTAAGCTTCCTGGATCAAATTCTTCAGCTGGTGGTTAATTGAGTTCAGCTATAACACAATTCCTTTTCTGGTGAATAAGACTCCTGGTTGGTGTTTGTTCTTTACACATTGACAAGCCAAGGGAACACTTTGTACAAAATAAAGTGTGTTGCTTCTAAAAGTACATGTCTGCCTGTCACATTCTCTTGCCTGTGCTCTTTCAGTTTGGACTATACAATTTTGTCTGGTTTACAATATATTTTTTAATTGCCTTTCTTTCATCTGATGTTTTTTGCTGCTTACTTTCTTTTCCTTCAAACACAGCATTTGGACTACTTGCTTTTAAAATGGCCACTGTAGATTGAAATGTTTAGATTTTCTTATTTATCAAAATAGCTTCTGGATTTTGCTTGAATATGGGTGAGCTTAAAATGTTTCAGTTTTTTTTTTTTTAAATTTTCCATTTTATTTGTCTGTCTACTTATTTATTTAATTTAGTCACCTTGGATAAAATGGAGCCCATATTTTATTTCTCCCCTAACTTCAATAGTTTCAGATTTTAGTAAAGTTACACAAAAAAGTGCAATATTAAAATATGTTTAATAATAAAAGTATAAAGGATTGTATCTGTTGCTTACTTTCATAAATATTATTTTCCCTGGCTCCACTACAGCCTTTGTATAAAGAACCATTGACTTCAATAGTGCTGGAATATTTCTAGTTATGTAGATAGATACATCTAGTAGTTTTTGTGGTGATTTTGTAGGGCAAGGTTTTACTGTGTTAGAGTTTGAATAATGGGATATGACTGTTGCTATAAATACAATAATGCACAGATAATGTAATGCATAGTATTTTTTCAGGTCCTAATCTTAATGAGGCTTTTCTGAGGCATTGAAAAATACTTCCGCAGTGGTTACATTACCAACTCAGTGCAGATAGACTTGGACATTAGACAATGCTCTTTGCTGGGTGATTTTTTTTCAATATTTTGTCTTCCTCAAAAAACATTTAACAAAAAGAACTTTTGCACTACAGTGAGAAAAAAGCCAATGTCTAGAATGTGCTCTATCTTTTGTTGAACACTGGCTTCTAGGAAATGCTGCCTTTTATTGATGATAATAGCCTTCCTCAGGGGTCAAAATGGCACCAGTGCTGTCTGACATGGTTGTTGGTGACATGGACGTTGGGATTGAGGGCACCCTCAGCAAGTCTGAAGATGACATGAAACTGTGTGGTGCAGTTGACATATTGGAGGAAAGGGTTTCATCTCTCTTGTGAAGACAGGCTGAGAGAGTTGGGGATGTTCAGCCTGGAGAATGCTCCAGGGAGAACTTTTTGTACCTTGCAGTACCTATAAGACAACAGGAGAGGAACTTTTTGCAATGGCATGGGGTGATAATAGAACAGGAAATGATGTAAAAAATGCTAAAGAGGGTAGATATGAGATGTTTAGATTAAGTATGAGGAAGAAATTCTTTGCTGTGAAGGTGCGAGGCACTGGCACAGGTTACCCAGAGAAGCTGTGGCTGCCCCATCCCTCGTGGTGTTGAAGTCCAGGTTGGATGGGGCTTTGAGCAACCTGGTTGAGTGGAAGGTGTTGGAACTAGGTGATCTTTAAGGTCCCTTCTAATCCAAACCATTCTGTGATTCTAGGATGGTATATGATGTCAAATAAGGCTAAGTCAATTAGTTGAAAGGAACCTGTTGCAGCAGACATTAAAAATCATGAATCAGATTAGTCTCAGTATCAATTTGTTTGTCCCAACAATATATTTTTATTTGGTTTAATTGCATTCTGGTTTCTAATGTTTTAAAAATCTCTTTCTTAGTTTTGTAAAGCTTGCTTTTCAGTTGTGAAAAACTTGAGATTTAGTTATTTCATTTGAAATGAAATTTCCTTTTTTTTTAAGATTCTTAAGACCTGGAGATTGAAAGAAAAAATGAAATCTTTGTAAGCTATCCAATAATTTCTTCAATTATCATCCTATTTTCATGCTCCTGGTAGGAAATACTTGTATTTTCTGAAATGAATACCTGTTCGGTCTCTGTGTTTTTACTTTTGTGTGTGCCACTTAGCTTATATTTGATTCTGAATAGTCACTATGTCTCTTGAGTATAAAAAAGTCTAGGCAAAATGAAACAAATCCTATTTATGAGTTATAACAAATATTGCACAAATAATAAAGGAGAAGGGCTCACTTCAGTTTAAAATATCATAGAACTCTAATGTCTCGCAGTTAAAAAAATTACTCTTGTTTCCATAATTACTATTTATTGAGTTGATTGAAATCTCTGTTTTCCAGCACAGTAGTTTTATGTAGGCTCTGTTGCAGGTTATCTGTACTGATGAATCTGATTCACTGGATGTACTAGAATGGAACAAAAGAATTAGAAGAGCTAGTATTAAAAGTTTCTTTGTGTCATAGTTTCTAAAGTAGCTGAGTCTCAGACTGCAGTCCAAATTAAAGACTCCTACTTTCTTGCAAAATTTAATTTCAGTATTCGAAAATGTTGTGCCTATAATATTTACACTCTCTAATAACCATCTTTTTCTTCAAAATTTTATAGTACCGTTTTCTTTCCAGAACAGCCTATTATTTCACTGGTGTCATATAACTTATTTTTTAAACTACCTTATTTGTTTTTATTTGAAGATTTGTTAGGTTAAGTGGTTTCTTCAGACTGCATTTATTTTCTTTGATATGTGACATTATCCTAATGAAGTCCTATGTTTGACTAAGTGATTTTGCTGAAACTGTAAGCTAAGATCAGACAAGGTTTCTTCTCAAGCCATAATTCTAGTAATTGAATCTGTTTGTGTGATATGTATTGGCAGAACAGAATGACTAATCTTGCAATGAATAATTTATTTGATAAATGTAGATTCTCACTTCGCTACATTTTAAGAACAAAGCAGATATTTTGAATTATTCATTATTCAGATTTAACGAATTTTATAATTTAAAAAAATTGTTATTGATAATTTCCCTGGGAGTATTGAATCAGATAAATTTGAAACTCAAGTGTAACTCTAAGTGTTTAATTTCGGGTGCATATTAAACATGCTTCTGCTACAAAATTGGATAAATTTTTGAGTGCCTGGCACCATTGTTCATCATGAGGTCTTAAAATATGGTTTCTATGAATACATGTGCATCAGTTCAGAAGCTCACTTATACATAGTACCATATGATTGGTTCAGAATTTCTGGAAAGCACATATAAAAAATATTTGAGTGCATTCAAGGTTTATTTGTTTATAAATACATGAGAGGTGGAAAAAAAACCCCCCTATTAATTTTACATTATTTTGGCTGATTTGTAGCTGCATTCTGTTGCAATTCAGATCTGCCCACTTCGGTGGAGAAAGGGTATAACCAAGTGCAGAACTGGATGACAATTTGGAAAGATCAGCCACAGCTTTCTACTCTTCCAGACGAACCTTTTGGCTCTGGTTCTTCTCTTGAGTCTCCCTGCTTTGTGCTGTGTCAGTGGAAAACTGTGGGTTACTCCATGTGAGGCATCCCTGCAACAGGTCTGTGCTTCTCCTTGCATGATCTGCAGCTTAAGGAGATTAATCAAAAATCTCACTTACCTTGAAGTTGGGCAGCAATTTACTGGAAGTTCTAGGATTTGTCTCCCAGGATGAAAAATAAAAATTACATCTCTGCTTCCATCTTTTGCCTGTAGTTTGCTAGAAGAAGGTGAGAAGACTTAAGGTCATGACAAAATCTTCCAGGAAGACAAAGGGATGTGAAGTTTTGGCCTCGGGAGCTTGTTTGCTGTAATTAGTTTGGTGGGAGAGATTTTTGCTCCTGCAGTGCTTGTTTTCTGAAGGGAACTCTGCATATCACAGATAAAAACAAATGTTATTAAAATAGGAATTCCTATCTGGAAAAGTTAAAAATGCAATTCAGTCTTCAGCTATTCAAATGCAAGTCAAATGAGAATCTATTCAGAACTTTGTGGATAGGAAATAATAAGTGCGGGGTCCCTAAAATGTTATGCTAGAAATACTATTCCTGAAGAAAACAAGAATTGATTTCCATCTAAACACACAATAGATGCTGCACATATTTTTAGTATTTGTGGGAACATCAGGACTACTTCCAACAAAAAAGTTAATGTAATTTTGTGGCTCATTTTAGGTTTATTTAGTTTGAGACAGTCATACTGATGCTCAGTGAAAACTTCAGTGCTAAAAAGGGTAAATAATCAAATATATTTTGTGGTAGTATTTTAAGAATTTCATCTGAGTTCTTCAGACCTCACCTCACCTCTCAGTATTGTTAATATCCTGATAAAAATGTGTTTTCAATCTCCGGCATTCCAAGTTTGTAAGTAAATAATTCTGTCCTTGAACCAGAGTGCAGATTAATTACTAGCTGGACATTGTTCCTCTTGACCAGAGAATATGAAAGTTTTTAACAAAGGGAATATTCATTAATCTTGTGAGATGTTTTTTTTGGAAGACAGATATGTATTTCTGAGGCGAAAGAAACACTTACAAGATTCAAACAAAGGGCCAAATTTTCTGTATCCTTGTATATCACATGTTTTTCAAACAAGTTGATAAAATAGCTGTGTGTCCTTGTTATGCCAAGTGCAATGTCTGGCTACTATGAAGCAGAATATTTATTTTGAGATATTAAAAGATTAAATATGTATTATCAGGCCATATCAGATAGCCTGGTTTTAACAAGACACTTGAAGAAAATCAAATGCTAACAGTATGAAGAAAATCATTTAAAGAAAGACAATGAAAATATGTATTAAATTTTACAGACATATGTCGTTGATGGGCTGTGTAATTAAAATCAGTGGCTTCTCTACCAGGAAGTTGAATCAATTTAGGAGGTAGATGGATAAAACCAGATGTATATATGAGTACCTTTATTAGCGTTTCTTACTTTTTAAAAAATTTTAGTGTGTTTTTGTCGTGTTACTTCAGCATTAGGTGGAGCAATGCCAGTGTAGCTCTGGCTTGTTTGCAGCATGAGGAATGTTGCTCCAGAATGTTGCCGTCTCTGTAGGAATGCCCTGTGTCCTCTTTAACTTGCTTTATTATTTAATTCATATGAGGTATTATGGTCTGTGTGTATTATTTGTGTGTTCCTTTGATCCACAGAGTATCTGAATCTGTTATTGGTTGTAGGTGGCAAGTTCAAAACCTTTAATTTTAGAGCACTGCTTTAGTTGTAGGAGTCCTTGGAGCAGTTTCTCTTATTAACAAGAGTTGTGAATGCTTCACAAATACTAAGGAACTTTTGAGTTGTAGACTAATCTGAATTTTTTCACTATTCATTTTTCAATAGGGTAAAATTAGATATTTTTCCTGTGTAATGGCAAACCCCACTCTTCATTTGAATTTAAAGGGCAGAAATTCATTCTGACACAAAATATTTAGAAATATGAAAAAATATGTCATGTGTGGCTCTAAGGCTGACACTTTGGATCAGATGAGTTCTAAAACATCACAGGTTGGAGAAATCTAAAAAAAAAGATGGAAATTTTCAGTACAAATAAAGACTCTAGATCGTAAAAGCTAAAAATCATGAGAAAGGAAAGATTTCACAGTAAGAAAGAATAGGAACAAGGGGCTACTTAATAAGGTAAGACTTAATGAATGAGTTTTCCACTGATTTATGTCCACTAGAAGGGCTGTGCTTGACACACCTTAACAACAGCATTTGTCACGGAAGTATTTTTTGTGCATGGTTGCGTATGCAGTGCAATAAATATTTGGTCATTATGACTTCGAGCTAACAGCAGAGTTCAAGGCCATGGGTGTTAGGAGAACAGTGTGAGGGCACGAGTGTTTGTGAGTACCTTCAAATACGCACAATAACAAAGCCCACAAACCCATATCTTTAACAGTTACTGCCAGGTAACGCTGAGCTACTGGGAGCAAATGCTTGAAATGAATTTCTTGCTGCCATCTTGTGTCTAAAGGCTAAATGGCAAGGAAATTTCTGGAGTTCCAAGTACTGATTTTATATTCAATATCAGGTTGTTCCTTTTATTCCTCTTAAATGCCAAAGCATAGACAGAGGCTAGTCCTAAAATGAAAGTTTTCAGGGTTTGCTCTTAGGAAGAATGGAGAAGTGCAATTTAGCTTATGGAAGAGATCCTGTGAATTTCTGGTGAGAAGTATTTAGTAGAGTGGCAGCTCAGGTGTCAAAAGTTGCTTTCCCTAAACGTATTCCCAGCAGAAAAAAATTATTGAGTGCCAGAAGAAATGACTAATGATATTACTTTCATGAGAGACAGGGTGGAGCCTATGTTTGTGATATTGGTCTCCCTGTTAATTTTCTTCATGAACCCATACATGGTACACCTTCTTTGCGTTGTGTTGTGCTCCAGAAAGACCCCAAAGTGCTGTTACCCAGTTATATATAAAATCAAAAAGAACAACATTGTAGCCTACAATAGGGTGCTTTTCAGGGGTATCCACAAAACTTCAATGAAGATTACATTACCTGTTACATAATTTTTTATTAATTCCTCTCGTGTTTTTTTCTTCATTCCAACTATTCTTGCTCATGAGCCTTTGCTTCCCTGTGTTTCCTTTTTTAAATCCCATCCAGACTTTAACTGTGAGTCTAATCCAAACTTTTTCCCTTCTCAGCTGAACTGGAGCTTTTGGCTGATACGAAGGACTGTTGCTCTGTGCTTCTTTAGAGGAAAGCAGTGCCATTTCCATTTGTTTGCCAGAAGGCCATCTGTGAGAGACAAGCAGAAATCGACTGTGTTTGTGACAGTTTTGGAGGTAGGAGTGCTTACAGTAACTGCTGACTGCACCCCATAGAGCCATTCACTGCAACAGCTTTACTACAAACTTCTGAGGAGTCTCTGACCATATTTACCATGTTATGAATGGAGACAGTGTCAGCAAGAAATTATCGAAGACAATGCAAAATCAGTTCACCTGAGTAAGTGGGTTGGTGGGAAGATGTTTTCAAAGGAGAGGAAAAGGATGATCTTGCACTGAGAACAACCACCTTCTGTGTTCCTTGTTCCATGCTAAACTCCTCATCTAGATCATTCAGTTCTTTAGCAAATGATTGACTTTCTTTCCAAGCTGTACCTGCACCATCATAAGTATTTTTGCCAACAATGCCAACCATGTCTTTTTGGCTAATTTTTTGAGGATCCATATTTTCTGTACTGTCTGCACACCCAAGCATCTTCAGTCCTTTTCCAACTGTAACAGTTCAGCATAATAAATTGGTGCATCTCTTCCTTCTCCCTGTCAAACTAGTAAACATCTTGGGTATTCTTGGCGTGAAAAAAAAAGTTTGCTTGTATTAAAAGTAAAGACAGTCAATGAAACTTGAAGTTTTTGGCTTAAATCAGGGATGACTGAGGTCTGTTGACTTTAATGAATTTCTGTCTGCAGAGATGAGAGCTGGAATAATATAAGTGCAAAAAATATCTCTTCATTCTGTAGGCTCTGGAAATACTGTTGGCGTAAACCACTGGAACAAACTACCCAGAAGTGAATTCTTTCTCTCTTGACATTTCTAAATAAGACTAAATGCCTTTATGGAAGATATATTTTGTTCAAACAGAAATTACATGGCTCAATGCAAAAGTACCTGGATGAAAATCTGTGGCCTCTGTTATACAATCAGATGTCTTTTTGGATCTCAGATCTAGTGATCTTCAAAGTTTTCTTTGTTTTACTTTTTGCAGTCTCCTGTTGTTGGTTATATTTCCTGCTTTTAAACTAAGACTGTAGAATTTGGGGAGCCAAGGTCTTTCTGGAAAATTGCCTACAGAAGGACTGTAGAGAAGCTAGCAAGTGGTTGACAGCTACTGTCCCACTGACAGTAATTCTGAATAGTTATTGACATACTGAGCAACTGAAATAAGAATCATTCTCAAAAGAATATGGAAGTCACTCTAACATACTTAACACATGTGAAATATACACATGAAACATGTGTGAAACAGCAGACAATGTTCATTAGACATGGACTGTTATTAGAGTTCAGTGCTGATTTGGTTTGAGGTGACTTTCAGGTTCTACTTCTCAAAAGCTATTTGAAGTTTTAAAAGTTTTATTTTTATTTTTTTTTATTTGCAGCTTCAGTCACGCATTGCAGAGTCAGGTAATATTTGATTCTGAATATATAACTTATCCTTGCAACTCTGAACTTTGGACATATGCATATTTTTTGGAGTGAAAAGCTGGCATAGAAGAAAACGATCTCCTGAAATAAATGTCTGGATTTGAAATCCATTCTCAAACTGGATCAGTTTAGCATTGGCAATTGGCCACTGGTAATCAATCTTCTGACAAAACAGTGTTAGAGTGGCTCCATTCCTCGGGTTAAATAACTCAAACCAAGATTTGGGATCAGTCCTTGGTGCATAAGTATCAATCTGTAAATAGAGTTGGCCACATGTCTACGAGGAGTTATTTTGACAAATACAGTGTTGTCTGCAGATCTAAGTAGAGTCTGAGCGGAAGGGCAGGATTTACATTTCAGCTGACCTTAAGGAAAGAATGTATGTCACACAGGATACAGATAACTTAATGCTCCAGAAATGCACTTGCTAGGGATGCACTTACTGATGAAAGATTGTCACGGAGTACAGATAGAGACAGCTAGATGCCCTAAAGCGTGTATTCTTCACTGATATAATTTCAGCATAGTGAGGTAAACACTTTGCTAATGTAATACTTAGATGTATCCTCTGTCATAATAGGGTACAAAATCCAAAACTCTTGTGCTGAACTGTGGGGGCAGTTATTATTTCATTTTAATGTATTTCAGAAAAAACTCAGTGACCTAACAGGAACTGTAATATGCTAAACTACTGTTTTTTAAAAGCAGTACTTAATAAAAGCAGTTTCCATACAAGTTCAAATCCATGAGAACTCACAAGGTTTTTAGTGACATTATGACTGACATATAATAGCAATAATAATGGTTCCTTATTATCCTTATGCACGCTGTAGATGTTTTGATTTCCTGATACTGTTTTTCAGAATAAAATCTGGAATGTACTTCTTCATTTCAGAAATGAAGGAATACTCTTTGTACCACCTCCTTGAATTTCTGCAAATTCATTCTTATTATTCACAGAAAATTTAAAAAGAAGAATGCAATAAAAAGTTTGAGATTAATTTGTACTAGCAAGGAATCTTCTTGCTGCAGGTTCCAGCTTTAATCCAGGCCAGGCCAGTAGTGAAAAGTTTTTGGAGTTGGTAAGAAAATATCTTTTAGAGCAGATAAGTCAGTGTCAATGTGCTGATAAGAAATTGGACACATTGGATCATGGAACCATGATCACCCTGCAGTGAGGGTGACCTTTTCTAATCTCCTGTTACTGATCTGAGCTAGGGTCACTTGACAACATCCCAGTAGTTGGCTCCTACTCATGATGGATAACTCCTGATATCTAGGTTGTACTCAGTAAGCTGGCAATCCCTCTTCCCTCTGCCAGAATCTGGATGATATCACAATTCGCAACCTTGTTAGTAGACTCATTTCTAGTCCGTATACAAGTATAATCTCAATCATTTGCTTCTGTATTTCCACTCACCTGGACTTTTTAATTTCTTTAAGTATTCCTCTTTTCCCTCTTGGATAACATATAGTGTTGTGTTACTGTGCTGATTTTTTTGATGCGCCCAAGGCAGGCAGGAGTGAGAAAACCCTTGAAGCCTGCTAGGAGGGGATGAACTGATCCATCTTTAGTATTGGGACCTGCTCCGGAATTTGATCCTCAGGCCCAGTCAAGAGCCTTGCAAGAGTAAATGTCCCTGTCTTGCCTGTCTACAATTTCCTCTTTCTCTTCCCTTACCTTTCATGTGCAGATAGCTCTATCTGGGGTATGTTCTACATTAGTGACACATTTATTAACAAGTGTGTAGTGTGGTTTTCCTCAGTGTTGTATTTAAGGAATGCACAAGGATTGCTTGTATGTCTGTCCTTCCACAGTGTGCAGAAAGTCCTATGTTGTTCTTTAGATAATGGACCTTGCACAATTTGCAAACCAAGAACTGATTCTCAAATATAATTTTGAAGTCCTTGTCTCCAAATGGGGTAGATTTCCTTTGAGACTTCCCCTTAAAGAGAAATCCTTTGCTTTGTCAGTGTGACAGACACATTTAATAACATGTGTCACTGGAAATAAACATCATATATTTTATTGGTGTTTCTACACATTGAACTGTGGAGGGAGGTGAGGTCAGTCATTGAATATGCAAGGCAACAATTGACAATGTAATGTACAGCACTTGCTTGGTGTCCAGCCAAGGATTTGCAATGCTTTTAAAATGGTAAAGTACATAGCAAATATTTGATGTGCCAAACCACAGAAGATGGTTGATGATGCTCATGGAGTGGAAGATACTCTGTAAGTAGTCCCTGTAGTATATTTACTATACTGCAGTGAATTTACTGCGAATTTTGCACATGCTATTTATTATTCTGCTTGTTTGTAGTCTTTTTTTCCCCATAGTATATTATCATGAACAGAGACCCATTGGGAGGGTTTTACTTATTTTGCAATAGGAATTGTGCTTCTTGCTGTCTCCTTCCATAAAATCATTTTCAGGAATGGACAATGCTGAAGCATTTTATTACCATATAGAAGAGTGTACTGGAAGAAAAATTAGATGTAACAATATCAAAAAACCCCAAACAGCCCAAACAGAAAACCAAAACACAAAGAGAATTGTAGTCTTCATGGAACAGGAAAAACATCAGGGAAAGCTGATGTTTTAAACGTCTTTTATTCTCCACTAATTAGCTTCCTTATTTCTCCATTCATTTTTCACATCCCATCCCATCCTATCCAATCTCCACATTTCCTTGGTATTGACTGTTCTTGTGCTGACATGTCTATAGTTCAGTCTTCTGCTGCAATGCAGACATGATCTGGCTAGTTGTGAACTCACCAACTCACTTGCCGTGAGCAATGCAACTGCCAGAGCCCAGCAGATGCTGGACACCCTGAAGGTGGGAATGCAACTGCTGTGCTTCTAATAATGTCAACACTGCATGCTACATCTCAGTGGTGTGAAAACATCTGAAAGCTTCCAGGGGGGCTGCCAGAGTGCTTTGTAGTCCAGATTTGTCAGATCCTTGGGACAAGAGGTGACTTGGCTTTTGTTTTGTCTGTGGCCAGACACTCTGGAGGAGGACTGAGTGCTTGCCATATAAATCTGATCCTCCATTTAAAAACCCTTGTAAGAAATCCTGAATTTTCTTTTGCTTTTTTTTTTTTTCCTATATTTTATCCTGAATGATACCTTGAGTTCTGATCTGTTTTCACTGCACTGATAGACCTAAGCAAATCAATTGAATTCTTTTACGGGGCGGCTAATGTGCTTCTAATGTCACCCTTAAAACAAATTCAAGTGAAAAAAGAAGTTTGTCTGGTCTTGCCTGGTTTGAATTTTTATAGAAATATCTAAGGTCCACATGTACTTTACTTTTCAGTGCAAAAAAATCCTACAGGAGTGACGTATCTGTTTCTCAAGTTCTTAGGCAACTACTTACCTTTGAGCTTGTGAGTGTCCCATTTGAAGGTGGAACTCTTACTTGCTTAATGTTAAACCTGTGTAAGAGTTTGTCAGGCTGAAGTCTGCAACTTCCTTCTCCTCTATGATTTACTCTGTGTGTTTGCTAGGCAACTTTAAGCAATGCACCTTTATTCTGTTTACATCAGTTGTAGAACCTTTTCCTTGTGTTTGTGGAAATTCACATTTGACATTTTCAGAGATGTCTGAGCCAAGTTCAAACCTCAGTGTTTGGATATAGGGTGATGGTAGACACAGGTCTTGTCAGTTCCCCAGTTTTATTATTTTTTAAAATGTATTTGATTACACATTGAGTTATAGAATGGAAACAAAACTTTCATTAGTCTGGTTTGGGAGGGACTGTGGTTGAAGATGGGAAACAGAGAAGGATCATGGAGAGGAAGGCAGGGGAGGCTGAGGGAAGACAAACAACCAATGGTGCTACAGCCAGTGAGGGCAAGAAGTCTAGAATCAGCATTTCAGAGATTCTTCAAGGATTGGGTCCCTCCAACTCCTTTGGAGAAGTGGGTGATGCAAATGTGTTTCTGAGTCTGGCTTGCAATTACCTTTCTGCCTATGCATGAGGCACACCAAGCAAGGGGTTTGGAAGCTTGAGAATCCTAGAGTTGTACCTTTAAAGGCTTCTTTCCTCTCATGCTTCCAAATTCCCAGCGGTCAGAAGAGGATACCCAGTCCCTGCTGTAGCTGGACTCCTCTGTTTTTCAGGGAGAGGGAATAAGGAAGCTAAAAGGATCAAACTGAATGGAAAATAGTAGTACCTTCAAGACTACATTTTAGATTAAATTAAAATTATTTCATTTTTATACTAATTTTTTTATAGCTTTGATGGCACCATGGAACCTGGTCAATGGACTGCCAGGGGTGAGCAAAGCCTGTGCGTATTTTTCTTTGCAAAAGATGCATTTCACGAATCAGAACTGAAACACTGAGTAATCACAATACCTGGATCTTAGCCAGACAGTCTTGGACAGAGTGGCTGACCAGTCACATCTGTTCTGTGCGTTCTCCATGAGACCTCTTCTCAGGTTAGGAGAAGTAATGAACTTAAACCAGATTGGATTATTTATGGTTATATGCAGAGCATGAATGGAAAGTAGGTTGAAGTTTTCCTGAGCCTAGAAAGACAGAGGAACTAAACTGTAGGTGAAGTCTCTCTCTCTGAAGATGAAGGGCAAGATTCTCAATTGATGTACATCCCTGCAACTTGGCATCACTGAAACTATGTTGATTTACACCAGCTGAAAAATCTGGAAGGGAACAATGCCCTTTTTGTTTAATTTTTATGTGATCGTCAGACAATCCTTCACATTCAGTTGGAGAGGAATAACATTTGGTAGATGTTTAGTCTTGATTTTTGTTTCCTGAAATGGGAAGTGAATTAAATGTAGTGAAGACAGAATAAGGCATTTTTATTATTTGAGCTAGCTGAATAGACTGAAAAATATTAAATTAAAAAAAAGTCAAATAAGTATTTGATATCACAGCAAAGTACAGTTAAGTGAATTATTTCTTATAAGAATTGCTAATAGAAATTTGGGGAAGTCAGTTGTGCTGGACATGACTAGATTTACAGAGAGTTGGCTATATGAAACTGTCTGGCTAATCCCTCTCTTTCACAGCATATGTTATATAGCCCCTGCCTGTTGCACCTTTATCATCCACTGGCATCACCCAGTGATGAATGTCATCAGAGGACCCAAGGCACAAGGATTTTCAGTCCTTTTTTAGGGGCTGGAATGAAATTTGGCCTGGTGTCTATCTCTACCTGCTGAGCTCTTGTTGCTGCAGTGGTGAAAATCATGTCTTCTTGTTGCTTTGTACCCTTGACAAACTGCTTGCCCTGAAGGGAGGGTGTCACAATGGTGGCTGACTCAGGCACTGTGCCAAAGTCCAGAAATGATTTATGGACCAAGGTCTCTGCTCACCCGAAGGAACAAGTGATTGTAAGGGGCTGCTATCTGTTTCTGCCTAAGCCTGTTGTCAAAGGTGGTAGGTATAAACAGGCAATGTCAAACTGCTCTCTGCCTCCTGTGCAGGCAGTGTTTGACTGTAAACAGCACTGAAAACCTGGCAGACTTTTTGTCCATCACTGGATGTGCATCAGTTTTGGCACAGACCAGGAAATGACTGGTGCAGCAAAAGTTTTGGAGCTGGTAGTTTCCCCATTTCATCGAATTGAAACTCTGGGAATTCTCATCTGGGTCTTGTTCTGCTGCTGGGGAATATATATATTAAATTACCATTATTCCAACCTCACACTAGGTTACAGTCCAACATCTATTATCTTTAAAAAGCCAGCTTTTTAGGGTGCTGCAGTTTAATATGGAAAAAAATATTCCTAATGTATTATTCTCAAGACTACCAGTCAAACTGTGCAAACCACCCTTGCAGTCAATGGCAAATAGTAGTGTGGGAAATGTACTTCCTTTTTCACAGACAATTTTGACATTCCTAACAATGATGTTGTGCATCCAAAATCAGAAAAGAATACAGGTATGTGATGTCTTCAGTAAGGCATGTGTTAAAAATCCCTAAACCTGATCTGGGAAAGTCTCAGTGGATTTGCAAACACTGAAAAAGTCAGGCCTACCTCTCAGGCAGCGTGGCTCGGACAAAGAGCTGGGGAGTCCAGCATCAGACCACCTTGCTACTTAGCAAGGCAGGTGGGGCAGGGTAATGGAGAACCAGCCACCAAGCAGCCTTGACATCAGGGGACTGTCAATTTGAAACAAATTTACTCTCTCTGAACACGAGGTTAACTCAGTGTGAACTGCAGTGAGAGAGGAAATGCTGATGAGCATGAATCCCTTTTCTTCGGCACAGGGAACTGATGTTAAAAAACCCAGGAAATTTTCTGGCAAATTACTTCTTGAAGAAAATGGAGGAGAAATGTTCTTCTCTGGCTTCTCATAATGGGTGAGCAAAATTTGAGTGTACACTTAATTTGACCTACAAACTGCAAGTAGGATGTGTATTTCCTTGTGCAAGTGTGGAAGGCAATTTAATGTTATGCCCTTTACCAAGACAGGCAGTTCATCTGGGTTGAAAGTGGAGAGTTTCTTCAAGTAATATAGCAGCTGAAGTGAGTGAATATTATGTGGGCTGTGCTGGTACACAGTAGTATACCAAATATTGCTCACATAACTTTAGAGGTGTTCAGTCTAATTCAGTGGCTGCCAAGAGGTTTAGTGCCAGAGACCTATATATGAATATCCTGCTCTTGGACACATAGTTCCTGAAAACATAAATCCCTGTGTGTGGTTACTGCACGACCAGCATCTGACTCATTGCTTCGCAAAGCACTTTTTGTTGCTTGGGAAACATGAGGATATTGCACTATACAAACCCAGTAACTGCAGCACTCCTGTAGCAGTCTATGATCTTGGAGCTGTCAAGAAAACTGTTCTCTGTTACCCACACCATGGCCACTAGGAACTTGATGAGATGAGCCAAACAGAGCCCTGTACCTCCAGCCACTCTGCATCCATCCCCTTGGTGTTCCAGCTGATGGGGAGCTCTCAGGAGGTGTTAGTTGCACAGTCCACATCTATTGCACAGTTTTATTTCCATACAGCAGGGGGTAGTAAAATACTCAGAGACTTCATGTGCAAGAAAAGAGCATCAAATAGTAGAGCAAGTGAATGGAAAACAAACAAAATGTCTATTTTTAAACTGAGTTAAATCCATATAATTTTCAATAGGGAACCTTTTGAGTCCTTGTAAAACAAGTTCCTTAAGGGTTTGAATGATGCTATTTAAATGTGTAATGACTTGGCCTGTTAAAAACCCAACATATTGATTGCTGTACTTTGAGGATGAAAGTATTAAACATTTTAATCGTGCTGTGCATGTTTAGGATGCAAACAAAAGTCCTCATTGTGAACCTGCCAATTAAAGTAGCTGCCAATAGGGAAAGGAGACATGCCTGTGGCTTTTCTTGGGTTAGCTGAGGTCATGGCTACAACTAATGCAAAGGTTCTTAAAGAAGTTTGGCATCTGAGCACATGAAAATCCCAAGCAATATTCCACTCTTTCTATTAAAAATTTTGGAGCTGTTTTGGACTGACAACAATGTTTACAGAACAAGATCAAGACTTCCCCCCCCCTCCCCCCCCTTGTATTATTAAGAAATATATAACACTTAAGAATGCAAAGGACAGTCTGAGATGTTAGTGCTAGAAACCCAGTAACAAGAGTGCTCTTGAGCTTGTGTACTGTACATGATCATCATATAGTCCAACAGGGAGCTCATAAACCATCAAGGAAACCCAGGGGAAGCTGGTGGGAATAGTTATGTGCTTCTAGTCAAGGAATGGTTTAGAACTTCACTGTTTCTCTGCTTAGAGTTTTGAAGTAGCAATTTAATTTCTATTAAGTCATTGCCTCCGTATTTCTATAGCACCATTTAGCAATACACAGAGTAACGTCACATTTCTCTTCCAAACATGGCAGAAAAAAATCAAACTTCTCATTTTCTTAAGGATTTCATAGAAATGCATAACCTATGAGGTTGGTTCCTAGTCACGTTCTTACACCAATTTAGCCTGATAAGATCTAAATCCCAGCACACTTATTCCAGTGTATGTTAAGAGCAACCTGAATGACTAACACCCAAGGTACACTAGTGTAGACAGCTGTGAAGAACTGAGTCTGGCTCAGTGTTCACTATTGCAAGAAGAAAGCTGTACTTAAATGCATGTACAAATTGGGATGTGTTTATTTTACATTTCTGCAAAAGGTTTTAAAATCTACATCTAAATTTTTGTCTGTATTTTTGTCTCAGCTGATGTATGAGGAGGACATAGAAGTCCTTTGGTGAATGTATACTGAATTTGTGTTATATAATGATTTTAATTTTATTGGTAACTATTACTAAAGATTCAGAAGTAAGTTAAAAAAACAACCTGTAAGCCAAATCTACTTTATTTTCAAGAATTTCCAGCTATCACTCACATATCCTTGCCAAATGTGTCATTTCTCTTAGCAACAGTTTAGATGTCTTTAACAAGTATTTTTAACCTGTAAAAGAAAGTCATAGAGCTCACTTCTGAAATCTGAAGTTCTGTGCAGATACTTAAGGGCTGGATTCAGTGATAAATTGCTTCCCCTCCTGACAAGACCATGGAAGATTTTCTTGAAGGGAATGCTTAGTAATTCAGTGAAAGCGGTTTGGATGAATTTTAGTCTTTCCAGTTGAATCTGGCTTTACTTACTTTCTAGTATTATAAATTATTGTATGTGTAATAAAACATGTGCACCTCCTGAGAAAAAATGTTAATTCTACTGGGAAAGAGGCTGATTAAAAGATAACATTAGCTGTAGATGTATTTCTCTGTAATTTATCCACACTTTAAATTATCACCTAGGTTATCTTGGAGCAATGGCATCTTAGTAGCCATGGTTTTTACATAAAATGTCCAAAATTTCACTTGCAGTTTTGCCTGCAGACAATTTGTAGTGCAGTCTTTAATGCTCTTTTAGATCCCTTTAAAAACAGATATTTCTGGAATGACAGATGCTAGCACTGGAGATAGTTAGCTGGTATTAACCCGTCAAAGTAAAAAACTGTCCAGTCTTTTGCAACCACCTTGTCAGTAGTTTCTGTCATCCCTGCGGGTTATATAATGCAGAGTGATGTGGCAACAGCTGAATCTGGTTGAATGTGTGCCAGAACCACAAATATGTTGCTGGATATAATGTACCTTTTTTCCATCTAATGAGCAAAAGCACAGATGATACACAGGGGTTCTCACATCCCACTCTATCTCTCATTCCCATCTTTGGATTGCCTACCAAGTTCTCCAAGTGCAAACTAACCTCTGAATTTGATATACCAGATGCTGCTATCTCTTTTAAACTGTGTCTTTTAAAGACATATTAATACTTAGCAATAACAGTTAAATAATCTCTTTACTCTTAACATTTTTTTACTCAGGTGGGTCAGGCATATCTGCAATGAAATCACATTCTTAGTGTCGCCTTCTAAGCCTTCTACAGCATCCTGTCCTCTTCAAGGCTCTCTTTTAGATGCTGGGTTTCATGGGGGAAACATTATCTTTATTTATTGCTGGTACAGTGCTAAACACTCTTTCACTGTTTTAGGGTTAGTTATAAACTTCCGACAATGTAATTATAATAAGAGTTTTACCTGACCCAGTGCCTTATTATTGTCTTGTAACTGTTTTTTGAAGGAGGCCTTTTAATAACCGTGGTTTAATTCACTAATTCTTGAACTTTATTCTGGATTAATAATTTTCTAACGGTAGGTTTGGATTAAAATTTAAAACAAATTTTCAAAAGGTCATCTTATAATGAGATACTTGTGTGGCCATAAAGAATGAAAAAAGGAATGGATATGTTCAGTTGTTCCAGAAGGCTCCTGTATGTGGGTAACCTATGGGTTAGGTTTGAAATTAAAAGGAAAAAACAAGGAAAAGGCATGAGAACCTGTTTTTGTGTCAGATCCATATGACTGGCAGGAATAAGACTGTTGTTATTCCTGGGGGTGAATATCTTTAATTTTTCTATAGGAACTAGAGAAAGATAAAGTATCAGAAAGGAAGGCTGTAGCAAGTCTGATTTTTGATGGATTTATAAGAGTTCAGTAGGAAGCTAGTGTAGTCATAAGCAAATATTTTATTTTCAGTATTCCTGGACACATCTTCCATTTAAGGAAGGCTTGGGATAAGGCTGGGGAACTGGAAAAAAACATGTCAGAGAGAGTACTATGGCGTAGGCAGGAGCATATGCTTCATATTAGGTATTCCAGTACAAATTCTTCCTCTCTCTACAGTACATGATAATTTTAGGGCTAGGACTGGAATCAGGTTTTCAGAAAAAAGGTAGAAAGACTTTTTATTCTTGCATTCTGCAAAACTGTCAGAAATAGGATGAAAGTTTGCATAACTGTGAACAAATGCCTTATAATTGGATTTACTATACAAATTGATCACTTTAAATTAAACAGAAAAAAAAAAGAAAAAAAGAAAAAAGAAAAAAAAAAGAAAATTAGGCTTAGGTTTAGGGTGGTATTATTACCTAAAAGAGAGAATCTTCTTCCTCCAACCTCACTGTTGGATTGTTTAGGATCACCAAAGATTAGAAAGAATGTTGTTTTCTAATGAATCTCAATTTTTCTTAATGAAGTGTTCACTCAGTTTGTTTTCCATTTTTTGGCTTAAAAGCAGAGGATTTTAGGAGAAATTGCCCACTGAGCCTAGTCGTCCCTGGGTCTGGAATGGCTTCAGTGTTATGAATGCAGGTTAGCGTCATGAAGGGCAAATGCTGTTATTCTGGTATCTTATGGAATACCTTGTTCACCAAAGTGGGAAGGGTGGATATTTGGAGAGACTATTGGTGACTATACAGTCACTCTCCCTAATGCACTTTAGCTGCAAGAGCTAGTTCACTGCCCATATAATAAGTAGGATTGTGGTTGGGGTTTATCTCATATCTGGGAAGGAAAAGATTTGACCTGGAAGTTTAGGATGACTAATTCTCTCAATAGCTGAAGTTTTATATGTAGAGATTCCTACAAGGATTAATTCTACAGTTGCTTTTCAGGTTAGATTAAAATTAATTTAAGTTTTGGATGTAGAAAATAAGTCTTGAAGAAATCAAGGTCCTGTTGGATTCTTTATGTTCACAAATGGTGAGAATATCCCTTTCTACACATGCCATTAAGTTGTGTTAGGTTTCACTCTAGCTATTGGTTACCTGGCTATAATCATAACCTTGTGATTGTGGGAAGAGTGGGGAACTCAAATGCACATTGCTTCCAAGAAGTTATTAAACTCAATAGTTCTGTAGAAGTGCTTACAGAGGAAATTGTTAATAACGAACAGCAATATATGATATTCACCCAAGGGTTCTAGAGAAGCTTGGAAGCTGGATTACTGTAAATAACTGTTTTGGAGAACCAGTGAACAGGAATTAATATTGTATGTTGGCAGAGAATCAATATGGATTTTTAAGGGTAGGTCATGCCTCAAATGCAGTAGCATTCTTCAGAGAAATCAATAAGCTTGTGGATAAAGGAATAATGGTTGATTTAACCTATTAGGTTATATCTTTTCAAGAATCTAAGAAGTCAGAGGATAAACGAAAAAGACAGAAGTCAGCAATAAATGGTCAGTTTTCACAGGGAAAGGAGCTTACCAGTAAAGCATCCATGGGATTTGTCCTGGAGCCTGCAATGTTCCCAACATTAATAAATGATGTAGAAACAAGAAGGAGAAATTTTTGAGGTAACTTAGTTTGCTGACAATACTAAGTTATTCTGAATAGAATGATAGAATCATAGAATAGATTGAAAGTGACTATAGAAGATCATCCTGTCTAAACCCCCTGCAATGGGCAGGGGCATCTTCAGCTAGATCAGGTTGTTCAGAGACACATCCAACCTAACCCTGAATGGAAGAGTTGTTCCAGTGTTTCACCATCCTCATTGTAAAAAAGTTTTTCTTGTATCCACTGTAAATCTACCCTCTTTAAGTTTAAAACCAATACCCCTTGTCCTAAGTCAACAAGCCCTACAAAATGTTTGGCTCTATCTTTCTTATAAGTTGTCTTAAGTACTGAAAGTCTGCAATGTGTTTCCCCAGAGCCTTCTCTTCTACGGGCTGAAAAACTCCAAGTGTCTCAGGCTTCTTTCATAGCACCTTAGAGGTGCTCCATCCCTCTAATCATCTTTGTGGCCCTCCTTTGGACTTGCTCAACAGCTCCATGTCCTTCCTGTGCTGAGGACCACACAGCTGGATCCAGTGTTCTGGGGGGTGTCACCTGAGCAGAGCAGAGGGGCAGAATCCCCTCTCTCCCCTGCTGCCCACGGAGCTTTGGGGGCAGCCCGGCGCATGGGCGGTGTCCGGGCTGTAAGTGCACATCTCCGGGTCCTGTCCAGCCTCTCATCCAGCAGCACCCCCAAAGCTTTCTCAGCAGGGCTGCTTTCTGTGTTCACCCCCAGCCTGGATTGATACTGGGGTTGTCCTGAGCCAGGTGCAACACCAGCACTTGGCCTTTTTGAGGTTTGTAAGCTGGGCACAGACCCCCTTTTCAAGCTTGTCCAGGCCCCTCTGGATGGCATTCCATCCCTCAGGAATATCAACTGCACCATACAGCTTGGTGGTGTCTGCAAATTTTCTTCCGGTGAACTCAGTCCCGCTGTTTCTGTCTTTGCTGAAGGTATTAAACAGTACTTTTCCCAGTACAGATCTCTGAGGGCCATGGCTTGTCACTGATCTCCATTTGGACACTGAACATCCACCATATCACTGAGCTGTTCACCACTACCCTCTGGATGTGACTACCCAATCTTCCTCATCTACCAAACAGTTCATCCTTTAAATGTATTCCTTTCCAATTTTGAGATAAGGTTTTTTTGGGGGACCATGTCAAAGGCCTTACAGAAATAGATGGCATCTGTAGCCCTTCCTTTGTTCACTGATGTGGTCGTGCCATTGTAGAAGGTCACAATCACTTGTTCTCCATGTGCCTTAGCACAGCTTCTTGGGGGTTTGTTCCATGAGCTTTGTGGGCACAGAAGTGAATATGTAACATAATTTTACTGTGAAGAATTATAGAAAGGAGTAGAATATGTAAAGTAAAACCAGGAAGTATCAAAATAGGAAAAAAGAGGTATTTTTTCCTCAAATTGCATTTTTAAGCTGTCAAGATTCTTGCAACAAGATGCTGTGTACAGTAAAAAGTTCTCAGATGTGAAAAGTCCAAGAAGAAACCATTGAGGACTATTAAAGATAGAGTTGCTGCATCAGGATAGTTGCTGCATCAGCCACAAATCCCAGGAGGCTGAAAAATATTCTGGGGAATTAGTGCTTTATATTATACTGTTCTCACACTCTTCTCTGGGATCTGTCTTGGACACCATCAGGAATGGCTGCTGGGTAAATTGGAAGCTTGATCTGATAAAATATAATAAGGGAGAGTCTTTATAAATTAATCTGGTAAAAAACAACCCAAATATTCAGTGTATTTCATTATGCATATGTGTTACTTGAATTTTCCAAATACTGCTGTTATCAGTGCAAAACACTTGCTATCCTTGTCCTATTTCTAAATGTTTAAAAAGACAATACAATTGCTTTAGTAAGATTAATTTGGTACTCTGCACTCTGAGAATTTTTTCATATAATTTTATTTGGAATCAAATAAATTGTGTATTTTTTTCCTTTTGTGCAACTGTCCTCTTTTCCAAAGTCAAAACTGAAAATAGAAAAAAAGTTAATTAAAAGCATAATATATGTTACACATCATGAGTTGTCTTGCAACATAAATTGTACAGTTGCCAATCAAGCAAGCCCACATCTACCAAGCACAGACTACTCAGCTTTAAGGAGCTGCTCTCTCAGTTATATTTTTCTGCTTTTGCTGTGAATATTGTAAATTTACCACAGTGCCATCACTCACACTTTAGGACAGGACCCTCACTGGCTGAAATTAGCAATAGTTCTGTTTAGGCATTTAAAATAGTATCAGAGAGTGAAGGAATATTTGATCCTTTTAGTTGCATGACAAACCTAATAAAAATATTGTATTGCTCAGAAATAAATCAAAAGATTTTGCAAAATGTCAGGTGTAGAGAAATTTGTAGGAGATGAGATCCCCTTCAAAGCAATATGCTGTATACTGCTCGTGATAGGATTTCATTAGCTTAATTAGCTTCAGCTTCTTAATTTGTACTCTCGCCATCAAGTCCTGCATCTCCATTCTCTCCCAGACACTCTCTATAGTTTGGGTGCATGAAACTTTGTTGCTGTATTTTGCAAACACAAGAAGAAAGCGGCAATATTGTTAGACGTGTCCTTGGATGCCCTGTGACTTGCAGCAGCAGCAGGAGTGATGATCTTGTATTTAGTATCAAACAATAGCTCACTATAGAATTTTCTAAACTGGAGTTGGCTTCTCACCATGTCCCAGAACCAACCTGGCATTTCACAATAGAGGAATCAAATGTCTTTTGGCAGCATCTGATGTCATCATTGCTTAGGGCCTGATCTCAGAATTTGGCTGTCATGAGTCACTTCATCTACTCAGTTGTGTAAAACAGGAAAAATGTGGGCATCAGCAGTGCTGTGACCTTTATACAGTTTTCAAGAGATTGAAAGAAGGCAGAACTGTTATTACTAATTTTAAACCGCTAATATATGTTGGGGTTTTCAATCCATGAAGCTAATGGAAGTCTATCTGTACCATTTTATTTTAAAGGAAGCCTCATTTGAACCCAAGAACTCACAAGAAAAATGGCAGTGGGAAGTGCTTGGAGAGAAGGGTTGCACCTCATTATGCACTGTCCTGGGTGCCATGGGTGATGATCACTCTGGTGTCGTGGGTGACGTATTTGCTGCCTTGAGGGAAGGATAACTCCTATCTTTCTTTTGGCATATTGGCTAAAGTTGCATTGAGAAACAACAACAACAACAAAATGATCACTTTTAGGGCAAACGTCACATTTGATATTCTAAATTATTTTATGCTGAAGATCTGCTGAAATTCCTCAGCAGTAATAAATGCAGTAATAATATTCATGTATTACTAATCTGCCAAACCTCTGAGGCTGTTGGGGTAAAACAGGGGTTTCTTTCACATCTTGTGATCTGGCCGATCTGGCCTGTTTGTAATATACAATATTTATCACTTGTGGAACTCCACTGGTATCATAAATCAATTGGGTGTTACTCAAGCAATATTTGAGCAGGAGTTAAGCTGTAAGAGAATTATGGGATGATTTCATATGGTGGTCATCAGCCACAGATAGTTATGTGAGGAAAACAGACCAGAGCTTCATACCCTGATCCTTTCCTATATTCTTCTACTTTTAGTAAAGTTATGTTGCTCCTGCTCCCTGTCTTTCACAGATACTGGTTGAAGACAAGAATAAAGTGATTGTATAAGAGGATTTTTTAAATATAACCAATATATTAATAAACAGTATGTGGTAAAAGATTACCAAATTAAACAAGGCAGGACAAATTCAAGATTACTGAGATATCTTCATTCTGAGTTGTGTGGTACAGATTGATGTGTAAAAGTCCATTATTTTGGGGACGTGCATAACATAAAGGCCTTTCTTTTAATATTATCTTTCTGACTATGATAGTTGCATAATAAAATCTTAAAATGTGATGTTTAAGGATTACAACAGGAAAAGATTTGACATACTGGCAATTTGAGCACAGTCTGCTAGTTGTGCTAAGCTTTCAGTTTCCAAATCAAAGGTTTTGTCTGTGTCCTTCTGATGGCCTTTCTTTCAGAAATTGGAGTGGTGTAGTTGGACCATGGAGTTTCATCTGTGAAAATGGGTAGGTCTGTTCTGATCTGTTCCTAGTTGAAGCTGGGATTGAGGAAATCTGCAGTCTCCTTCTGTTACAAAGATCACAGTCATTTCTGCACACCTCATGCTGTATCGTATACACTCAGAACCGGAATTTATCTCTGGCAAGAGCTGTACTTCCTGAATTATGTCTGGCATACCTGTTCTCAGTTGTGAAGTATTTATCCATTTCCCGGTGTCAGCTACTGAATCCATAGGGATTATGGTCCCTTTTAAATAAAATCCAATCTTGTCATCTGCTACTGAATCCAAGAATTATTATCTCTTGTTTCATGGGCTTCTTATCAACAGCTTATATTGGCCTATTGGTCTTGAAACATTTTCATTACACCTCATCAGCACCTGGTTTTGCTAATTCATGATGTGGCTGAAGTTGAAGTGAAGGTGGCTCTGCCATCTAGTTTGATTTAGATCTATTGCTGACTTACTAATATGAGCAAAAATGGCAGCTGAGCGTCTGTCTGCCTTTTTCTATAATAAATGTACATAAAGAATCTCTGCATCTGCTAACTGATGCTGCAGATTGCTTTCCCTTCAGTGGAAGCCTTTCCAAATGGTCTCAAAAGCAGCAAGAATAGATGCTTGTGGTTGTTTTTCCTGGCGTATCAGTGGTGTGTGGAGATACATCCTTTCTGCTTTCTCTGTTTCTGTCACTGCAGTTTATAGGTTGGCCATTAATTTTTCTGTCAAATTTCAGTCTGGAGCATATGTGTTAGATGGCATCTACAATACATGGCACCTGCATGCTCCATACTGTTTGCATAGTTCTATATCAATACATTATCATTATATTCCTTTCACTGATCACTTCAGTTGCTCTTTTAATGAGTGGCATGCTTCAAAGACTAGGTCTATTGCTTTAAAAATGTAGGACTTATTTGCTTCCATTCTTTCTGAGATTAATTGTGGGTGCCAAGAATGAGAACTCTGCAGTATAAACATTTTTTTCTTAGTATTCAATGCAATTACTTATTCAGGTAAAGGCAAAAAACCCCACTTTTGTATCTACTGTTCTTTCTACTGGGCTCCTTGAATATTTTGATGATCTGTTCCAGCATTTGGGGGCATTATTCCAACAGGATTGTCCTGATCATCTTCCCCCTACTATAGCCCCTCAGTGTTATACCAACGATTTTTTTCTCCTTCCATAATAAATTCTGTGAGGACACTTAGTTCTGGTGTTCAGTTTTACTGCCTGTACACAGATTTTGTCTGGAAATCCACCATGCCTGGCATCACTCCATGTTGAAGATTTCCTTTGTTTCTCACCCTTATTTTGTCTCTTTATAAATTGTGTTTTCTATATTATTGTGGAACTCACAAGATCGACCTCTGCTGTCATCTTCCATATGCTACATGCTGAGTAGGAACATAAGAAAACAACACATTCCTTAAGGCTTTAAATTGAGAGAGCTGTAACAGAACTGAAGCCTTGTGGCAAGCCAGTGTTCCCAGATGGGAAAGACTACATTTAAGGCCTTTGGTGCTATTAATTTTTAAAGGCTGCAAAGAATGAATAAAGTGCGAGTGAGGCCTGATGGCTGACAGGGATGGAGAGGCCTGAGCTAATTGTGCCACACCAGTGCCCCTGGTTTCCCCTGGCTTCGTTTCAGATCAGTCTTGACATGAGGTCAGGGAGGCATTTCCAGTGGGAATAGACTTGCCAAAATACACCTTTATACTCTAGTGCTGTGCTGGCAGCAATGTGGCGCTCAGCAGGTGAAAGGGAGGGGCTGTTACAAAGATGTTTGCACTGGGAGAGGTAGGATTCAGGTGCAAGGTTGCTGAGCTGTTTTGAGGGGTTTTCACTCTTTTTAGCCCAGTCTGATTAGCTGATACCTGAGGGCAATATTTTTACAAATTTATGATGGAATGTAATCATTCCTTGTTGCAATTCTGTCTATATTTACAAACTTCCAGTTCCCTGAATGCCAGAAGTAAACATGAGAGGCTCATTGCTTTAGCAGCCTCCTCAGATAATTCTCTACCCTAAGCCCCTCTTCCTTGCTTCATTTCTTTATCAAAAATCATCCTACATGCTCTCTAGTTGTCTCTGGGGCTTTCCCGCTGCCTGCTCTATCTGTGCCTGTATTTTTGCCCTTTCTCATCCTTGGTGAACTCAACTGAACAACATTCATTGCCCTGAATTTGAACTTAGTCCCTAAGGAAAATTGCAGTTGTTGGTTCTTTTACTAGGCCTCTGTTTTGGGTGCTGACCTCCAGTGTTTCTTCTCTTCTATGCAAGTGTTGTAACCAGCTTTTTACATTTAGCCTACTACGTTATGCTCAATAAAATGTGACCCCTAAATTCAACTCTACTATCAGACTATCAGCTATTCCTATTTATAAATGTCACTGTTTTTTTTTTGTCTGCTGTCAAACTGCAGTTCTCCTTTTCCCCACATTAAGTTTTTCTTGTTTTGCATAGATTCCATGTTTCAGAATAGAAAATAATTGACTTTTAGGGTCACTTAGGGAGGATATTTTGTTTTCCCAGGTTTCTGGGTGGGGCACTTCAGCCCCACATTTATTTAAGAGGATCTCCCAGACATTTGAACTTGACCCTATTTCCTGCCAATAACACCTGGCAAGAGAGCTAGGTAAGTTAAATTGCAGATATATTAAAGATTTATTTTCAGTAAAGCCTGTTTGTAAGACGTTTGTGTGCCAAGTTATGTCTGGAGTAAACTTTTATAGCAAACACTAAATCAGAGGCAAGCAGTACAGAAAGAATTGTAAAGGGGAGTAAAATATAAAGGCTGACAGATCTGTAAGTAAAAAAAAAAAAAAAAGGCTGGGGAGAATTCTATGGCATTAACTTAGATAATTGCCAGAGTCATAAAATACAGATTTTTCTGTCTTCAAGACTCCTGAGAGCTGCTGGAGAAGAAGAAAATTAAATGTAATGGTTCATATATAATTCAGAATTTTGTTGCTTTTTATCATTCTCGAAAGAGTAAAAGAGTAAAAGTGACCTACTTTCTATATCTTGTAGTTTAGTGGGAAATTCCCCTGACTCCCAGTGTTAGCATGCTTGTTCTCCTCTTAAGCAGGTGCTAACTCCCATCTCTGCTTTACTACTGCTGGCATAGTATGTGCTAAATGTATTGTGACGTTCTTTCCTCTCAGTGTACAGTGGAGATGGTTGTGCTCCTTCCCAAATTCCAGTTTTGTTAAGCTTCTGGGATTAATGCAGGATCGAAATTATTTTTCTGTATGTTAGTTGTCAACCACAGTAGAAGTAACTAAATAACAAACTCTCCTCTAAGATTTGTGTGTTTAGAATCAATAAGTTATACGTAATAATGAATTAAAAGAGAAAGAATAAAAGAGAAGGCTCAAAGACATGGATAAAAAGGCACCACTTCTTTATTTGTTACAGTGTATATTCGGAATAATTGTGAAAGAATAATTAGAAATGTTCTTAGAACTCAGAGGAGAGTCAGTATTAGCTCCATTGTAAGGATGGATTTGAACTGGAAATATTTCAATCCAGAAGAGTTCTTCCGTTCCATGTTTACAAAATCCAAGGTGAACAGTCTAAAAAATCTAGGTGAGGAAAACTGGGAAATTGGACTTAAGGTTACACATCAAGGCTGTCTCCACTGTTTGTGAGGAAGTATTTGAAAAATAATCATGGTTCTCTTTGGCCATGTTCTATTTAGTTATCTATTTGAAGTAAGCAGTTTCCTCCAGCTATGGATATTAGACCAGTTAGCAAGAGGACTTGTGCATATATTTTTGTTTTACTTTTGTGATCCAAGTCTTAGGAGTTGGGAGTTCGGTTCCAAAGGGAATGAATTTACGTACGCAGGACACGTTGTTCAAGGAGCTAATACTTACAGTAAACAGAGGTTGCTTAACTGTTGGGTAATGCTACAATAGTTATTTCCAATATTTTGCAAGAAACAATGTTCATGCAATGTTTTACCACTAGCAATTTGTTAGTGGTTTTGATTCAATGCCAAAATAATTTCTAAGGGCTGTAATTTCAAAAACATGGAGCATCACACATTGGGAACTGTACCCTCTTTATACTTTTGTAAGGTAAGACATACATGAAAGAGACACAGGGTTTTTTTTCTCCCAGTAATAGTACTTTAAAATCTAAATAATGTAAGAGCACTCTTGTGACATCACAAATAGTGAATTATATCCATTAAAAGGAGATGCATGTGTGTGCAACTTATGTTACAGGTTAAGGGTAAAGTCTTTAAAATGCTTAATGAAATTCTTTCTTCAAGGAATTACTTCAGGAAGGCAGCTAAAATCTGAAGTGGTTATATTTTGTCTTCTGTTTTTGGAGCAGTGATACATTTACATTATAGACAGGTCAAACCGAGCAGTACTACAAGTCTATATGCAATTCTTTGTACAGTGTATTTCATTTGTTGTGATTATTATTTGAATAGAAAAGGTTTTAAAGTGACTGAAAATAGATTATCTGTAAAGTGTCCCTGGATCTCCCTCACTCCAGATCCTATAAACATTGAGAATACTGCTCTACTTAGCATATTTCTGTCTAGATTAACAGTATTGCTAGAAGTTTTCCTTTCCACTGGAAATAGGAGGCAATTTCTTAGTGGAGGGAAGCTTTAGCAAACACTCCTATTAATGCAATTCTCACCAAGTTCTTCCATTCTAGATAGAAGTGAGTTCTTATTTTTTTATTTTAAAGAGGGAAAACTAAAGGACAAAGTGGATGAAATGTCTTTGAAATATCTTACTTTTGTTAAGTGGCAGAGAAAAGCAAAGGGTTTTATCTCCTGTGCTTTTTTGCTTTCTCTACTGTTGTGACATTTATGGACGTAGGCATATCTATATGGGTATACACATATTTACATGTCTATATTGAATAGAGTTATAGTCCTGAGCTAGATTTGATTAACATCTACTTTTCTCTAATTAGACATTTGAGTCCAAAATCCTGGAGACTAAGCATGATTATTCTGAAGGGAAACTAGGAGTTTCCCAACACTTCTTCCACCACTTTAAAGATTGCTTCTTTGCTGGTGCAATCCTATTATTATCACCTACTTTAAAAATAGCAACATAAGATCCTCTTGGCCTGAAGTTAGTAAATTCATGTGTATTTTCTTGTGTGTTATAATACTGTGCATACCTACGTACACATGGATTTTTTAATGAACGTATCTACATTGCATCAGCTGTCATGGTTTTTCATCCAGTTCCAAGCTAATTTGTCTTTGGAAACCTCATTTTGTTATAATCTGAATAAAATTTTAGGTGGCCCTTTGGAAGGCTTGCCTTCAATGAGGACCTAGAATTTAAGATATGAGACACATTAACCGATTATTATTTCCATCAAACTCACTCTCAATTAACATTCACTTTCGAAAGTAACTATAAAAGTAGATTTCTTCGTAATTTCTATTCTCTTTGCTGTAATCATTAATTTTGTTAAAAACTAGGAGCAGAAACTGTATACTAGAGTCTGTGTGGCTACACTTATACCTTTTTACACAGAAAACCCTGGAAGTATTTAGGTATTCATGCTAATGTCACCCTCTAGATCTTGCTTTGCAGATAATATGTTCCTTTAAAATACTGCATGTCTTATTCTTTGGTGAAGCATCCCCAGGAGAAGACTGGCTTTCCATACACATGGTGGTACATGGAAAAATATCTGTAATGGTTTGTCAGACGCCTCTTGAAATTTTTGGTGGGATGCTAGCTTGTTAGCTTAAAGGCAAAGTGTGAAGCCATGTCTTGTCACATGGAGAAAGAGCACAGTACTAATACAATCACATGAAGGAAAGAAGCCTGTGGTGGAAACCTGTGACTCCAGGTAAAGAGGCAAGTTAATTGTGATGAAGTTGCTGGGAAAGACTGTGCTTTGGGGGTGGAAAAATGAGCATAGAGTTATGTGGAAAATGACTGTGAGATGGAGACACCCCAAGCAGGACAGGTTCCAACCACCCAAATGCACATCAGGGGTGTGAGTGCCTGGGAAGATATCTGCAGCAGTGCAAGACATGATGTAATCACAGATGCAGAATGAAATATCTGTTCTTGTGAAAAAGGTTCCACATCCTTTCTTTGATATTGTTCAAGGAGTTTAAATAGAAAGAAAAGGAAGATACAAAATAAAAGAGCAGAAAATAGTGCAAAAAATGCAAATTGATGAAGAGTAGCTAATGACGTGGATTGAGAGGTGGAAGTGGTGTTAACGAAATGAAAATAATACTTCTGTGGAAATTGTGTATGAGAATGAAGGGAGTGAAATGGGAAAGATCAATGTAATTCCATTACTGTGGAACTGACTAGCGTGAAAGGAAAAATTAAGGAAATGTCAAGGAGGCACCAGATAAAGGAAGGTTGTGTTAGGGTGGTATGTCAATGAGAAAATGATTTTCACACTGATTCTTGCATTTTCTCCTGTGTGTTTCACTGCTTATTGCCTTTCAGAACTGATAACTTTCTGAAGATTGGATGTCAGAATATTTTGTTCCACAAAGGAAAAATTTGCTGTAGGGATTTCATAGACTTGTTTTGTGTACCGTTTCTTGTCATTAACCATGTCTTCTTCCTACTGCCCTTTAAACCTGATATAATGCTGGTTTATACATCTCCTCCTAAAGGAACGCTTAACATGAGCAAGTTATAAAAGTATTCTACTGAGTTTGCCAACACTTGAGGGCAGGAACACTCAGACATTTTTGAATACTTTGGTTCTAATTTAGTGCTAACTGGAACATACCTCATCTCCACAGTGTTATTTTCTTTAGAAAAGAACATTGGTTTTATATACAGAACAAAAGGATGATCATTAAAACCCATCTGTGGGCCTCCTTAATAAACAGAAGCATGAGATAACCCAGAGAACTTTTGCACAGCTTTTGCATGTTGAAACTTCATGTCAGGGAAGTTTGCAATTGCTCAGAGGTTGTTGGGAAGTAAGAAAGTAGAAATCCTTAACTGTTAACCAACTGAACCAGTAACCAACCAAAACTCAGTCCACACTCTAGCAGATATGAATGTGTCCATTGATACTGCATTCCTAGAATCCCTGAGCAGTAGGGATAAAAGTGTCCATATTCGCATATCTAAACACTTATGGAGAACTTCTTCCTCTAGAGGAGTAGAAATACATTTGACAAAAATAGTGAAGCCTTTTCAATAGCTACTTGACACACACATATTTTTCCACCAGTGAACATTAGTTGAACCAGAACATCTGTGAAATACATAGAGAAAAGCTGGTCAAGAAAAGGAAAAAATTACCAAGCAGGGATACAAATTTTAGAGAGTGAATTATCAAAAATTCTTATCTTCCAAGTGAGGGGATGCTAGAAAATGTTATTATTTTAGATTTAGTTGCATAGGAGCTAGTAAAAATTCAGATTTAGATATTGGGGATACATATAAACACTCTACCATATGATAAAAAATTGTATTTGATATATGGACCATTATTAGTAAAATTAAAAGGAGCTGACCACCCTATTTTTCTGGGTTGTCTGTAAGGTTAAAAAAAGTCTAAAATTGCACCATTTTGCTGTTGAAAATGGGTGACCTTCTTATTTCTTCTCCTAAAGGTGAGTGTATGTGGAAGAGATAAGCTAGGATGTCAACTAGCAATAGGTCAGCTATGGCATGTGGATTATTCATATCCAGGCTGTTCCAAGGAGAAAATGCAAACTAAATGAAAATCACTTCTCCATGGTGAAAGGTGGAAGAACCTACCTTACATTCACAGCAGGACTATATGATGTACTACAAAAGACTGGTGTATTCTACCCCTTGATCTCTAGAATACTGAAAGAGAGAAGAATATATGGAGAACCTTGAAAATCAGAGCCAATTATTCTTCCCAAGTTTTGTATGGCTCTCAGGATGGTGAGTAATGGGTTTCTGTTCTGCACAGCAGCACAGCTGTACAGCTACTGGATTTGCTTCAACAAAACATCAACTTTTCAGTAAAAAAATTGGCTGCAAGAAGATAACAGATGTACAAAAAGAAAATAGGGAAGGAATAACTCTTAACATCTTTATATTTTGTTTACTAGAAGTTTTTAAAGGGAGAAAAAGCTTAACTGTTATGGCAAGTTGTTATTTTTGCCCTTATAAACTATTTTTATTGTACTAATTTATTCATATTATTGTACCACAGATAAGAGCACTGTTGTTGCAGATTGGCAGGTTCATATTCAACCTTCCTTTTCCAAATACTTGTATCTTTGGTACTATTTAAATGGCAACAGAAGCTGGCAAGAATCTGTGGCTACATTTCTTGTTCTTTTAAAGAATGAAAAACACTCTGGTTAACTCTTGTCTTTGTTTAGTCTATTGTTTCAGTTTCTTTGAAAAGACAATGGCAGACATTTTACAGGAGAGAATTATGGTTTAGCCTCTAAGAAGTTTATTTCTGTTTGTTAACTAACTAGTCTTTTGGGGGCTTTGTATTTCTTATAATATAGTAGCAGTCATGGACACTAATTCCCAAATATGGGCTTGTAATTCCTGCTTGGAGTTATAGTCACAGAAGTATAAAAGGCACAGGAACTAGGAATAGTGACATAATCCCAGAAGTGTTACAGAAAGAGAGGTCATGATGCCCTTTAAGTGAAGCTGTGACTGGAAATGTTCTGGACTTACTGTCCCAGTAAACCTATTGTCCTCATTACATGAGGCACCATAAAAACACATAACAAAAAAAAGCTGTCTTCTGCCCAGAAAAGCTTATTTTCTAATTTACAGCTTCTTTGAGCAGCTACTGTCCACAATAAATCTCAAAAGGTTGCTTTCTGTTGACAATCCATTAGAGTTTTCACTGAAGCAAGCTCTGAGCTCTGGCAGCACTGACCTGCACGTGCCCCTGAGTGTTTACACTGGAGTGGTAGCTGGTGCTCACCCTCCATCCTGTTCCTGACAGTGGCATTAAGGCTGGTGTTTACAGAGGCATGGAAGGGCAGGGGAGCAGGCAGTGACTGAGAACAGTTTCCCAGTTCTGCAACACTTTGAAAGTCAGGGACTTCTTGAACCAGAAATAATGATGTGTGTTTGAGGTGTCTTTGCCCCAGTGTATTTTCTTCCATGAACTTGTCTAATTTTCTATTGAACCCATGTGATCTACACCTGGGGCAGAGTGTTCTAGTCCAAAATTGCATGTTATTGTGAATGTGCCTTCTTTTGCTTGTTTAGACACTGGTACCTGCTAAGTTTCCAGGATGGGAAAGTACTGCTAGTTAGGACAAGCAGTACTTTCTTGGGGTGGCACCAGATAAAAGATGTAACCAAATGCACACTTGTTTTACAGCAAAAAATGATGAACATTGTGACACTGTAGATACCAAAGCTTTAAAAAATACATATTTTGATAGTTAAAAGCTTCTATAGGTGATAGATAACCATTATAATATCATGAAAAGTCACTAGTGATGGGGAAAACTCCCCCAAAAATCCGGCAAGGAAGAACCTCTAAACAATTGTTCTGCCTAGAAGACCCAGTGTACATAACCAGGTAGTGTTCTTGTTTACAGCCTTGGAAGACAAGAGAGAGAAGTGTGTCTTTTTTGTTTATGCATCATTGGATTTTTTTTACCTATAGTGGTTCAGGGATTACATCACACAAGGTTTTTACTCTCCATCTCTTTCTACAATCACTTTTAGATAAGGTATGTCTACAGCACAGTTACAAAAATGATTTAAATTAACCTACCCAGAAGTTCATGCTGCTGCTGTTAAACTGTGCAACTGGACTCTTAGTTTACTGCCAGCAGCAGTGTTTCCTCTCCACTGTGGTAAACTGCCAGGTAAACACACACCTTAGCTTCCAAAAGTGACCACAGGAGTCTTCATCTGCTACTCTTTTTTCAAATGTATTTTTCACTACTTGATTATTTGAATGAGCAATTGATAAGAAACAGAACATGTACCGAGACATTTGCCTATCTTGCAAGTAAAGTTTTGCATGTTGTACAAACAGAAATTCACTCTTTAGTTTCACATGAGTGCTTAAAATAATTATTAAACAAGTCTTTGTTTTCATGCTGGGCTGAGGTTTCCTTCACATCTGTAGCAAATTGTCCTAAGGAACATTGATTCAAAAGAACCAGATTGTCTGTTAGTATCATGGTTAGGATAGGCAGATGAGTCATGAAGAAGATTACTGTTATAGTTGATGTCAGGAAAAAACCCCCAGTTTTATGTATTATATTTCACCAAGTAAAATACATAAAAAATTGGTTTCTTTAGCATGATCATCTGATTTCACTAAGTCTTCTGCCACCCTTTGAGCAGTCAACCTTCTGTGTCTGAGGGATATGAATGGATGAAATGCTAGAAAATTAAAAATTGTTAGAAGTTTATCTGCCAGTATTATTGCCCCTTGACAATTTTCCAGCATGTGATTGATGATTAAGGTTTCTGCATCATACATAATAATTCCAGATGACTTTTGCAGACTGCATTTAACTTGAATGGTATCTGAAGTAATTTAATGAGCAAATTGCCCTTTATCTGAACAGTGGATCCTGCACCACCAGTTCTTGCAGGCTTTCTCTCCAAGCAACATAAACAATTGCCCTTTCTGAGTTATTCCTTTACCTCTTTTTGGGGAATGTTAGACTTCATCTATCTTCCTGGTAGTGAGGGAGAGCTGTGTTACACTATTAGAAATCAAGATAATCTATGTTACAAAAGAATGCTTTTCTTCATGGCACTATTTTGCAAAGCATGTATGTGTGGCAGGAGAGGTTTTTTGGTGTTTCTTTTTTTTTGTTTTTAACTCGAGGCAGATAGTATATAAAGTAAAAGTTCAGTGGAAGCCCGATTTGAACTTCTACTTAGCCAGATTATACATTAGGATTTGAAGAAATGACATTAGTATAATATAGGGGGAAAACCCAGTGTGAAACAGGCTTCTTGAAAAGGGATTAAAAATACTTTAATTTCTTATAATGCTTATTATAGGGAGTAGGAAATGATCCAAAGTAGAAATTATATTAATCTTGCAGGTATTGAAGAGAAGGGTGATGTATATAAAAAGGTCAGCTAAATAATAGTGGAAGTTAGGCTTTGACATTTATGTTCTTCTCTCATAATTCTACACATGGCCACATGTAACTATGGCAGGTGAAGTCAATTTTTTGGAAACAATTCTAAAAAGTTCTGTTTTCAGCTGCAAATGTCAAATCTCATCCTAGTGCTGTTTCTGATTTCTGTCTTGCATAGTAAATGGACATGGGCAAAAATCCAGAGAGTTATAGCGAAAACTTGACTTTCAGTTTTGAGTTAGACACATAAGGAAGAAATTCCTGACTTATAACATAATTTGAAAACCCAATTTAGACAAGATTTAAATATTGTATCCATATCTGATATGCTTTTGATTGATGATCTATAGCTGGAGTGGCCATTATTTTTGTGAAAAACTGCTCAGTTTTCTTCAAGCATTTCTCCCTATGCTGTTTAACCATCTGTTGATGAATATAAGTAAATATTGTTATTGTACAGATACTCTCTGGTCTGGCCTGTAACGTGTGATCCAAATTAAATCTTGGCTCTCTGGGGAGTTGCTGATTTTTAGTGGTTCTGAGTATATGTGACTGAGAGTGTGTATAAAAACCACAAACCACCAAGGTCATATTTATTTATTTATTTGCTTTGGAGACCTTGCCCCTACTTGGGGAGGGGGTGTTAGAAATCTGGGTGCATGAGGTAAGCTCTCCTTACACATGGAGTGAATTAGGAAAGGCTGAGAGAGAAAAGTACTGCATTTTCCAGTGTCCATCACTATGAAACTGGAATATGTGTCAAGTAGCTGCCAACTTTACATGCTGAGCAGAATACCAACAGTAAGCCTGTCATCTTTAAGTTGCTCATTTTACCAATATGTTTCTCTTTGGTCTTGATTGGGGGGGGGGGAGGGGAGAAATTTAGGCAATCTCAAATATATTAAGTAGTGAAGCACACCAAGTTAAAATAGTTCAAATGGAAAATTTAGCCACATTAATAGTGCATCATCTTTTTTCTATTAAGAAAAAAAAAATAGCAAAGGTTACAGGACAGAATTTAAATATAACCAAGTTAAATAAAGACAGAGTGGCCCCATGGTGAGAAAAGTATTAGCCTAAAACAGTTTGAGAGGAAACAAACACATAGCAGGTCTAGTTTCTGTATCTGTAAATAAATACAAATTAAACACTGAAAATTGACCTAAGAGGCTCTCTTGGATTTTGGAGGAGATGATTCACCGGAAATGTCAGAATAACAACAGGAAAATGTCAGGTGTAGGTAAAAAAAGAACTAAATTCTAAAATACTATCCAGAAAAGTATTTAAAATAATGCCAACAGTGTGTGGAATTATATTATTTTGAGTTACAGTTGTCTACATGATATAATTCGCAGTAAGTAAATGGAGATGGGAAGGGCTTGCTTTTCTACATTTTTTTACAATGTAAAATTAGGCCATTTTTCCAGATGTCTCTGTACAGATGTATCCAGTTGGGCAAGCTAAAAGGGTATTCTGCTGTTTCATTGAATAGAACTCTTTGTAAATTTAGCACTTTACATTTATATGGTATTTGGCTTAGCAGCTACCTGAAGTGATGCAGAGAAAGCACATGAAATATACTCAGAATTAGTATCTTGTGCTTTCACTTGTGCTAAGAAATATTTTCCTTGCTGAAATGTGAAATGCTAGTGTGAATTGAAATGAAATGAAATCTTAAGAATGGTAAAACATCTAGGACTTCATTTCCAAAGACATAGAAAGCAAAATGAGTGCAAAACATATTCTGTGAAGCAACTATATAATTCCCATATGAATAATGAAATAAATTTTAATAGTATTACTAGAGGGTGAATTAAGCAGTTTCCAACTGATTAAAATGACATTGTGCAGTTTGAAACAACACTGAATAAGGAATCAGATTGGAAACCTTGTGATTAGAGAAATATTCAAAAGTTCTGATCAAGTATATAGTAAAGACAGGCCTGAATCAACGTCCTTTGTACCCTTATTCATAGTAAACCAAAATGACAAGGTATGTAACATTCCTGTTAGTGTATAATTCAGAATAACTTTCATGATTCAAATTAATGCATAATTACTCCTCCTGGCTTCTGTTAGGAACTCTATGTCCCTTTTTCTGGACAGCAGAAATTATTTCAACTGTATACCCTGCATGCTGGCATTACAGAAACATTTTCACTTACTCTCTCAGTTCCAAAGTTTAACTCGAAGTGTTAAAAGTGTTTCTACTAAATATAAACCAGGTTTTCCACTAGCTCTTTTATGTTTTTGATTTCTCAATATTTCTCAGTATTTCTCTTGATTTGGCAGGTCAATCTGTTTATAGAGGCACTGACCATGATTACCTTCCGTTGGTTTTGCTTTTGCAGGAGGCAGTTGGAACTTTGTAGAATCAGGGTTTTTTTAAAAATTCCCAGAGTTCTTCTAATTGAGAGATGAAGAGAGGCAGAAGGAGACAGAAAACTTGATGCTTTTTAAACAAATATATTTTTAAAGTGTATTTGCATAATGGCAACATTCTTAATTGAAACTTTTTTTAAGAAACATCAAACTTGTCCTAATCTGCAAAAGTCCTGCTACAAAAACCAACACTCTAAGAGCAAGTAGTCTAAACATGCTAATATAGAATGGTTCTAGTTTAGGAATATAAACCTGGTGAGGACCAGCCTTAGGTTTCTTCCTGAGTTATTGATGTGATCTGCAAAATAGCTACTGTTTGATTTTTCTGGTTTCAGCTTTATCTGAAGTATTTTGGTGTAAGAATTATAAGGGAAAAGTACAGTTCTTCTAATAAGACAAAACTGACAGAACTGATTTAGTTCAAAAGTAAGCAAAAATTGCTGTGAATTGGAATGAAATTTGTTAAGTACTGGCACTAGCACAGCTTGTTTTAGTACTACAATTAGAACAAGTCTGCAGCCTTCATATATCCAAACTGACATCAGTCTGGAATGATTTTTCCAGAAAGAGTAGTATGGTGAAGAACAGAGTAATGTGTAGGCACCCTCAGCAGTGGCATGCCAAACAATGAACCATGTGGTTTTTTTCACTTACTTGTTCAGTTTTTAAATAAGAAACTGCTACAACATGAGTGTGTTTCCCTACATCCCCCCAGAAGGCTGGACACGGTGCAAAAATTGATAATTTAAGTGTGTGACTGGGAGACATCTGTAAGAAAGCTTTATCTTACACCATGATATAAAATGATCTCATGATTTGTAAATAGTTTTCCCAGATTAATTATAATCCTGAATTTCAGGAATATTTTAAATCACCCTGATTATACAGATAGAATCTAATTTTTACGTGTATACACATGATATACATAATTAGAGAAATGTGCTTCATTCAAACCAACTGCAATCATGAAATTACTTTTTCCTATTAAATTTTACAGGAGGCTGTGATTACATCCTTTTAATATGAGTTCCCTGCAATTCCCCAGCTCTCAAATGTTTCAAACCAGCTGTAGTAGTAGGACTTTTAATTATGCTCTTGCTTAGTGAGTGACATATAGCTCTTTCACAGTTTGAATTAGCCCTGGACAAACAGATCGGAGTAATGTGAACTAAAAAAGTAAATGCAGAACAGCTGTGGACAGAAATGAATGCCTTGATTGAAAACATTCTCCTGGTAGTTTTCTTGAATATTGCCATGGTACAAAAATTGCATTTTCATTGCAGGTTTTCTAAAGTGACAGGTGTCCTTTAGAGCAGCTTTCCTGTGCTTTTACCTTTAATTTGGAAAACTAAGTTGTTAATTTGCAATTTACTTCTATATATAGAAAAAGCAGAGCATTATTGTTCCTGCAGTGATTAAACCCCCATTCCCCCAAAAATGCATCTGGACAGAATCTTTTCTGGGGAAGGGTCTAGTTTGCATTGGGTATAATTTCTGATGATTTAGAGGTCATTAATGAGCTTCCTGTAACTGAAAAATTAACAAACCATGAAATTATTGAAGTGAGACATCCATTAAAAGTGTATTTTTGATAAATTGTATTTCTCTTTCTTAAAAAACTTTATTTTAGAAAATATGAACATCTTGTTTTAAAAATATAACCTGTGCCATTATAAATATACCAATTTTCTTAAGTGAATACTTAATATTTGATGCATTTTTTCTTAGGGTAGACAAGGTTAATAGTATCATACAGAAAAATTACCTGAGCCTTATTTCCATCATAGTATCAGTTCTTCAATGCCATGGGAGTTTTTAGAAGATAAACAGGAAAAGTGTAACAAAACCACCAAAATGAGAGTGACTTAAAGTATGGTATTTGGAAATGACACCTTGGACTGCCCAGGTGCAGTTGGATTTTTAACTGTGTCAGCAACAGCTCAGAGTCCAACAGATTCTGGGTTTGGTGCTTCTCAGCTCAGTAGCACTTTGTGTAACTAACCACAAAACTTTGAAACAGACAACTCAGGACAAGAATCCAGAACAGTTGCAAAAGCGTAGATTTTTCTCTTTGTCTTGAAGACCTGTGTTATTGCTGAGCATGGCTTTTCATAACCGCCATGTTTCTAAATTCACTTTCTATCAGCTTTGTCTCGTTCTTACTCAGGATTTAGCTAAAAGTGTTCAAATAGACATCACAAATCTCTGTTGACTTCTATAACTAACCACTGAACTTGAACTGAAATTTAGAGACTTACTTTTAATATCAACGTGATTTTAGCCTGAGATAAGTGTTACAGTGCTTGCTGGGGACTCGGTATGATCAGAGACATGCCTCTGCAGAGTCAGCTGTCAGACACTGTGGCAGCATGAGGCAGAAAAACTCAAGTTCTTTGAAATGGCAATATTTTGGAGGAGTGATATCACTTGTTTCAGCTCAAAACGTCTTAAGGACATCCTTTACTTTGGAAAGTTACAAGTAGGTACCAAGCTTTCCCTGAAGGGCCAAGTGGCAAAAGTTTATCCTGGAGGAACTCAATCCAAAAATCTAACTCACATACATTGACTCTCTCTTCTGCTGGAGGAACGTGGCTCTCTTAACCAGTTACAGAAAGTGTCACAAGCGGCTAGTTTAGGTACCTGACTCCGTATTTGGCTTGGGAATATGTGTGAGGTACCCAGAGCAGTGTATCAAAGACATTCTGAATGGTGTCATTTTTGTCCATCTCTCAGGACATACTACCAGAAGAATCTACACCAAGCTCCTTTTGAAATCTCTGACTTAATGCTTGAACATGTAGCACTGTTAGTGCTGCATGCCCTCTTTGCATTAGAAGTTTCTATAAGCCTGTGTAGTTTGCTTAGATCAAACATTGTCACTACTCAGAGATTAAATTCTGGATTCCTTGGCCAGATCTTCAATTGTATGAAAAGTTATTGTATTATTCTAGCTGATATTAAGAAGTAAATGTAATATTTTCCTCTAGAAAAAATAGCTAAAGTAATGAAATTTCAGTTCATACAGCATGAATTGTTTACATGGCTGACATTTCTGTCACCTGCAGCTTCTTAAAGATTGATACATTTGGGTTTTTTACATTACAAGATAAGCTTCATGAAGCTATATTAGATAAAGAATGGAGAATGAAGTCAAATGTGGATTTTGCAATTACATTTGAGCATAAACCGGTTTGCTTCATATTGCTTCCAAGCTTTCTATTCACTTATTTTGGATTAAAATGAACTAGTTTAAACACAAACTAGTGCAATTACGAAGAAAAACTATTGTTTGATTTTTGTGCGTTGATTAAAGTGATGCAGTTTTCTTAAAAATATGATGTTCAACTTGAATGCTTAGGCTATTTCAAGGGAACGTACAGCAGCTGACCTTTCACCACCAAAATTTAAACTTTAAGTAAGAGCTTTTGTTCAGGCTGACTGAATGTGAATTGATCATGTTTTACAAGATCCTAAAAGTAGGCTACAAAAATGCTGCTTTTCTAGCTCCGTTTAGTAGAAATGGATTCCTGTGTAGTATTTTCAGAATTCTTCACCACAGTTAGTTTTGTTCTGGAATCTGACAGCATTTGCTTTTTCAGCTGAAGCAAAACAAAACAAGCAATGCAAAATTGTCCTGAAAATGAACACTGACAATAAAAGCCCAGCTGCTGTAAGAGGAAGCTGTTAATACTTACTGGTGTATGGGGTAAATCACAAACTCTGAAGGGCTTTCCTAGGATACATCCAGAGAGGAGTGGGAGGACAGTCGTTGTCTACCTTTACTTAGGCAACATGAGAAGGACAGCTCAGCCAGATCTTGGACATGAAATTTCTTCCCACTAATGAGAACTATTTTTAAAGCACTTAGAATGTTTTGTTAGCTATAGTAATAATAATGGAGTTATTAATATAGCTTCACTCTGTCTAGACAGATCTATATCTAGCTGAAAATGATGAGAACAAAAAGAAGAGAAACAGATTTATTTCTGAATTCAAACATGCCTAATTCCAAAAGTTTCACTGAGTTCCCACCACCCACCAGGCTGAAATGACACCAGTGTACAAGAAGTTGGCAGAACATGATGCTTATAGCAAACATGGGCTGTTACTTTTTTGGATTGCACCGAGCACTCACTGTCATGTTTAGCAGCCAGGGCTCAAAGGTTGCTGTGTTTGGCCAGAGCTGATACCAAAAGTCAGGTGGCCCAGTTACACAAAGAGAACTAGAATTTGGTGTGAACCAAACAGATGTGTCCGCAAACTCCTGCAGATCAGCACAGCTCACCTGTCCTGTTCCACCCAGAAATCTATGGCCCTGTACCTTTGCACCACAGGCCAAGCAGCCACTGACCCTTTCATCCTTCCAGTGCAAGCAAGTGCTCAGTTCCTCCTGCAGCAGCCACATTCCCTCAAGGTGCGGGTAATCTCTTACAAACCTGTGCCATATGTGACCTCCCACCCCCAGAGAAGCTGTCCACTTGCATTCTTTGCCCAAGAAGAAGCTCTTCCTCTGGGAGCAGCTCCCTCAAGTCAAGCAGCTGCCTCAAACTTTTCTGTAGAGCTCTTTCCTCTTCTTGCCTAAGGTACTATTTCCCCCCTACCGCCTACCAGGTCCTTTGTGGTTTAACACTTATACAGGATTATAGCTATCACAGTAATGGTATTCTGCAGTTTTTATCCCATGTATTGTCTGACACTGGGAATTTGAGTGGCTTCTGAATGACAAAGATGATTCCCCAGACTAACTCTACCTCACTGAACCTTTAATGCTTTTCCTAATGTTAAAAGATGCATTTCAAGATTTTGGAATGTTTTGAGTCTTCAATTTTTTTCTGCTAGAATGTCAAATGCTTCAGCTACACTGAAAGTAAAGAGCATGACTGCAATGCTGACCACTTTTCTTTTAGTGGTTCATAACCCTCCTCAGGCATAGTGCAACTCTGTGGAAATATTCAGTGGTTTTCAATATTTCTGGACATTTTAAACTCTGCTTATTACTGTGATTTAGAACTCTTGTATTTCCATCAGTGAAAAAAAGCCTTGAGAAAATGTGCTTGCAGACCTCCTCATTTGGAGGGGAAGGAAAGGAGGAAATACTGAGAATCAGTAGGGGTGGCAGTGTTTTACTGTGGTGAAAGCGTCAAGCTATCCTTAATGCCAAACTGGGAAACTGCACAAGGATCCTCTGCTACCTCAACCCAAGTTCCCAAATCCTCAAATCCTCCAAACCTGTATCCCACCAGATATCACCCAGCCAGCAATATCATCTTCCCCGATCTCTATGTACCAAGGCCTTTCAACCCATGACCAATCTACTCCAGTACTAATTGATGTTTTTTCTTTGCCAGGTCACACCAGACTCCTGAGATTATGTCTTGAAGCTTTCTCCTCCACTGTGTCCTGGATACCCATCTGTAAGTTCTCTATTTCTGTCTACATTCTAATCCTTTTCCACCTGTGCATTCACCCCATTAACCTCCCTCCCCATTCCAAGTCTCTGTGTCTGTAGGAACGATTACTGGCAAGTCCATTTCTGTTTTTAAAACTATGGATGTTTTTATGTATTTAAAACCTTCCCCATGTCCTCTTTCATTCCCTTGGATGCTAGCGCCTGCTAGCCGGCTGAACTTACCCCCTTTCTTGGATCTGCCCTCAGAAATAAACACGCCCCAGCTCTTGTTTCTGGCAGAACTCTAAGAAAACCTGGACACTGGCTGCAGTAAACAAAAATATGCTCTAATGGCAAAAAAAAACAACCAAGAGAAGTTTGGGATGAAGGTCCATATAGAGCCCTGTTAGGGATTGCTGTCCTTCAGTTCTTGATTTATTTTACCCCTGGTACAGTAAATTTGCTGTTGGTTCTGTAATCACTCAGGGCAAGAAGGCCAGCTCCTAAAGGCCCACTTAAATCAGCATCTGTGGTCTAACTGATCAGCATTTCATAAGATGAGCTTCAGCATAACATAACCGGTCCCAACTGAAAGGTACATGGCTGCACAACATATGCAAAATACATGATCATGTGAAGGATGAACAAATTGCTTGGCTTTGTTCTCCAATTCTGTAATCTCTTCCATGTGGAAACATCCCTGCACCCAGTCAGAGCCCTCATGATCTCCATGGAGTTCTGTCCTCCCCTGCCGTGGCTCTGGCCGTGAAGCAGCAGCATTTGACACGATCCTTGAAATGACTTTTCTAAAGCTCTTGTTTCCATAGGTAATTTTGTGGGGCTTTAATGAAGCTGAGGGAGAAGCAGAATGAACAGGGAGAAGGAACCTGGGTTTGTGCCAGAACATATGGTGGATAGTAGTAGTTTGATTTCTAAAATGGAGGTGTTGCAGCCAATGAGCTCAGTATTTCCCATATTAATGAATTTTAAGGTTGGCAAGAAGCTGCTTAGACAAACACAAGAAGCGTAACTAGGAAGGATAAGTAATACTCTGTTAATATTACTCTCCCCACCCATATTTGTATGTACACAAAACCCCCTCTGTTTATTTTAAATTCTACTCAGATTAAACAGTGAGGTGATTTTAAGTGACCAGTTTGGCAACAGTTTGGAAATATTATATCCAGAGACAATTTTATTCCCAAACTGAATTATATGTAGGAAAATGAAAGTTAATAATTTGGCCATGAAAGAAATAATGAGATAAAAAAAGAAATCCTATTGTCAGTCAGCCACATGTATTCCAGAACAATTAATGTTTTTGAATATTTGGATCTGGTTTTTGTGTTGGCACTTGCTGGGAAGATAGTAAAGTGACAGTGAAAAAGAGTAGTATAAAATTTTAATTCTCTTGATACTGCCCAGAGCAGAAGTATTTTTTCCCCCGGAGTTATTGATCTAAACATCCATTTTGATTTTATTCAATCCTGAAAGGGATGATGCTTTAGGGGTTTTTTTTCTTTTTTTAACTAAAAATGAGTTGAAACACTTATTTTCCCGGATTTCTTAGCTCTTCAAAGCCTGCTGAAAGGAGACAGTAATTGTTTACAGTAGAGTCTTCAATTTTTTTAAGGTTTCCATTGGAACTATGGTAGAAAGACAAAATATTTTGCACATTTACTATTGTATATTCTGTTGTAGTTCTTCAACCCCAATATACGTCCTTTGCGTTTGTGCTTTGAATTGGTTTCACTGATGAAGACACAATAAATTATACATAAAAGAAAGTGATCTTCTAACACGATGTTCATTAGGCAGTTCTAACTTGTAATGCATCAGAAACCATATGCTTTGTGCGTTGGCTCACATCTGTAAAACTGAGTTGAAATTACCAAATTAAGGCTTGGTGCCAGTTTCCAGTGAAAACAATGACAAAACTACATTTATTTAGATGGTTCAGAGTGAACTGTGCAATATACACAACTGCAAATTTAAAGTTTTTGGTTTTGAGCCAAAGTCTCTTTTTTCCCTCTGCAGCTTTGTAATGCTGAAAATGTAGGCAAACCCCCTCCCCCTTTTTTTAGTGTATGAAGATATTAAAAAATGTAGTCCGTTTTTCAGTCATTTTAGTCCCTTCTGTTTCCGCACTGCAAACCAAGGCTTAGTAACTCCGGGCAGCCAGGCAATAAGGAAAAGGAGATGGAAGTGTCAAGTGTTTCTGGTCATACCTCAAGTGTTATAGAGAGCAGCACACCTATGTGAGCCCTCTTAGCCTCTCAGGGGGTTGGAGGGGCAGGTGCTGTCCATCAGTGTCCATGGCCTACCATCTCACTGCAGATTCTGTTCGTAATCTGATCCTGAGCTCAGGTAATGAAAGGAGAGACCATTTCATTTATGGGATGAGGGCTGTTTAAGCACCAAAGGGGCATTTTGGGAAATGCTCCCACCCTTTGTTAAACATCTATGTAATTTTTTATTATTATTATTATTATTATTATTATTACTGTTATTATGCAATATTGTATGTAACAGTCTATCATCTGAACTAGAACAAAACTTGTAACATGCCTCCAAATTAATGATGGAAGACTTCCAAACTATTGAAGGGATTTCTGAACATACATCCCCTTGAAAGAAAAGTGAGTGGTATCTCTTTCACACTTCCCTTACTTCCTGAAGTACTTTTACAACTTTTAAAAGATTTCTGTCCCTTTTAACCTTGAAAAAGAGGCTAGCCTTGTGGCTTGTAGACTGAAAGTGTTCACTGTCTACAGAAGTTTGAGCCTTATAGGAGGGAGTCCATGCTGGACTTAAGACAAAAACCTATCCATAATCCTGGAATCATCATGAAGCAGAGAATGTTAGAGTCATTTACAGCTGCCTGGCATTGTTGCTGAGGGACAAATTGGAATGACTGATCTGCCAGGCTTGTCAACACCTTTGAAATCTGCTGCCTAGCCTGGTCCCCCAAAAGACGCCTTGGAGAGAGACAAGGAGCCAAAGTGACAGACAAAGCCAGAATCCACTTATTTGTCGCATTTTCTTCATTTGTTTCTTTTCCTCTTTTATAATTGCCTTTCTTTTTGCTTGTTCTTATCCCAACATAATTGTTGTAATATTGGTAAGTGGTTTAATTAGAAGATTTATTAACTTGTGTTTTTAATCTTTTTACTGAGAAAAAAGTACCAAAAACTTAACATCAAAATAAAAGCTATTACACAATCCAATACTTGGGTGCACTCTGTCCCCTTTGAATTCCATGGCTAAATTCCCACTGGCTTTCATGGGAGCCTATTAAGAAAAAGCTAATGTTATTTTGTAATGTGTATGCCACATGGGATCTCAATTTAGTCACTTAACTAGAGGCACCTAAACAAGTGGTCTTCTTTTTATTGTTGTGAATGACTCAAGCAGCTAAACGGGAATACAAGTGCTTAATTTTAGTACATCTACAGTTGAATGTGGTAACCACAGTCCAGTACCATAACTTCATCTATATGGGTTGACATTTAACAGTCACACTGGGAATAGCTTAGCAAAGAGTGATTCAAAAACACTTCTGTTGTGTATATGCCATAAATCTAAAGTAAAAGCAGATAGCAAAGGAGAGAAGTAAATATGAACCAAAAATCTGGGATTAGCTTGACAAAAATAAATTATTACCTCTCCGAGACTTTGCTTCATGTTAGTAATTAATCACCTTTTTAAATTAACTTCTAATATTTCAAATAATTAATGTTTTAAAAATATTAAGCAATTTAAACTGTCATCAGAGCTGGGATAGTGTTTGTCTGGAGCAGCATTCTGCAGTTTGGTGAGGATCCAAGAACTGCTTAATTTAGAGCAGAAAGTGTTCAATGCACTTGGTTATTAAGCACCAAACTATAAACAAGTTCTTCAATATTTGGGAGATCATGACCTCCAACATCATATAATTTTTAAAAATTAGGTTTCCAAGTCACAGTAATATAAACTGAGACCCTAAGAATTTACAAAGCCATTGTTTGCTCTTTTCATAGGATGAATATTAAAATTTCTCTTGTCTTTTTGAGGATTAAGGCCAAATCTGATTTTTTGTTACACCTTTGTAAAGAAGAATTGCAAGATCCACTAGTAGATATTTTTAAAAATGTATATATTCAGAAACTATGCTCTATATTAGAATAGGTGGATCAGTGTCTCCTAGCTCTAAGTGTTAATGAACATATACATTCATACAGAGCATATAAATAAATCCTGCCACTTGAGACCTCATATTTTATTCCTTCAGCACTTTGGCATGTGAGCTTTATGATCTAATCCGCATATGTATAATGAGAAAAGTCTCATGTTTCCCTTCTCAGCGACACAGTCGTGCTGGAGTTCTTTGCTTTTTGACAGCTTTCAGTGTGTCATTATGGGTTAGACTTCTTTTGGTAAACCCTGAACTATTCTTTACTTAATTTCCTCTGGGGAGCTGTGTATGGCTTCTGCATGTTTATCTCAGTTCTCCATTTTTTATTTGGACCTTTTCAAGAAAGTGACAGAATTCCTTCTGGCTTCCACTTGCTGGTGTGCAAGTTGCCTTTATTGTTTAGGAGAAACGCATATTCCAGACTTTTCTAAGGTGTCCACCTTTCAAGCCTCAACCTTACAGGATGGGAGAGCCTAATCTTCAGAAATATCTCTGACAGTGGTCTTGCTTTGACCTTGTTTGGGTCTTCAAAAACCACATATGCTTGGTCAGATTGTGTCATGTACTTCAACAGAAGATTTCATCCACCAAAATTTGGTAGGGCTAGAGAAGATGTTCCTACACCCTGAAAAACTTTGTTGCACTCTTGCTTTTTTTTTTTTTTGGCTGTTATCTCCAGAATCAAGGCGCTGGCTAAATTTGCCAGGAAAAGAATTCCAGGGAAAAAGGGTACTTGCCATGTTCTATTGCCTTCATCCCAGGAGATCTCTGGGTCCAAACAGGTTGACTGTGTCACTGTTGTCACAGTAACAAGTCCACTGTGAGTAATACAATCTTTATGGATAGTGACAAGTGGTTGGAAGCAATCTCTGCATTGTCACGATTGCTGGGACATGACACGAACCCAGGCCCCTCACCATTGACACTGTGAGTGTCCTCAACCCTTTGGGCGACTATCTCCTGCGCCAACTGTCTGAATTTGAGGTGTTAAGAGCACATTTCCCTCAATAGCCCTGAGATCCAAACCAAGATTTCAGTACCAGCAGACGTTCCTTTGTTTCTCCTCTTTGAATAAAAAGTGCATTTTATGAGAGGCAATGAATGCAAACAACCATGGGTGGGCAGAATGTCTCTTGGAAGCTGGAACTCATTCTTCAGCATAGACGATGCCTTTCTGCATTGCTGCTGAGTCTTTTGATAGGCCTCAGAGAGAGCAGAAGAAAAGGAGTCCTTGGCCCTTAGGGATAGCTGCCTAAATTTTGTTCCTAGAAATGTGTGGAGTGTGTCAAGCTGAATACCTATACTTCTTTCAGACACCAGCTAGACATGTTCTGCTTCTGTGGTTGTTTTGTTATCTTTTATCTTTCTCCAGGAAGAAGTCAAACTCTGAATGTTATTGAAAAGACTAGTGTGCCTTTTCATAATTGATTAGGGGAGTAACTTTTCCTTTCTTTAAAACATCTTCTGGGCCATGGTAGGGGGAATGTAGTTACAAAATGAACCGTTTACTTTGTTTCTTGCAGATGAATTTCTGGCTCCTAGCCTTCAAATTTCTGAAATGGTTGATGAAATTGATTCCATTACTTAAGGACTTTTCTCCTCCATGAGACTTGAAACTGGTGCTAATGGCCCTCACTTACATCCTCACTGTGAACCTGCAGCAACTTCCTCACTGGTGTATCTGTCAAAGATATTTTTATTACTGAATATTGCTTCCTTCGGAAGGCTAAGAGAATCTTTTTCTATCACATCCATGCTTTATGGGATGTTTCTTTCAAGAGATATTGTTATTTCTGGCTCAGAATTCCATCTCAGTCAGAAACTTAAATTTTGTCAATTATTCATGTCTTTCCTCCACACTTTGGATGCTACTAAAGTTCTACCTTATTTCTTGTTTCTCTTCTTATTTCTGATTTTTGACAGGATGAGAAAATCCAGGTGTTTTCTGATGCTCTTTCTGTCAACAGCTTAACAATCCGGGGATGTTGTCATTTTGTGTGCAGACTATTCATATAGATGAGAGGCTGTCATGGCCTGTTCTGACACTGCAGTCAGGGCTGCATCCATGATTGGAGAGAACGCCACTAGTGAGTGCTTCAGCTAAGTGGGGGGTAATGCTGAAAAATTTCACCTTTCCTGTCATCTGGTGAGCATTCTCATGGTGCTCTTTTCAATTTCATGAGGTCCTTGGCCATCTGGGAGCATCCGGGAATGGTGCTGCACTTGGCAGTGTTCTTACAGTATGGAGAACTTCTAGTAACTCTCTGGGGTAAATGTGCGGCCTTCCTCTGGGCTCATGTTGTGCCAATATACATGTGTGCAATCACTGTGAAATAGAACAGCTTATTTAAAAGAAAGACATTTTCTTCAAAGTATGCATATAATTTTCTGCTTGCAGTGGGCATAAAGACGAAGAATAACTTTTTTCTCTAGATAAAAGAGTGGAAGGGGAAATAATGTAGAAAGAAAAATTACATGGTCAAGAAGCAGATATTTTCTCTACTTTCTTCCATGGCATGACTGTATTTGTGCACTACATACATTTGCTGTCAAGTTGCCTCTCTTCCTTTCCAAAATCTGCATGTCAAAACCACTAACAGACCTATTAGCACATTGAATGGGCCATCATACTACTTTTGGGAAAGCATTAGCTAGGGATGCTAAACTTCACTTCTTGCTTTCAAAGTCTACCACATGAATGAATATCACTAATCATCACTGTTAGTCATTAGCAAGTAACCACTCGCAACTACTGGAATCTAGAGGCAATTTTTTTCTGAACATGCCTTTCATGCTGACATTTGTTTAATTGGTGGCAATAAGGAAGCTACGCTTGCTACTGGGGTGAGAAAAATCTGACACCTGCTGCATCCTGGGTATAAATATTTCATAAAAATCCAATCTAATCAAGCAATGCCCAGGAGTTCAGGATTTGACTCTTAGCATGAGGGTGCTATTGTGGCCGGCTTGTGTTTTTTGTCCTGTTGCTTGCCTTCTTCCAGTGCCCTTAGGAAAGTTGCTTCACTTTAACCCCAGTTTTATGGCTGTGTCATTTTGGATCATGGGTAAGAAAGATTTTGTGATGCTTTTCTGTGCTATGTTTAGAATCTTAAATTCAAGACCTGGAATTTCTCAGACAAATTCAAACTTACTCAGGACCTCCCAGGATCTGTCCCCCAGTAAGAACAGAGAATGGAAGCCATTGCAATGGTTGGAGGGCAGAGTTATACGAAAGGTTACTAAATATTATTGCTTGTGCTTGATGACTTCCAACTGCCCTGCCACCCACCTTCTTGCTGAGCCAGAAGCAAATTTGAAAAAGAAACCGCTGTGCATCACTTCCCTAGCAGAACATGCTGCAGACAAAAAGAATCGAAACCACAAGTAGAGAATTGGATTTCCCCTGCTTTCTCCAAAATAAATATTTGTTTGCGACAAAAGCAGCCGGAAGAATGAGACATGTACCTTTGACACTGAAGGCTTGTGTGTTTGTGCCAGCTGCAGTAGAGGTATGAGCATCCACTGAGTGCTATCTAAGGTCAGGCTGAGCGCCATCTCCCCCAACTAGTGAATTAATGTTTTCAGCTACTTGTGCAAAACAGAGGGAGGAAGGCGGCCCAGGGAGTCCAGCAGGAATCTACAGCAAGTGAAAAGCAAATTGAGCAGTGGGGCTGCCTCTTGGAGCTGCTCCGTACACTGCTCCTTCCAAACAGCAGCATCATTTCCTCCGAAGCCATTGTGGAGCAGCCTCATGGGCGGGCTTTTGGAATGAGCTCCAAAAAGACGACATTGTTACAAAAGTATACAGGCCCATGTGTAGCAGGCAGCTCACAGCCATTATCTGGGGAAGAGAGAAGCAGGTCTAGGAGATGGTTAGCAAAAAGGAGAGGCAATGAAGGTGAACTCTTCGGAGTAGAAGGACCGTATCCACTTCTGGATGCTGACTTTGAAAGGATCCATGCATCTCTTAGCAGGGCTCGTTCTTTAAACAAACCCAGTGCTACCAGCACAGATCTGTGCTTTGGGCAGTAGCTTAGCAGTTAGAAGCTTTAACTAGCAAGTGGACAACACTGATCACAACACCCTTCCCCCCACAGTTTGACTGGGCTTACACACCAGTTCTCATTTTCTCAAAGGTGGCCCAGAAGAATATATTCCTTCTGCAAGTAGTTGAAAAGGCAACAGATTAGCAGTAGAGGAGACAGCAGAGCACTGTTGCTAGCTGATGGAGTCAGCTGGATAAGCCTTTTCTGAACTCTGGAGGGCTATTCATCAGGCATTCTCATGGGGAGGCTGTGGATGTGGCAGATATTCTTGTACTTTGAAAATCGAGTACCCCATCACTTGTTTTTCTTTTGTTTTTCTTGTACCTTATGCTTCACGTTTTGTAAAAAGGCACAATAAAGAAAATATATGGGACAGAGATTTGCCATTAAAGGGTCAATTTTTATAAGCAGTTACCACATGAGATTATCTGGAGCACCACAATTATGGCCTTTCGCAAGCTGAGGGAAATGTTGTGGTGTCTCATATGGCACCATTTGCTAACACTTAGCCAGAAGAGATTTTTATGGTCAGCAAGCACTCTAAATTCATAATGTTTAGTTTCACATTTTTTTTCTCTAGTCCACTTTTCCAGTTCTCATTTTCGTCTGTTACATGGCATGAATTTGCACAGAAGAACCTCCCCTGTCATCAGAGTGCCAGAAAAATCCATTCAGATTAGGAGACGGAAGAAGATTTAGAAAGCGAGTCTCTGTTGGATCATGCTTGTGCCTTCACAAAAGCCATATTTTTATTATGCCCTTACATAACCTGTCCCCTGTTTCAAATACAGCTTGAAAAAAACCCTCCTTCGTACAAGAACATGACCAGCTGAGTAAATAAAAAAACCTGTTGAATTTGTGGATTATACTTACTGAGGCCCTAACTATTTTGATACATGTGCCTGCATAGCAATACGTTTTGGAGAGAAATAGTGATATTGAGACACATGAAAACAGTTGGTAAAGGCTACAAGTTAACCTGAAAACATATTCCTGGTAACACAGTTAAAGGAAAGGGAGAGGTGCTCAAAGGTAAATTCAGGTCAATTGGCATCCTCAAAAACAAGACTTGGATGACTTATAAAACAAAGTCATATGCAAAGAGGGAACAAGTCACAGAAACAACAAATTTACCACAGTGTCATGAGAGTGGAAAGGAGGAAAAAAAATGACAAAAAAGAACTCAACAGTAAAATGAATATATTCATACAGTGTCAGTCTCTCCAGACAAGAAATGGTGCCAAGCAGAACCGCATCAGCGTGTGGCCGCTTCTTGCACTGACACTAAAAACATCTGTTGAGGTACAGCATTTATACTGTCTGCCAAACAAGAGTTTTTTAATCTTAAAACATATGCTGGAAATAGGAAAATTTGGACAAGAACAAAAAGAAAGAAGAGGGGTGGGTGGCCAATAAATTAGAAGTGAGAAGTGGGGAAGGACAGATTGGAGACAATGTTTTCCACATAGTGTATCATAGTTAATTCAAGTCATCTCAGGTCACCAAGGAAAGGAAAGCTCGTGAAGGAATTCACAGATTGCTCAGAGAAGCTGAAAGAAATAAGGTGGTGTTCTTCATGTCAGACTTCATCCTTCAAACATTGGGTTTTGAACAGCTAACCATAAAACTCAGGTTTTAACAGGTTTGGGAATACATCTAATTTGAGATGCAAGAACTGATGCTGACAGCAATATGCTTATTTTTCAGGCATGCATATCACATTTTTTTGCAGAAAGCGTGTATTTAAGCCCCCCATGTGAGCCAGGGCCTAATATTGGCTCTTCAGAAATTGTGCCTCCAGCCTATTTGGTTAAACACTTATGCAAACAAATTTTAGAAACATACAATGAGTAAGTAATTTAAAGATTATCACCTTCACATTTATTTCTCTGGTTGAAGAAGCTAGAATACAGAATTCAGAAATATTTCAGTGAGAATAATTGTCAGACATGACCAAAGAAGTTATTCGACTATTTCTAGGGTATTTTTCAAACAAAGTCCCTAAGTATTCCTTATTATAAATACTCCCTTAGAAGGCAGCTTATTTTCATTTCTGAAATAAACTATATATTTTCAAGTACAGTATTTGGTGAAGTTATCTAAGTGTTCTATTTCCTGAATTTCATAAACATGTATGAATAGAAGATTTGATTTAGTGTCACTGACCCTTTGAAATCAAGAAATTCTTTTGTTCAAATGAATGTCTCTTTTCTCTTTGGTACCATCTCAGAATTACAGTATGTGCTACAAGTCTAAAAACAGAAACAGACAATGAACCAGCTTTAATAAAATTTATCCACTCAAATAATTCCATGTGAATTGTGCTTTTAAAAAAGAAGATGTGCCTACAGTAAAATGCAGGCCCCTAGAAATCAAAGAGGAAACTCCCCTCTCTTCAACAGATTTGAGATTTCATCTCTAGAATACTTGACTTTCAAGTACAAAAGATTTATGCTTAGTGAACCACTGGATATGGTAAATTGCATGTTTTCAAAATCTGCATCAAATTAATTGTGCTGTATATCTTTCAAGATTCGCTTTATTTTCTGTTCCATTTATTAAAGGTTATATTTTTGAAAAACACCATAAAGATGAAAAGATGAATGGTTTACACACACCATGGCTTACAGAAGTTTTTGGTCCTTCTAATGTGGCAAATGGGACAGTTTAGACACTTTGGATTGTGGTAGATTACACCCATTGTAAACAATTTATTTCTGAGATATAAACATGTTGGACAATTTGAAAATCAAATTCTAGAATGAGGTGGTGGGATGAAATGGGTGATATTTCCTAAGAGCAACACTCAGAGCTACATAAATTTCTGCCCTATCTGATAATTTTTGGCTTTGACTGAGTTCTGTGTATTAGATGAATATGTAGCTGAGTTTTACTGGACATTTATGTCCTTGTAAAAATACAGAGATTTTATGTGCCCACATAACAGTTATTTTTGAATGTTTTTGTTTCTTCCTGAATCCTAAGAGAATATTTCCTATGATCGTCAAAAAGCAAAAGACAGTTTAAGCCCATGGATATCTCTCCCTTTGTTGTCAATGAATCACCATCAGAAAAGGTGCAATTAGTACAGGCACTGGTGAAAAATCTCCTTTGTTCTTCTGTTAAAATGCTGGTAACAAATTGCAGTTATTTCTTCATTATTGGAAGACAACAATGTTTTGAAAGACCACTATGAAAATAATATATTCTAGGCTGAATTTTCAAATCAGATAATTTCTGTTAAAGTTCAAGATCATTCTGAGGTTTCAGAGCTTTTTTTCCTCCCAGTAGGAGACTTTCCAGTGATCTGCAAGAAGTGGCAACATAGATCACATGGAAATGCATCTTGCAATATCCTTCTTCCAGTGAATGTTAAGTTTCTTGTGAGACCAAAGCTTTGGCTGAATCTTTGGTGTTTTTGAACACATCCTCACTTTTTTGTCTGTGAACTAAATTTGCAGTTTAATTATTTCCACTTTAATTTGCATTCTTATTTCTCAAAGAAAGCTGACTAACCCTTTTTCCCTTTCTCAACACCAGTTTGTCCTCTTTAGTGAGAATCTACAAACTGCTCATTGAAATATGGAAGTCTGACCTGTAAGTGAAATTTTGGTGGCTAATAACTGTTGACCTTCATGTTCAGAAAAATTTCATACACAGTGGATTTAAAAAAAAGTGTATATTAACATGATAGTGTGATTAGAAAATTCATCCTCTGTAACTTGTCTGGGCTCAATTCACCATAATCAATGACTGATTTAGGTCTTTGATTCTGTAAAAAATCCTCCAGACGCCACAACTGGTGGCATTTATGTTTATTCCAAAACTTTAGACTACAGAAAGAAAAGCACTTTAAGGTTTCACCAAACTGTTGAGTTTTGAAAAAACATTTTTCCCCTTAATTTGAACCATCATTTTCTCAAAGAAAATTAAATTAAAAAACAACCAGCATGTTTTTGTAATTAAACTAAGTATAGAGCTATGCAAACAATAAAGATCCTTGTTTGAAATTAATTCTTGTCCTGCTTCTGGGATTACCAGGGGAATAAAATTATAGCAAAACAAAACAGAAAAACCTGCTACAGCCTAGAACTTGCACTTTACCAGAAGCAAAAGGAAATTTAGACTCAATAGCTTAGAATTCTATTGTCTCCAAAAAGTATGATTCTAGAGTTTGTTATAAATTTGACAAAATGAAAAATCTCATCACTCCTGTCACCAGAAGCCAAAGTTGTACCTCTAATTTTTATTCTTTGTAGCTCACTAGCTTTCTTTTCCTCCTCTGTACCTAAGGGACATTTTTAGGTGATTCCCAGGAATGTGAAAACAAGAACAGTGCTTCAAGTCAAGAGATATTAATTGTCTAAATTTTAGAGGGAGGAAAAGATTCCTCCTAGGGCAGGAAGTTTGCCTGGAGATGGGAAAGGACTCATAGAAAAATCTGAAAACTTTTAGGTTGACTGTATTCTTCTTTTATATTTATGTGAAAATTAAAAGAAAACTAAAAAATCCACAAAGCCACAAGAGGCAACATTTGACCTGTGATACTTTGTTAAAAACCCCAGAAACTGTTTTAGAAACAGGTCATATTTCTGTGAGGAAACATTGCTTGTCAATTAACATAGTGAAACACTCAAATTGGTTTCAGAAGTTTCAGTCTTGTATCTTATCATGGTATTGAACATATCAGTTTTGGGGTATCTGTCTTCTGAGGATGTCTATCCACTGTAACTACCCACCAGTCCTTTGCTCTGTTGAAATCTAGCCATATGTTTTGTGCTGAGCCACTTGAATAAACTATTGCTCCCCTTATTCTTTGTGTACAGAGCTGCCTTTTGGAACACAGTATTTGGTCAAGTTCCTTGGCCCTCAGATTTCTTCCTCTTATCCAGTTGTCCTGCCCCGAGTGCCCCAGTTGTGCTTGGGTTCTCAGGAGTCCAAAGTCAACACTGTAGAAGCATGGGCATGCTGAGTTTGTGGTTGAGGGCACATCCAAATATTGCTACATCCCAGATTTGGTTAAAATGCTTTGCATAGCCCATTTATTCTAATTAAATAAATTATATTTCTCCAAAGGAAAGAAGAATGGGGAGTGAAAATGAGCAGGGATCAACTGCTGAAGCATTCCCTGTGTCAAAAAACATGAGCATTCCTGTAACATTACACTGACTCTGTCACCAGGGACCCAGAGGCCCAGTTTCAAGGTTTTGCTCAGTGCTCCAAGAGTCCCAAGTCACAGAGCTATGCCCATGACTTAATATTGCCAGCATTAATCAGATTTTCTGGGGAAATTATTCAAGTACTGTTTTTTTTTAAATCATGTTTTCTTCAAGTTGAAAAGTCATATTACATCCCTAAGAGCCAGAGGCTAACACGTGGAATAGATATCAATGAATTGTTTTCGTCCTACAAGCTAATGACAATGTCAAAATTCCTTCAGTCTCTTCCATCTCTATTGAGGAATTTTAAAAATATAATTTTCTTTGTTATGCCGTCTATCAGCTAAATGGTTTGTTGACCATTTTTATAAAGTTCATGTACACATTTAAAATTCTTAAAAATGAGTCAGAAGGTTGATTTATCTTGATACTTTATTAATTTTTTGTTCCAGCTTCCATTTCTTCAGGCTGGCATTCAACGACATAAATTTTCAGCAAACGCGTATTTTGCATCCGTTTAAGACAGGGGATTTTGCTGCATCACTCACTACATAATAAAATAAATGGAGGAAAACTTCTCGGGGCGTGCACTGCCAATTTATCCTCGAATGTCTCGGCTTGCCCTGGCACGCGGCCTGACCGCCACAGTAGCGCCGTGTACTCACGGCCGCGCTTCGGCCAGCGGCTTTGTGCCGCTCCAGTGCCCGCCTGCTGTGTGGCCTTCTGCAAACAAACCAGGTTTTCCTTGCTCCTTTCCTTATATTCCTTGTAAGGATGGCAGAGCTCATCTCCAGCCCTGAAAGACGGAGACTTGTGGTGATGGAATCCAAGAGCAGCGCGCTTTGATCCTGCAGCTGGGTACAGGGCAGAGGCTGGCTGTGCCAGCTGGGCCCAAGGCAGGATGGGTGTCACAGGGTTCACTCTGGGATCCCTCCCTCTGAAGCCATGACTGGGTTCCCTGACTCCATAGAGCTCTTCCTGAGTGTTTCATAAATTAGAAGAACCCCAGGAAAGTAACTTTTTATAATACTGTGAATATATAAATATGTCTGAAACTGTAAAAGAAAAGCACACTTTCTGAATATTAATAATTTAACTATTGCGAAGGCAGAGCTTTCACGTGTTCTAACTCTTCTAACTCTTAACTAGAGGAGGTGGAGTCTTTCTCTTCTACTACTTTCTGACAGATAAAATAGAATATCCAAACGGTGAATATCTGTTTTCAATGTTAACAATATTAGGATCCAAAACTTAATTCAGCTTCTTTATTACTTTTGCAAAATGCAAACTTGCATTTGCCCCATGTTATAGATGACTTGGATCTGCATATAGTATTAAATCACTTTTCTTAGAGCACTAAGTGACAGCAAGTGAAGAACAGAAATAAAATGGTAAATTTCAGCAAGAATCTAATTTTTGAAAATGTTACAAGTCTAGAGAAAATTTCTGCCTGGATTTTCAATTTTCTTAGAGATAACCTGAATTTTGTCCATATATTTAAGCATTGTCTATTTAATGCAGGAAAGTTTAATAATTTCTAATGTAAGAAACCTGTTTCTCTTTCTCCTTTGCCCTCTTCTTCTTTTTCCCCTTTTTTAAAGTTACTTTCTCTCTCTTTTACATTTTCTTTTTCTTTTTTAAAGGAAGTGTTGTTTTCTGAACAAAGAGAAAGAAAATTTTAAAGCATATTCCTAATTCACTCATTAAAGAAGGTAATACTTTTGCCTTTTCCCACCCCAGGAAAGAATAATGTTGCAGGTCAGGATCTTCTACAATACATTTTATATTTTAGAGGATTTAATCTGCAGGGATGAGTTAGTGTTTCCAGGGAGTGGCATCTCAATACTAGTTAATATGTCTCTCTCCTATAAATATGATCTCAGATGGTTGAAAACAAAGTTTGAATGCTAAAGCAGTTAATTAGTTTGGCTCCAAAAGGCACCAAATAATATCTCCTTCAAAACAATCTCTAAGTGGATGAGGTTCTTGGAAATACTATGACATACACTGTAATAGTTGGTTGTAAACACAGATCTGGAGTCTTGCTCCTGACAGTAACAGAAGATGATAGAACATAACAAATGACTCCTGTACGTGCCATTGTTGCTTCCTGGAAGGTTCATTTCTTCTTTTAACATGGATATTCACTCTTTGCAGCCATAGAATATGGGTGTGGAAACTTCATTTCTGGAATACATTTAGACTGGTATAAAATCAAATCAGGACTAGAATCTGAATTTGAATTCAGAATTCCAAAATCTAGCATAATGTTATAGTTCCAGAATTTAAACAGCGAGCTGCCAGAAAACTTTCTCTTTGACCAGGTATAAGTTATATCCTTTCCTAAGAGGCAGTAGTCTTTTTTTGTGTCTTGTTTTAATGTATTGTAGAAGGAGTCAGAACTTCAAAAATATCTTCATTTATGGAGTATTTCCTGAGAGATTCTTACTTGATAAAGAAAACCCATATCTCAATGTGTTTGCAAAATTAACTTTTCACTGACACTTGATTTCAATGTCTGAGTAAAGGGACTTCAGTAGCAGCAGTGGGCAGGGAAGCAGAATAGAGAAGGAGCCATCAGAGAGACCTGAGACACAGCCAAGTTTTAGGGAAAATATGGACTATTATGGCTCATTGTAATTTAAGTTAATACAAGAGAAACCCAAGAGAGAGGTATATTTGGAATCTCACCCAGAGCACTCGTTCTTTTCAGAGTGAAATTAGAACTTGAATACTAGTATCATCCTATTCTTATTATTAACTCAAAAAGCTGTAGCACAAATACCAAAATCTCTGAAAAAAATAGCTGCATCTATGTATTCTATGGAAGACTGTCAAATACTGGTAATGTCTGTTAAAATTATTAGGTATCATTACAGATTGATCTATTTTTTAATGTGGGGCTTGGAAAAATTCAAAGAAATCTTACATTGTGTGTGCAAAGGACACACGCTAAGTCCAAGTCTCCTTTCTCTGGCGCATCTGCAACTTTAATATGTCTCATGAAGTTTTAGAAATGTTTTTATGAAAAAATATAAAATGTGTATTCTTATATGTCAAGGAACATATAAACTAATTTGTGAAGTCGCATGGTCTTCACTTTGCCCTCAGGCACTCTTCAATCCTTTTGTGTTTAGAAGATTTGAACCCATCTGTTTTTACCAGTAAAAGGAGAACAAATGAAGCAGTGTTTCAACAACTGGAAACAATCGCAAGAGACCCAGATCAGGTTATACTAGAACTGAACCAATGGCAGACATATCACCACCACAACCCTCCAGTCCTTTAACTGGTACTTATCTGACTGATAATGGCTGAAAGCCATCTATCATTGCTTAAACTACATGATGACAAAACCAGAGTCTGGAAAATATCACTACTTGATCTATTTGGTAAACTTTCAAATATTTCAGTAGATTTGCCAGGCAAGCAGCATAATTTAAAATTTAGTTTTATTTAATTTGTGTTTTATTGCTTTTAAATTTAGCTTGCAAAAAAAGACATGATTAAAAAGCTACAGCCGAGTGAAGGTACAAAGCTTCTGTTTCAGAAATCTGAGTGAATCTGGGTCTGTAGATAATTTGTTGCTACATTTTAGTTCAGAAAATTTTGCTGTAGGGGTGTTTAGTGGGTTTAGATGTATGTGTGAAGTCAGCTGGATAGATGGAATGCAATATCTTACTCAACCTTTTTTTTTTCTTATGGCTACTGTTGGCTGTGTCAAGGCCAAAATATTGGTACATCCAGACAGGGAGACCATCCATTCCTTATTTCAAAGTAATATTACAAAATTCATTCTTTTGTTGCCAGAATGAAAGAAAGGCTCAGTCAACAAACCAGTGCTTTACAAAAACACAAAATAATGAAACTTTTAATTCATCTTTGTTTTAACCATAGAATTCAGTGAAAAAAAATTCTAATCTTTAAGTAAAACCTATCCACAAATCTTCCTTCAAAAACAGTGTCTTTTGACTTTTCTGAAGATCTCACTCTCTTGCAAACCTAAAATAAGAAACAATCTATTTATGTTAATTTAAAATCTTTTCTGTTAAAGATAAAAAAGGACAGAATTTTATTAACACAGATATTTAGTTTTACATATGTGACCGGAACATTTCTGGACAAATTAAACCAACACTTCTGTATACAGCAAGTGCTTGGTACCTAGGAATGTTGCTAAGTGTATCACTGAGTTTTGATGGGCAGCATGCAGGATTGGAATGTGCAACACAGAAACATTTTCTGAGCTGCTCTTGGGGCTGCAGAAGAGGGAGCTTCCCAGCTAAGGGGAAAGCACTGCAAAGAGGTTTTCTCTGGGCTTTAGGCAGGACAGATCGAGGGTTTGAAGTCTTTTGAAAGGAAATGAAAGTTCTGCTTCAAAAAATTGAAGTGGACACCAATCAGCTCCAACATTGAGATCACTGCCGGAAGACCTTTTCTTTTCTGTTTGGTAAAAGAGAGGAAAAGAACCAAGGGCTGATAGTGATTTATGCCAATATGACAGGATCTGCTTCTCAGGGGGAGATTTGATGAGTGATTCAACCTAAAGCCTCTTTTCCAAACATGTCTTCATTTCCCCAAGCCCTGTCTGAAGAAAAAGGCATGTGTAAGTGAGCTCAAGCAATACCAATTTGCGTTTATGCAGCATGTTCAAAATCAAAATCTACCACTACTTTTTCATAATTTGCATGGCAAAGATTTCAAAGACTTTTAAATGCAAAAAGTAACAAATGAATTTGCAAAACAGCTGCTGTCGTTCAAAAGGAACTGCAGCTAGGATATGCCCACGCTTCAATTTTTGAAGGTTTGTGGTTGTTTTAGTTATTTTTATTTTTTTTTTTTTTTACTGAATAAACAACCTCTGTGTATGGGCAAATATCTAGGAAAATAAACCCAGAACATGTGATATAGGGTAGAAAAATTATTTTAAATAAGTCAAAACTGAATAATTAATATGAATTTCTGTATTTTATTTGCAGAAGAAATCATTCCTTAAGTACCAGAAAAGAACACAATAACTGTCCCAAAATCTGCTATAGATAAAGCAAAAAAAGTATTTTAATAACTCATGATGAAATTATAGTAGTAGTCCCAGAATTGTTGCTAAGAAATATATATATTTTTTAATGAAACAAATGTAAAATTATAGAAAAATTTATTATGGTGGGTTTAAAAGTAAAAATCTGCATGTAGATGTTATCCTCTCATGACGACAATTTAAAAGAGTTTGGTTTTCTGATGTTCTCTCTCAGAATAATAATAATGCATCTTCATAAGAGAAAGTCTGTCTGTAGTCAACAATATAATATTTTTCAACTGTAAAGAAAATGATTCATTGAAAAAGGCTTTTTCTTTGTGATCACTAATGCCTTAACCTGTATAAATATAAAAAAATATCCAGTGATTGTTATTCCAAAGTTGGAAGAGGAAGAATCAGTTTTCTGGACAATATTTTTGAAGATGGGAAAGAAATAGCAACAGGAATATGATAACACTAGAAGAGTGATGCAGTCAGTGGTTAGAACTTTGACAATGCACCAGCTTTTGCAGAAATGTACAATAATGGTCTTGGATATGATAAAGTGTAAGACAGTAACCCACAGTAACATATCCAGCTTCATAAGTATCTGACTTCTTGCTTTGATTCTCACCACTGTCAGTGAGGAAAAAAATCCATTCTGGAAATCATAAGTAGCACTGTGACACCGAAACTTCTAAAAAGGTTGAATACCATTTCTTTGTATAAAGGACTGTGCATAGAAAGATTATGTAGCACCTTTGGATGCTTCTAGAGTATACCAGAATTTTTTAAACACTCTACCTTACATTTGTAGTGCTTTCAATTATTAAAACCTTCTGGAGTTCTTAATTTCTCTTCTTAACTGAATGCTGTAATCAAGAGAATGTTCTCCTTCTGTAGATAGACATGCAAGCAGAAGCTGTTTGATATTGATTCTGATGTGCCTGAGTTACAGATTAGAATTAATTAAAACCATGTGCAACAAAGACTTTAATGAATTAATTTAAAACAATTATGTATGGAGATTATACAGACAAATAAGCATAATTTAAAAAGTAAATTCAAGTGTCAAATAATTTAATTGAATGCTTGAGGGTTTAATTGCATGCTTCAGGGTGTTTTAAACAAATGATAGAAAAAATGTTATGTACTAATGAAAGTGGCGCATCCTCTAAAACACTGCCTTTCATTTTTCACATTGTTCCATACTCCCATTCTAGGAAGACATCCATGCTTTTTCAGAGACGCTCCACAGTCAGAAGGGATTTGTACACATACAGACCCTTTCCAAGACTGGGCCTTTATTTCAGAGTATTAGCAAAAGAGTAAAGGCTTGAAAAAGGCACTGTTAGTGAATCAACAGCACTGAGAATACACAGAAGTAGTCAAGCATCAGCTGATGCATTTAAAGATTGACAAATAGCTCAGAAAGCAAAGATATTTAATGCAAAACAGTGGGTGACAACACTATGGGCATTAGAAATATGAGATCAGCTCATAGGGCAGCCAGGCTTGCATAAAGCTTGCATACAAGCTCAACCATGAGCTTGTATAAACATCACCAATGTGTCTTCCAGTAGGTTAATTCAGAAAAAAAATCTGAACTGTCAAGCAACATGAAAATGGACCAAAGGGATTTGCAGAATACAAAAGCAATAGAGGTAGCTCCAAAGTTGTAGTAGCTATGAATCCCCTTTTATTGACACCATTGCCTGTTGCAAGGAATTTTTGATTCTGTTAATTTCATTAACCACAAGATTTGAAAATATGCTTTGGGAAACCATGAGGATACAATAACTAGTTCTGAGGAACAGTACACTGACTCATCTCTCACTGAAGTCAATGGAAAAACATTGATTTACTTCAACAGGTTTGACCAGCTTTGTGTCACAAACAAACAAACCTTTTACAGGCTTTCATGGATCATGAGATAAAAATATCCTCAGATTGAGGCTTTAAACTTCTCTGTATGTAAAAATTTTGACTTCAAAATACCAGGGATAGACCCTTCTATTTAACCTTGGACAACTCACACTAGTTGCTGTAATGTCTCTCTTCCCTCCACTGCATCTTGGCCAATATTTGGTGACACTGAAATTTATTTGTGAAGAAGAGTGGCAGTCTCCCACGCTCACCAAGAACACAAAGCTCTGCAGAAAACTCCTTTTGTGTTCTCAGATTTAAAAAAATCATTAATCAAAATTATCTCATCTAATAATAAAAGAATCCATCATCTGGCTAAAAATAAACACTGGAAAAAAACCATGAAAACTGAAAACTTTAATTAGAAACACAGAAAACTGAACATGTCTGAATCAAATCTTTGGCTTGAGTTTTTGCCTTGAAAATAGCTCAGGAGATCTTGGCTAAATGCTGGATTTGTCCTGGACAGGCATTAGGAGCACCCAGGCTTCTCAACACTGCTCATCCCGCAGCCCAGGGCAGCCTGGGAGAGCCTTTTTCCCGGGTTCCCCTTACCCATACACAGGAGGGAAAAGATGCTTGCTTTGGCTGATCCACTCCAGACACCACACCAAGCTTCCTGTCTCCTCCACCAGCTTAAAGAGTATTTGCCTAAGTCTTGAGTTAGCTCTTTTAGATGCTTTTGAAGAGTTTTGAAGGGATGTGTGTTTCTCATCTTTTCTTCAGCTGGTTTTTCATGTGGTCAAAGAAAGTGAAGCAAAAAGTGGCTATAGTTAGGGGGAAGATACTGTCCTTTTAGTCAGAATTTCAGGAATTTTGACTCCCTTGGTAGTTGTGTCAGGGCACTTGCTAAAATATTCCTGTTGTGGCTGAGTTCAGAACCTCCTCTTCCTCTGACTTATCAGACTAGATGATAGGTCTCTCTCTAAGATACCTGATATTTCTCTGCATTTCACTGCACTAGTATATGCGAAGTCATAAAGAAACCTTGCTTCAAATATGGGAATTTTTCTGAGGCTGGGCCTGCTTCTCTGCACAGAGCCAAACACAATGGGATACCAATCACCAAACAATGGCTCAAGTATTCTTTCGTGTTTAGTAAATCTAAAGTGGATTAATAATTCCTTATTGTGGCTGGTTTCCTTTTGGACACCTGTAACCTTTTACCATGAACACAATCATGCTGTAAGGAGTTCTGCATCTGTTGCACAGGTTCTTTAAGGAACCATATAAGGGGAAAAAACCAAACCAAAATGCCTTGCAGGACTGATAGGGAAAGAATGTCAGAAAGGCTGTTCTATTTGCATGACAGAATTCTTCCAGTGATTTAAAAAATGTGGATGAGATGATATACTGTGATTTTGGGAAGTGACGGATTTGGCCCCTGTGAGTTTTCCATAAGCAAAGCAAGGAAATGAGTTATATGTACAGAGAGATGAAAAAAGGAACTATATGTTGCTTGATAACAAAGCAGGGATGTGGTTCTGATAGAAGCCTGAAAGGTCTTGGTGATGTTTTTATTAAGATGAATGATGCTGCCCGTTTTGGAGGGTTGAATAACACTCTTGCAAAAGTTGCTTGTGACATGAAAGGAGAAGCATTGCAAGTGTCAGTGGCTGTATTGGTATCAGAAGAAGAAAAAAAAAAGAACAATCTTTCCAGGAAACTCTTATGGAAATAAAATTCTGTGTGAACACTTCAGGACGGAATTTCCAAGATATTGCAAATAGTCTTAATTCTCAAATTAGTTTTTGATGCAGCAACCTGCTTACTTCAGGAAAGTAGGTGTAATTGCAGATTGAGTGGTTTTTATTCTTAACTGAAGTGTAACTACACTGTTGTCAGTGTAATAAGGCCAAACTCCACCACCGGTTAAAGATCTAATGCTTGTGTTTGTTTTGTTTTACAAAGAAAAATGTAGATCATAGCGGAAAGTTTAATGAGAGACTCTCTGATAAGGTTGCTGGGAGAAAGATTTGAAAAAGTGTCTTGGGATAGAGAAGTTCTGAAACACAGTGGATCCAAAGCAATGGTCAGTTTGTGAGTGTTAAATATATATGTTAAATATTAAAATATTAATTATACATGAAACACATTAATGCCTTTGTGCAATAAGACCAGAGCTCGTTGAATGCCAAATGATTCCAGAATGGAATCCAGAGGGCTGAAAGTTCAGGGTGCTTGTTGGCCAGTCAGCAGCCATATGAAACCTCACTCTCTTGACATTCAACTGGGATCCTGCAGGCCAGACCTACAAAGGAATTTAGGTTCCCCATTCTTTTATAGGATCCCAAAGCAGATGCTTAAGTAGGGGTTGGGAGCCTGAGATCTTTGTATATCTTGGCTTGTATATGCAACATTTTCTATAGACTTGTGCACAAATCACAACCACAAAGGAGCACCTGGGGAGGGAGAAAGAGGAACTGATCTCACAGCTTCATATGTTTCTTATTACTAGGTAACTCTTTCCATGCAGTGTACATGTACAGAATGACTGCCGCACTTGGAGTTTGGCTCCAAGGGAGGGCAGCTTACATCACAGAGTTGGGAATAAACAGCCAAAAGTTCAGCACTATTTAGTAAAACCCAGACCAAGCTACTTGATCTTCAGACATAGAAAATAGATCTTTTGCAGTGCTGTGGAGTACTTTATTAACTGTCAGTAGATATGGCGTGACTTGCATTCCAATTTCCCATGGCTGCAGTGTGTCGCCAGAAGTATCTGTTAATTTTGAATATGTTCTGTGTTGGTGGATGGGGTGCAGGACAAGGTTGAAATGTCAAGAAATTAATCTGAAATGTGCTGGATTTCTTCCACCTTGTGGGATCCAGTCCATACTGCAGGTGGTGGTCCTATAAAACAGTTGTTTTTCACAAATCATTCTGCCTGTTCATTAATTTAATGAACCAGAGAGACATTTCCCTGCAGGGTTTTTTTTTTTTGTGAAGAGGGCTATCCAGACCTACATGTCTGCTCTCCACAGTGTGCAAAGAGTTACACCTCCCTCACCAATGTATATGTGAAGACAGAGAATTCATTGGACATTGTGGAGCAGCCAGCTAAAAAGGGAGACCAGATCGGTAAGAAGTATTAAGAGTCAAAACCATTTCTCATGTAAAAATTAAGGTTTTTCACTTCAAATTTCCAAAACTGCAAAATTTTCTCATTTTTAAAGCTCTATAGAAAAGTTTAGGCAAAAACCCAGATCAGCAATAATTAACATCTACAGAGTTCATCTACAGGCAGACTTTGTCCTGTTCGTGAAACTGGTCAGCACTTTCAAACACGATTCCAAACTGAAGGCTCCAGGCAGGACTTGCTAAAACACAATTAGTGCCCTGTTTTGTTTTGGGGTTTTTTTTTGTGAAAAGTTTAGGGTTTCCAACATTTATGTAGTCTGAAATCAATGCAAAAATAACATAATCCCATTTTTGTTTTCTGAGGAAATTATTTAGAGAAAAGGTGCGAAGAAGGTGCACTAGAGAAATGGTTAGATCTTGGACCTAGAAGCTCTTGGTAAGCACCTTCCCTGCCCACTGAATTACCAAACAAGTTTTTCTGCAGTCTCTCCTCTGCCGCCATCAGTGCTCATGTAAACAATCCAGTGCTGATTGAAGAAGACAAAAAGGAGAGACATTTAATCTTGATACTGCTGAGAAGTGTGAGAACTGATTTGAGCCCTTGTTCAAACTGTTCAGATCACTAGGTCCTGCATAGTACAAGGCAAATGTCCTTTCTCTCCAGTTTCACCCTGGCTCTGAGATGATTTCAGATTCGAAGCAGTGTGTTTCTGTGGGCTATGTAAAATTTGCTGCCTTAGCAGATTCAGTGTTTCTCCAAAGGGGTCTTTAGAAGAGATATTTCAGATGAGGGTCTCCAGGGGTGCTAAGGGTGTGTGTGCTAACAGTCCCCATTGCCTGTGCTCACTGGCAAGGAGTTAGAACAACTTTTGACCCCAAAAATGCTGGAAGGCATGAATTAAATGCTCATTTTTGATTCCTACAATTTCCCTACAAACAAGGACTAACCTATAGCTTAAAAATTCAGATAATTCAGCAGGGACCAGATACTTGGAAAGAAGAAATGATAGATGAGATGGCATATAGATGAGCTTTTGTACAGCAAACCAGATAAAATTGTGTTTGCTCCTGAGTGCCTTTGTGTTGTAAGGTCACCTCTTTGGTGGAGAGAAACAATACTGGAACTTAGACAAGATTAAGAGCAAGAGGGCATGGCTGCAATCTAAGTTTGGGAGGGGCGGACAGTACTTTGAGGAAGGAGAAGAATTAGGGACTTATGAGAAAGAACACTGTAAGCAAGCTACGGAAATGAAGGGCAATTTAAAAAAAATTGGCTGACTATGAGCATGAGCTGGCTATTTAAGAAACTTGGGTTCACTTTTACTTGTGCCAGGTACAAACTGTCTCATCTGCTGCAGGGAATAAGTCTAAGATGTCACAAGATGAGAACCTAGTGTAGTTTGGATAAGTTGGAAAACTTATGTAAGACATAATTTTATTCATCAGTCTAAAATCAGGTAGTTTATTCAACCCCTGTCTGCAAGGTAATTTAGTCCTTAAGGAGAGACAAAAAATGCCCAGACAACCCTGAAAGAAGACTGCATTCTTCTTTCCCTTCCCTTCTACCACTATCCGACCCATTGCCTTTCCTCTACAATTGCAAGTCTTTGTGCAGCTAGTCAGTGAAGGTGATTGGGAAATGAATCAGTTTAAAAATAAACCTTCTGCTGAGTTAGTTTTAACCTGAATTGCTTTCGTGATCTGGTTCATAATGCAGCCAACATGACTAACTGTCTCTGTATCTTTCTTTACGGTCGCAGTCTTGCCTTCTGTGATTTGCATTAGCCTTGCAGCTGCTGCACGTGTGCTCCGCAGGACTCTCAGACCACACTAAGGAACACTGTGCTATGGAAAGAGAGGGCTGGGTCTTCCATGCGGGGAAATAACACTGTATTCAACTGGAAATGTTTTGCTGGAAATGTTTGCCATCATTCAGGCTAAGCTTACACAAAATAACTCAGTGACTGAAATATGCATGTCATAAAACTACCTGTGCTAATTTCAGACTTTTCTGTGATTTCATGGCTATCATAAATGTTCTTATTCTCACATAGTATTTCCCATTAATGAGCTTTACAATTCTGTTCAGAAACTATCATGAAGCATTCATCCTGTCCTGAAGAATGGCCCTTTCCAATGGGCCTTTCTAATTCTCACAAGAGAAGTTTGAAAGTAGGGAATACAACACCCATAGTTTTTACTGCATTTAAAAAAACATTTTCTACTCATCACCACTCAACTTTACTTTTTCAGTTCTACTATCAGGCTAGCTGCACAGCTGTGCTGTCTCAAATTTAATTGTACTCTAATACTGCAGCTCTGCCCATCTCCTCACCACCTCTAAGTCCCTGCTTAAACTCTCCTTTTCTCTTGACAGAAGGTCTTAGCAAGTTCTGCCTTTGATCTTTTCTTTCTTTTCTTTCTTTTCTTTCTTTTCTTTCTTTCTTTCTTTCTTTCTTTCTTTCTTTCTTTCTTTCTTTCTTTCTTTCTTTCTTTCTTTCTTTCTTTCTCTTTCTTTCTTTCTTTCTTTCTTTCTTTCTTTCTTTCTTTCTCTTTCTTTCTTTCTTTCTTTCTTTCTTTCTTTCTTTCTTTCTTTCTTTCTTTCTTTCTTTCTTTCTTTCTCTCTTTCTCTCTTTCTCTCTCTCTCTTTCTCTCTTTCTCTCTTTCTTTCTCTCTTCCTTTCTCTCTTTCTCTCTTTCTCTTTCTCTCTTTCTCTCTTTCTCTCTTTCTCTCTTTCTCTCTCTTTCTTTCTCTCTTTCTTTCTTTATCTCTTTCTCTCTCTATCTCTTTATCTCTCTCTCTTTCTCATCCTCTTTCTACTCACTTATGCACCCTTTCACTCTCCTTCTTTTTTTTTTTTTTTTTTTTTTTTTTTTTTTTTTTTTTTTTTTTTAAACATGTGACATGATATATCCTCTTCCTATTAGCTTGGGACCCTGTCCCCGTTTTGCAGATTTTTCTTTCATGGTTGTGCATACAAACATGCTTCATGTGTTTGGTTTTTTTCTGTTTGCATCTTCTTACCCTCTCTCTTCCGGTTCTTCATCTCCCATATGCCCATTCTCTTCCCTTATGTTGTTCCTTTCGTTGACCTCTTGGTCTCCTCTAATTTGTTGTTTTCACTGTTTCTAGTCTGTTCTACTTGCTATACCATATGTTAAATGACTCACATCATAAATAAAACACTTTTGACTCCTTCAATCTCTAGCTACTGGCCCATCTGCAGTTGTTCTTTCATCTCTAAGCTTTCTGAATATGCTGTTTACACTTTTTCTTCCTAGAGCTTTTCCAATCTGGCTTCCCTCCTCTGCCCTTAAATGAAACCATTCTTTCCACAACATCTAATGGCATCTACTTTGCCAGATCTCAGACTCACTCTTATAACTGTAACTTATCTTGGCCTCTCTGCTTCTGCTGTCCTTGAAATCTCTCTGGGATTCATCAGGTCTGGCTTTCCTTGGCTGTTTCTCTAATTATTTCTTTAATACATCCTCTGGAGGATCCTCCAGTTCTTGGTAAAGAAATTGAGGGTTTTTAGCCTTGTGTAATTTTACCCACAACCAAAGACTCCCTTGTCATCTCTTTGTTGAAGATCCACAGATCTACCAATAGATCGCTCCCATCTCCTTCTGTCCTAAACAAACTTTTAGTCTGACACCTTTGTAAATGATTTACTATTTAAATTTAATTTGGCTTAATTTCTACCACAGACCTTTTCCCTATGTTCTTCTCATGAACTGTGGACTTTAGTGTGGTTGACATTCCCTACTCTGATCATTATCTAGATCCTCACAGACAAGCAATGTATAAAATTAACAAAAATGTAATCTCCAAGACATAATGCTTCTAGGCGTGCAGGTTGCTGTAACTCCTATCACAGAATCAGAGAATCACGGAATAGTTTGTGTTGGAAGGTATCTTTAATGGTCATTTAGTTCCATCCCCCCACTATGACCAGGGACACCTACAACTAGATCAGGTTGCTCAGAGCTCCATTGAACGTGGCTTTGAATATTTCCAGGGATGAGACACTCCTGGAAAGTCTGTTGCAGTGCCTTGCTACTCTCACAGTTAAGAATTTCTTTCTAGTACCTAATCTACACTCTTTCAGTTTGAAGACATTACCCCTTGTCCCATCACCGTGACCCCTATTAAAAAGTTTGCCTTTTCAGTCTACTCTTCTTTTTTCCTGACAAACTATGTAGTATATTTTTCTCAGCCCCTATTGGTCCCCTAATATTCATTCAGGAAGCAGGAGAAAAAGCAATATCCCTACTTCAAAGTTCAGGGATGTTTCATGTCTCTCCCATGTACCTCTGCCTTCATAGCCTTCAGTTATATTCTTCTTTATTTCATCAATAAGAACACTATCTACTGTCAGAGTCTAAACTCTTTATGCCTACTTCCATTTGCCATATATTATAAACTCCCACTCCCCCCTGTTAACTTCCCAGACGAGGCTCCTTGTGGTTTTGATGGCCAAAATTCCTGTAAAATATCTGTAAACCTGTCTCATTGCTTTGCCTCAAATCCCTCTCTAAATCCCTTTCCTTTGGGAAGCACAGTTAGGCAGCTTAAATTTATGATACTAAAATCTCAGGTTTTCTTTCTTTTCCTTTCATCCATTGCTTACCCTAGACAACTGGTGTAATTTTTTTCAGATCCTTTCATCTTTTTTATTCCATCTATATTCACTAGATTCTAATTATAACATCTATAAGAAGCAGAAAAACTAGCAGTCACAATTGCTCAGTAGTTAATTTTGAAGATTCTATGATTGCATGAAGCTTTTTGCATATGTATGTATATGTACATGTATATATACGTGTCTGGAAACATGAGATGGGAAAGGCAAATATTCCACATCTTGCTACATAAAACTTTTAAAAAGTGGGAAATTTAAGTGAATAATAGAATGGACATTTTCATATGCCTGCTGTCAATGTCTAGATTTTTTTTATCACAAAATTGAATACCTGATACTATATGCATTTGTGTCTGTATGTATATAAATAAATAAATAAGTAAATAAATTAATAAATAAATATGTATAAATACATGTGGATATATATATATCCTACACGATATTCTACTTGGCTGGTAGTATGTGCTGAACTTTTGATGTACTCTATGAAAGGTGGAAAAAGTATGTGAAGCAGTTAAAGTGGTGTTGACTGATGAGTGAGTAGCTCTTAGTAAAAGGAGATAGTGTTTTATTCTGCCAAGTGAAGTTATCCTTTGTGTGGGGCAGGCATTCTGAACTTTTTTTTTTCACTTGGTGTGTGGTCATCCTGAAATGCTTTAGAAACGTCTAGTTTTCTTCTCGTGAAGCAGATTTGTTTTTCTTTCCTTCTTTCTTTCTTTCTTTCTTTTTTTCCATTTTGGTGGATACTTTATTTTCCTGGTAGGGAGCTGTTGTTTTGTGGATTTTAAGTTTTTAGAAGTAATATATATTTGAGTAGGAAAGAAACAGATCCTCAGATGTTAGCAAGTGGCAAAGCTATTTTGAATATGAGACTTATCTGAAGATATTTGCCATGATATTTATGTGTTTTGTATAAATTAAAAGGCAAGAATAATTTATTATTTAAATTATTAAATAATATTTGGAGAATAATAATTTTGTTTTCAAAACCAGGATTTTTAAAACTAATTTTCACAAATGCCTTCCAGAAATTAACATAGCTCTCATTACAGTAATGACCAAATTACACCTTAAAGGAAGCTTTTCAGAATGTGACGTGTGTTAGGCTACCCACAAACAAATATCCACGAATACATCTGTATTATCTTTTTGCAGATGAAAATCCTATTTAAAAGTATAAAGGTCTAATCTGAACTCAAGGGTGGGACCTTAGCTACAGAGGATCATTCCAGATTGCCTAACCTAAATTACATTTCTTGTTTGCCTGTTATGTCCAAGAGCACTGTGTTACGAGTTGCACACAGATGGAGAAATTGGAAGGCTCTTTCCTCTCATCCTAAATGAACATCTATGGGGTTCATGGTTGCAAGATGTAATTCACCAATGGTTTCTTTTCAAGAGCAGAAATTAAATCTGTCACAATCATGGTTATGGAAGGTCCATCCAAACTGAAAGAAATGCAGCGAATGAGCTGCAAGGTTGTTAAGAGTACTGGAGAGCCTCTTCTATGGGAAGAATGAGATTGGTATGTTTATTTTAGTGATACAGAGGCTGAGAGATTTAAAACCTATCCCTCAGTGCTCATGGGATGAGGGCATTTCAGGCTATTTCAATGCAAGGGGAGATGAGTACATGCCAGTTGTAACAATATTTCTGCTGCCATCTACAAGAAAATGCTAGTGGTCAGAGTTTCCAGATATCAGCCTTAGTAACCTACAGATGACAACCCGTGTCCAAGCCCTACTAGTTTCATTATGGAGCCTATTACTGTCCTGGAAAAAGTATATTCAACTTGCTTCTATAACTTGCTTCTGTAACAGCAAATGTGGATTTGCTGTTCCAAAGCGCCCCTTCCTATCCTCTGCCCTTATAATACGATGTATGAAGATGTACTTTATTGATCTATATTTTGAAATAAAAATCTCACAGTGTTCTTGTCCTCTTTACTTTCTAAGGCAGTTTTTCATGGGAGTTTAGTAAACCATCTAATGTTAGAGGTTGATGGCCAGCTCAACGACCATGCAGAGCAATGGTGGAAACCTCAGACAAGGTTAGGAGAGTTATTGCTAAAAATTGAATCTCTATATGAGTCGAAGAAATAAGTGCAAACTGACTCTAAAAATTAGAAGACAACTCTCTGAATACCACTGCAAATACCACTGGCAAGAGACACGTCTCTAAGCTGTCTTCAGACTCCAGAGTAAATAAATAAAATATTTCAGAGAGAAGAGGGCTGTATATGTTGGCAGTATTTCCTGACTTTGTGTGTAAAACTGAGCACGATTCGAACTTCCACTAGGTAAAGACACTGACACAAGAAACTCATTTAAACTGGTCAAATTCTAACAAACATTTTCTGTGAAATTTTGGTGAGGTGGAGTTTGCCAGAAGTTTTTCCAGGAATTAACAACCTCCAAAGACTGCAAACACTTTTTCTTCTGAACATCTCTAGCCAGAATCTTTCTCCAAAACTCATAAAGCAAGAACTTGAGAAAACCTGCCTGAAAAGCAGTCTGCTTTGTAGAAATATAGTAAGAACTTGCCAATCTTTGAAGCCAGAGAGAACCTAAATAAAGGCAGTGAAGACTTTGTGCTCACTGTGCTTCCCAAGCACTATGGAAGAAAATTAACAAGTTTTAAACAATCCAGTGGGGGACTTGACCTTTTTCTATACTCCCTCTTCTTCTTCTTCCAACCTCCTGATTTCTCTACAGGAAAGTCATATAAAAGGCTGATCTTGGTTCATCTCTATTTAAACTTACTCCTTTGGGCCTCTCTCCCTACCCCCTTTCCCCACTCTTAGCCCTTGGTAGTCAAAACTTGGCTTATACTCATTCCAGCTCACCCCCCGAAATCAAACAAATAAAACACCCACATTCAGTATGAGATCACATTACTTGGTGATCTCAGTTCTGGTGTTACCTTACACTTTCAGCTGGTCAATTATCTCTTTGGAGCAGTTTGAAATGTTCTATTGGCCTATTGACTCAGTGGTACAATATTTGCTCACTTCTAGCAAGCCTAATGGATAAATGGCGCTGAGTAGGTAATCTTGGAAGATATGGACTTGCCAAGATCTTTGGCAAGAATCAGCTCTATACAAAACTAAGAGGCAAAAGTTGGTCTGTGTTTTGCTTTTGTTTTTGTTGTTGTTATTTTTGTTGGGTTTTTTTGTTTGTTTGTTTTGGTTTTTTTTTAACATGAGAAGAAATTAAACATTTTTAACTCAGAAGGGATTTTGAATTTTGACAGTGCCTGTTGTGGTGGTTTAGCATGAATGTGAAGGGGTTTTTTTCCCTAAAGAAGTTATAGCATGGATTGAAAGCTTGGCTGATGAATAAGAGTGTTGTATACGCCTCTGGAGATCCAGTCTTAAATCAAAGGTCCCAGGTGACTCGGCCCTTTTTCCTTTTCCGGCTGGCAAGGAGCTAACATCACCTCGTAAGTCAGAAGTTCGGTCTAGGCCTCCCCGGGCCAGGCCCAGCCAGACCTCGAGCGGGCTGCTGGCTGTGGGAGAGTGGCCGGAGCCGGCAGTGTCCTCTCTCTCCCCCTGCCAGTTCCTCCGATGGGGAGAGGAGGAGGATTGCAGACCGGCACTGCTGGCCCTGCGCCAGGGGCCGTGGCGGCCGTGCTCTGGGCTTGGCTGCTGGAGCCTCTGGTCCGAGGGAGGAGAGAATCTTGAGAACCTTTCTCCAGAGCTCCTGGGAGCTGATCCAAGTTTGAGTTGCTTTAGATTTGACCAGGGGTGGAAGAGGGTCATCCATCAGTGTTCCTGAGTGTGCTCCCTCTTCCCCCTTTCCCCCCTCACCATCACCTACGCCCTTGAAGTTCCAGGAGTCAGCTGCAGAGGAGAAAAAAAGACTCTGGGCAAAGACATTAACCCTTTTCCCTCCTCCATGGAAGACAGAGTGATTTGAAATATAGGTAGACAGCATTGAGACAAAGTCAGTGAAAGAACTAAGAAAGACAGTTGGAAGAAGGGATGGAGGAAGTGGACATTTCTGATCGAACTTCTCTGAATGTGAATTATGGAGAAATGGACTATTTCTTGCAATATCATAATGCTGTTTAGGGGAATGCAAGTTCTAGTCAAAGGGTTGTGTGTACTGATATAAATGAGATTTAATTGAATTGAGTATGTCCCCAGCTCCTGGAAAAAAATAAGGAGGTCTCAGCCTTTGAGACGAAGATGATTCTGGAGAGGAGGTGATTAGGCCCTGGCTCCTGGGCATAAAAGGATGTCTCTATTTCTTTTGTGATAGAGACGATTTTAGAGATAGAAGAAGAGAATCCTTGTTTTATACTAGAAAAGCATTCTTAAAATGATACCTCAAACATGTGGAGGCCCATAAGCAGCTTGGGAAACTGTTATATGGGTGGGACTGCACAGAATCTGCAAAATTCCAGGTGGTTGCAGATTTGTGACATTGAGAGCCACCAGTACTTCTTTTGTGGCGTGTCCTCCATAAACTCTAGAGAGGCTCCTCTCCCAAAGTGATGCAGGATTGCGTTAAAATGGCAGCAACTGACTGAAAATCATAGTTTTCTCTCTGTATTGCGTGGGAAAGTGAACAGTTTGGGGTAGGGGTGAAGGTGTCTGAATGTCTCTCTTTTTTTTTTTTTTCTCTTTCCTTCGTGTATGTTAATAAAATGTATCTGTTTTTACTTTTAAGTTGAGCCTGTTTCACTTTTTTGTCCCAAAATCCTATCTCCCAGTTGGTAAACAAAATTCAGTGAACATGAAACCACCACATAAATGGTGCATTGGCTAGGAAATTCAAACCAAAACCACAACACCTGTGCACAGTCTCAATAAGGACAAGAGCTGTGAGAAATGGGATGATATTTCTTTGCATAATTTTACATTGAATGAGATTTACATATATTTTTATTAAAAACTATGCACAGAGCATGAATTCTTGGAGGAAATTCATTTGTCATAAGTTCAAAAACGTGTCAAGCACAACTACGTTAAATGTCCAGTCAAACTTTTTAAGAGGCAAATATGTAAAATAAAATGGTCATTTGTTCCAATGCAGTCATTCATGTTTTAAGAGGCAAATAAGTAGAATAAAATGGTCATTTGTTCCTGTGAAGTCATTCATGTTCTCTTGACTTTGTAGACCTTAAAATTTTACCACCATCTCAAAACACCTGACCCTTGGGATGCTTTGATCGTACTTTCAGAAGACTTACTAAAGAAAGGTTAATTTTGTGGTCCATGAAATTTGCACAATACTAACTTCATTTTTTTTCTTAATGGAACACATTTTTACTACTTTGCAAACCATTCGCAAGTTATTGCTCCATGGTTGGTTTTAAAATACAGTTAGGAAAATCAAAACAAGTCTTGATTACAAATTAATTATGCAGTGAAATAAATTAAAATACAAAATAAAATGAAGTAGCTTCTCAAGTGAACTATTTAATCAGTTTCAAGTGTTCTGAAGAGAAATGATAAATGATATAACACCTTTTACAGAAAATCTTAAATATGTTAAAAATTTTGTAGACTGTAGCTGCATAAATAGTTACAGTTAATTTAAAATAGCTTTCAAAGTACTATGGCAAGATAGGCTTTGGCACAGCCTAGTTGAATAGAAAGAAGGTTCTATTTTTTCTTCCTTTCTTTCCTTCTTTGCCTGCCATACCTACACCTTCTATCTGATTTATCATCAAATCACGTATGTCAGAAGTCTTGACCTGTTGGAATGACATTCATACACCAGAGTTCTGTATGTAGGCATCTTCAGATCATCTGGACTCCTGACCATTCACTTACAGTCCACTCAGGCATAACCTTGCCCTCAGCTGGACCTTTCATTGCACTGTACAGGCACCTTAGTCTATTTGTCCAAGTGTTACTGAATTCTTTTTCCCAGTTAGAGATCCTTTTCAATAAGGATGGTCTTGGTTTCTCATTGGTACTAATTCAAACATAATGTGATTTTGATCCCTTTCAACCATAGTTATGAAATTAATAATAGTAATAACAGGAGCAACATGAACAGAGGTATATCTGATAAGTGATTACTGTGGGCGGACATGGAACCTTCCTTTATTTTCTGTTGAAGTTAAGCATAATTAATTTTAATAGTATTCATCCTCAAGTACTTTTTCCACCATTATTCTAAAGACGATGTAGTTTATCTCCAGTCAAGTAGCAATGGTTCCAGGCTGCTGCTGTGGAGCAGACAATCCACAGTCTAAGCAGAAGGAAGTTCAACACTCAAGGAAAGCTCTGAAGCACAAAGCTATAGGACCACTGTGCGTCAGAGTTACATCCCTGATGATCTGAGTTCTGTGCCAAAACCCACTTCAAGGCTAAGAAACAAATAACAGTTCCAAAAGAAATCTGTTTGTATCCTCGGGGAGCCTGGAATCCTTTTGGCCTACCATCAACACTTCTATTCTACAGCAGATGACAAAGTTTTTTCTTGTCTTTATCATGAACTGATCAACATCAACTCCATTTAAGATTTTTTCCCCATATTCCTTCATTTCCATTTTCATTTCTGAAAGCTATTCACAAAAAGTTGTGCTACTTCCCAGTTAAAGACAACTCGATGCCAGTCACTGAAATGTAAAGACTAGTTTTGTGTTGAATATCTAAGTAGTAAATACCTGTAATAAAAGCATCTCTCACTTCCTTTTATTCAGTGCATACTGCTGAAATATGAACTTTCTGTCATTTAGTCTTGATGATGAAGCTTTTTCATTCAAGTCCCTTTGTGATAAATATTTACAAAACCTCCCAAAGCCTGCCAAAAGCAGGACCTTGAAATTGCAGTTAACGTTTGTTACAGGTGCCAACAAATATCTCCTAAATGAAATTAAGGACATGGCATGCCTTCAGAAGAAATGAATTCTAAGAACAATTCTATCAATTGAATCAATCAATTTTCCTTAAAACAACCTTGTACCAGAGAGCTGAATTATCCATGGGACTCATGAGAGTTTGATCAGCAGCTGTGATGGGGAGCTTAGCCCCAAAACACATCAGAATGACCACGTATTTCATCGCCTTTTTGATCAAAGGAAAACACTCACTTACTTGACGTAGCTTTCCCACAATAATTGCATGTTAGAGAAAACCAAACCAAAGCATCTGATGCCCTGAGTAAATAGGCACAATCAAAGGACAGAACAAACAACGTAACATGCTGTTCCACCTCAAATGCTCTTGCTTCCCTCCTTTGCTCTTTTACTTCTCCAAAATGCCTTGGAACATAGCCATCATTACACACTAAAATGATTCAGGGAAATTTTCACCAAACAAGGAATAAATTATGAAGACCCACAGTGAGAGTGCCTATGTTATTTCATCCTGTGGGGCGACATGTACTATGGCCAAACATGTCAAACAGTTACCTCTCAGAATTTTAAACTCAAACAGAATTGATGCTTATGTCTCTATTTGAGTATCTCCCATCTATTTGACTGTCTCCCTTATCTTTGAATTTCTTCGAGTTATCTCAGATTTTTCAGTGTATGTATCTCATCTGGATTCCTTGTAGATTGTATGGCTACTTTATATAGAATTTCCATTGCCACATACATAATATTCTGGGATTTAATGGCGAGGTGACTCTTGTGTTACATTTCCCAAACAGTCTCTGAAGAGTTAAGAGCTCTGGCGCTGTCTGTAGCACAGAGGAAAGGCTAGCCATGGATTCCAGCATTGCTTTTTATTATGTTGCAGCTGTACTGCACTCAATTCTACTTGGAAAAATTCCTGAACAAGAATCTATTTCCCTAACTTCACTTTTGGAATAAGTACTGTTTTGGTTTTTGGCTCGGCTTTGAAGCAATGTTCTTTTTGTCAGTATTGAAGGAATGAAGGGTATATTTAAAGAATAAACTTGGGATGTGTTTGGTGATTTTGATTTAGGATGTAGGAATAAGGTTCTCAAGGGATGGAAAACTTGAATTCTAAAAATAATGAGCATCTAATGTTTAGTGGAGGTATTATTATTGCATTGACTCATGTGGGCCTTGCTTGATTTACTTGTCTCTTTAGGAACAGGGAATTTATTTACAATGCAACAATATTTATGGCAGTTACAATTTATAAGTGCTTTATTCCAGTAGTTATTTAAATAAAAGTATTAAAATTCAAATATAATATGTTGGCTGTCATACCTAGAAAATCCACTAGCCAGAGTTTAGTTTACTGCAGTTCTTAAACACTGATGCAAAATCACTCATTCACTTGTGTGATTTTTAGCTGGGTGCAAAGCCTGAATAAGTTAAGTTTTCTGAATATGTAGGTCACTTTAATCTACCCATAGACTATTTTAAAAAGACAGTTCTTGACTGCCATTTCCTCTTTGAGGCCTTAACAGAGTTAAACCTCAAGGTACATGAGATTTGATATTCCACCGTAGGACATCTGTAGGTTGCTTATCCCATCCAATCCCTGCACTAAGAACTGTATTAGCTCCATGGTCCCAAGAGTCACTCTACAGCAGAGTTAGGTTTTGGATCTAAACATTTCCTTTGTAAAACAGCCACATGGAGAGAAAACAGCAGTACAACACAATTATAGCTTAAAGTTACAACTTTGTTCATTGCCTACAGGCATTTACATATATTTAATGGTATGCTTCACTGCTGGGTGAAGGTAATCCATACAGCAGAACAAAATCTTCCAAAGAGGTTGGCCAAGAGCCGTTCTTTAGTTGCCTTGTGGCTTGCAATTATGGAGTTGGAAAGAAGAAATTTTGACAAAATAGCAAAAATAAAGTAGATCCTAAACCAGAAAAATCAAAGGAAACAAAGTTCATTTCCCAACAGGGTGAATTATTGACCACTCTTGCCAATAATGGATAAAGAAGTTATTTCAGATATCCTTTGGAAAGGTTAGCTTTCAGAATTAAATCATCTTTTGGTTGATGCCAGTAACTAAACAGACGAATCCCTAAGTAGAAAGTGTGAATCTCTAATTGGACAGAAGAAATCAGACTTTTAATGAGAGACTCTGCACACCTCTGCTTGTAAGAACAAGTGTATATTGACCAATGACTTCCACTGGTGTGTTTAAAGACTAAGTTTTGGGCAAACACCTAATAGTAGGTCATGCAACAACTCCACACAGGCTGGCCCTTTGCATTGCAACACCTGTACCAATTATGGAGCACTCCCTACCATCAGCCACACAATGTCAAATCCTCACCCACACTTATTTAAAGAGAGGTATTTTGGTCTGAAAGCACAGTCACAGTTTCAGCAATCCTCTTTTCCCCTTTTATAAAACCATTAGTTTGTACTATCTTCACTTAAATTATGTTGTTTTCCAGGAAAACAGAACATTTTATCTCTTTCTAAATCAGGAGACTAAGAATTTGTTACTGTATCCCTAATCTGAACAGTGCTGCTAAATTGGTCAATTTATGTACCTTTTTGCTCTCTTAAACACAGTTTCTTCCCAGAAACAAGACTTTTTATAGAAAAGGAGCATGAAGAAAATGGTTCATTCCACTTTCCTGCCTGATAAGATTTTGCATTGAGCACATTTAAAATACTCTTTTATTGCTCTATGGTTGATTTTAGACAAACACGTTTATTTTTGTAGTGATCAAAGAGATATGGATACATTTGTCATCTGTTACAGATCTAGAGGCAATAGAAGGAAAAGAAGACTCCCCAAAGCATTTCACATGAAGACGTTTCTGCCCAGTTATGTATTCTTGGCTAGGTTACAGCTAAGGGGCCCTGGTCTGGCAAAAGTGACATTTTCATATATTCCACTTCATGACCACAAACAATAAGATGAAATTAAAAGGTGTGCTCTCCAGATGCCAAGCTAAGCACACATTTTACACTTTAAAGTCCTGAAAACTTCACCGAGACTTGTCTGAGCGTTCTGACTCTTCCATCAAAAATAAAGTTCAGCAGCAATTTTGCCCCCTGTGACAGACCTGTGGATGACAGGTCAAATAATGGAGTATATGCACTGGGAGTATGGTGAGAGAAAGCCTGAGGGACATTGCACCAGCTCCCGAGAGGGTGTGAAAGAACAGGCTTAAAAAGCAAGGAGACTCTGAATTGCCAGTAAGTATCCAGGAAGACGGAGCAAAATGTCAGATTTTAACATTCTTTTCCCTTTCTGTGTAAGGATAGCAACTAAGGATTCAGTCAAGGCTTCAAATAACCCTTCGTCTGCATCTGGGTAACTCTTTTAAATTGCTTGTCTTTTTTCTTTTTTTTTTTTTTTCTGATAGCCCCATATCAGTAATGCAAAGTTTGATGTTGGAAAAGTACACCTATTTGATTCAGTTTTTTTGTTGTGATGATGGCATGGGAGCATTTTAGAAATCCCAACATACACGTTGGGTCACAGGACTGTGAGCATGTTTATGAATATGTCTTTAAATAAAGGAATATTCATTAGATAAGATATCATACATGCCCCAAGCTGTTTAAGAGTTGGAAAAATAGAATATTTTGCATCTGGACAAGGAGCCAAATTCACAGTATCAGATAGTTATCATATATAAAATTTCAGAGAGATCAAAATATCTACCCACGTGCTTATTTTCAGAGCATGATTATGAAATATAAGCTGCCTTCAATACCCTTTTTGTGTTGCAGTGTGTGCATGTCTTTTATGAATTTCTAACCTATTTTTTTCATACTGAAAATAGGAATTTTAAAAAGACAGAGAAGTGTTCCTTTTTATTTGTTTATTTATTTCAGGAAATATATGTCTTTAAAAGTAGGTTTATATTGGTCCCATTATTCAAAACATAAAAGACCTCAAAAGCTTTGAGAATTCTGTCTAGAAGCTGCCAATAAAATGAGTTTCATAACTAATATCTGTTTTGATACCAATAAAGCTGTTGAAGATACTGCCAATCATTCATTCTCCTCCAGTTCAAATGTAGAGCTTTAAAGGGATGACATCTCACTACACTGACATCTGGAACATAGCAACAAAATGCTGCTGGCTCAGAGAAACAGGAGCAACATGCAATATTCATTGCCAAATGTCACTTAGCAACATAACGTGTAGAGTGGAGGAAAACTCACATCAGCCATACCCTACCTCTCCAAACAAACAAAAGCTCCTTGTAAGACATATTTTGAAAAGGCAAATGATGTCATTTTGCTACCTAGGAAAATTTTCTGTTCAAAATACACAGAAGAGAAAGGGATCAGAATACAAATTCTGGTTCATTCCATCAGAGAATGGATACCAGATAGAGTCAGCATTTGCGCTGCAATGACAGCCCCCCCAGCCCCTTGGAAGAAGGGTGTTCTGAGTTAAGAGGTGCAGCTGCAAAAACTCTCTGGCATGTTATTGAACTGTTGTTTAACTTCAGTTATATAATTACAGGGTTATATTTGAGCCATGTAAAGGTTTTTGGATCTCCATTTCTTTTCCTAAGTGCCCAGTTGCCACCCTTTTCTCCTGTGAGTGCCTAAATATTTATGTACTCTTTAAATGTGTGAAGAGCCTAAAGTTCTGAATGGACCACTGCATCCATGTGCCAAAGCACAGTACAGCACAGTTTGGAGGAACTTCTGTAGTTTTTAAAAGTAACATAGTTGCATCAATTTGTTTCTCATCCTAAGTAGATTCATTATTTTGATTTTGATTTTTTGGATCTCTGAAAGAGACAGAAGAGAAAAGGGTATAAAACATAGAAAAAGTTTACCCAAAGAAGATATGCTTAACCAAGCAAATACTTTCATGCATTTTCTACCAGATATTTTTCTAAACTCTATCTCTTCTATCTTGCTTTGGGGTTAGGCATCTTTGCAGGAACTGTGGAGAAGACGAGAAGTTGGTTTGCAGAGGATCAGCAACAAATACTTGTGAAAGGTTGGACATTAAAAGTGGCAAGAGTTAAAGAGAGTTACTACTGACAACAGATTGCAGTTTTATTATGTTTGTTTAGGGATTTATCCTATATAAAGATGTCAGTTCCATCTTCCCATTTGGAAAAACTATTAAGTTTATGCTAAAATAAAAGTCCCAATTATCCAAAGTTGAGGCATCACTAACACGACATGATATCACCTTGAAGCATAAGAGAACTTTGAGGTCCTGCAGAGATTAGATGCAACTAAGTAACCTAAAGAGAAAGTAATAATAACATCTGGCAGCAACTAGGAGCTAGCAGTAAAATGTTTGTGAGAAAGATCTAGAAACGCTTATCCAGTGCAAGAGGACTACGTGCTGTCAATGCAAAACAGTTACTAAAATACAAATGTACAGTGGTGCATAGGGAATTTGCAAAAAAAGTTAGACAAGTATCAAAGTCATTGACAGAACATCTGTGGAAATATTAGTTTGAGTGGTCTATTCAAATCTGGAGAAATTTATTCAAGACTCATGAAGAGGAACAATGAAGAAAATTATTAGTGAAGGAACCAATGGAATAGAAACCCAGTTTTATATGAGAGATTGCTTTCTTTTGGACACAGTGGAGTGGTAAACACAAGGCTTGGGAAAATAAACAATTTAAAAACTATTTTGGAGTATCAAAAATAGTTAACAAATTTTGCATTATAAACTTTAATTTGAAGTTACAAGAGGAGCGAATTAAGACCAGAGCAATAAAGTTCTGCAACAGCATAATTATGGCAAAAAGCTTAATTCATGGTAAGGTGGAGGGCAGTCTGTTTCTGAAATGTGAACTTTGATACGAACACAAGACTTTCCTTCTGGTTGTAGTAGTTGTGCCTAAACCTCTCACAGTCACCTCACTTACACCATTAACTCTGCCAGAGAGGGAAACATGTTTCCTCTCTATGTTGGTAAATATAGGATGTCAAATACTAATAGTAAGTAAAACAATAGTTTTCCTAATTAAGAAAGTTGTTAATTTGGGCAATGACAACATAGAATTTTTTCCTTATGGTTTGGCAATCATCCACATTTCCTAATTTTATGACAACTCTCAAATTATTGTTTTGTTGTTGTCAACAGAAACCAGGTCAAAAAGTAAAAAGAAAAGCTGGATGCTATCATGAACTTGAAATTTTATTTACTGGAAACAGGGCACCCCTACTGAAGGACTTTGTATTAATCGTGCATTTCCTGACAAACTGCATTTCACAGATGTGAAATGTCCATCAGTTCTTGTCCAGATCATACAGATATACCAAATGGAATTTCTTAAAAGCAACACTTCAATAAATCAAGACCTTAATTAAAAGATTAGCATGAGGTGAAGACCCTGGACCTAAGAAATGTCTCAGCTTGCGTGAAGAGGGGGTCTGGTCCCATACAAACTCGTGCTCAAGGTAGATAGTTTTTAGGCCTATTTTAAACCCAGAAGGAAACATCAATGTAGGGAACTTTCATGTACTCTCTATGTAATTTCCTCAAACAAAAGGACAAATTCCAGTCTCAATTTTTTTCAGGGACTGAAAACAGAATGGCCCACAGTATTAACTCAAGTATTGCTACTGTCCTGGGCCTTTAAATTCCATTGGATATTCACACTGCACTACCTGAGTCTCATTTAGGTCTGTACTTTGGTGATGTCTTTTGGCACATGTCAAACATTAAAGCTGATATTTCTTCCTTCTCTTACTGGTTTAAACACTCAGTCATAGGGAACAATATGCCAAACGATAAATTCTTGGGAGAATCTCAGTAAATATATAAGAAAATAGGTCCTGATTTTGCATAACTAGCAAAAAACTTAGCACAGTGATCAAATTTTCTGGTGGGAAAAATATCCAGTTTAACTGAAATATTTTAAGAACTTTTCTTTAGTGTCTATATCAATATTACTTTTGAACTTTGTTACACAGCAATTAAACATCAGTCTCAGAAATCTGTGAGTCCATGAGACCCTTTAGAAATTAACTTGTTATGAGAACAGGCTCTTAGAAAAACAAAAACAATGCCCAATTTGAGATAAATATTTACATAGTTACTTTGAAGCTCTGCAATGATTGATCATGCTCTGGGCTTCTAAAACCTTATTTTTCAGCTTAATAGAACTTGTAGAATGTGTCCACAACATAAGATATTTTCTTTGGATGCTTATTTTTCATGTGATGGTGATTAAGAAACACTTCAACAAATAGTGTGGGAAGGTCTACGAAGTTAAAATCTATGAATGCAATTGGATAGTCACCTGAAAACAATTTGTGAATTATCAAATAGTACAGAGAAGACCCATGAATCTGGGCTTCTTTGCCATACCAGAGGCATTGTTTGTAAGGGCAGTCACAGTCTGACTTTAAAGTGAAGACTTTATTAGGAAATATGGTCTTCCAGAAGTGTTTTAGGTTTAATTCTAGTTTCTTGTAATTTAGTTTTTTAAATCATCTTCAACTTCACCTTAATGATAAGTTAGTAGTTTAATTTTAAAATATGACGGGGTTCCTCCCTCCATCCTGATATATTAAGAGTATACTGGAAGTAACTGAGTATAGCACTGAGCATGACAGTTTCATTCTTTAATGTTTTCTCTATATTGAAGTATTTGTTGTGAAAGGTAAGAATTAAATATAAACTTATATCAGGATGCCTGAGAAGTCTTTGTAATCTCCTTTAAGGAGAGGCTGTAGCTTCTGTGTTGTAGCAATGCAGTGTCCTGCAGGCGTTTTTGCACACTCATCATAACACCAAGAGTGATCATTCAAAGAACAGGGGCAAATCTGAATGGCCTGGCACTCCTCTCCTCTCCTCTCCTCTCCTCTCCTCTCCTCTCCTCTCCTCTCCTCTCCTCTCCTCTCCTCTCCTCTCCTCTCCTCTCCTCTCCTCTCCTCTCCTCTCCTCTCCTCTCCTCTCCTCTCCTCTCCTCTCCTCTCCTCTCCTCTCCTCTCCTCTCCTCTCCTCTCCTCTCCTCTCCTCTCCTCTCCTCTCCTCTCCTCTCCTCGAGCTCAGTTGGGGTCATTTAAAGCTTGGGTTTTGTTTGCTTTTGTTAAATTTCTTTACAACCTCATGAAATTGACTCCAGACCTTTTTTCTGCACCTGGCAGAATGCTGTAGTTGCTTTCCAACCTCTATCTAGAAACTAAGGTCTTCCCAAATGAGCCTGTTCCCTGTCAGATTTCTGCCTTTAATAATGTTAACAAGAGCTCTGTTCCCCACTCTCACTGTACTGGCTCATGGCTGATTCCCAGGACTGCAACAACGTAATTTTGTTGATTCTTCTTCCCGTGGATGATTTAGACCCAAAAGGATTCTGTTTCACCATTCATTCTGCAGAATACCACATAATTAACTTAAGATGGTCACAACTGTTTTAACCAATTTGATCATATGGAGACTGAACTGTGTATATTCTCCAGCACCTGCGTTCTAGTCATGAGTGTAGGCCCACTGGTTTTTGTTATAATATCCAGTTTCTCAATCTGTGCTACTACTAAAGCTCTTTTATTTTGTTGTTCAGGGTGGTTGCATTTACTATGTGAATGCTTCACTTGGGCTTTTTAAAATTAATTCTTATTATATAGTTCCTGTGGCAGACTACATGCTTGCATAGTAATTATCATCAGCGACTTCTTTCTGCTGGAAATCTTCTGTTGCCTCATAGTTTCTTATCAATTGTCATTGTCTTCTCTATGTAATTTCCCTGTACTTTGAAATCAAGCAAAGAAATCACAAGAGCTTGTCCTATTTATCTCCTTTTGAATTTTTGTTACAAGTTCCTCTAAGCAACAATGCTGGACCATAGAAAAACTGTGTGCCTTGTTACACAGGCATTCAACATAAGGTTGTAAGAAAGTATCCCACAGTTCATCACTGACACCTTTTTTTTGGTCACTTCTCAAACTGCCTGAGTTTGCTAAGAACTGACATCTTGCTCTCCAAAGAAACAAAGTTCCACTGCATATAAACTGATCTCCATTTCTTTTTGTACCTTGCTCAGTTTCATGGGATTGTCCTGTGCAACAATGAGCCTTGTATTCCCATCTCATACCTCATACAAGACCCCTCCCCTTGCCCTCTGCAATTTCCTCCGGTTTGTCTTCATGCAAGCCTGCCTGGCTGCAGGCTGATCCTCCCCTTCTGCCCCTCCTCATCTTTGTCTCTGCCATCTCGTGATCTCTTGTACATTTTTTGTTAACTCCAAGCCCTATCTCTTCACCATTTCTTAATTTCTTATTGTGGGGTGAGTGCTCTATTCTTTCTATTTTCTCCTGTTTCATGAAGAGCCCTTGAGCAGCCATTGGGTAACAGAGGTGAAGAGCACTCATGGGCACTATGTACTCACTGGTATGTCTTCACCTGATGTCCTCAGCACAAGACACACACATTGCTCATGTCTCCACTCTACAGTACAGTCGAAGGCACTCTCTTGTTCTCTTGACATGCTGGACCTATTCCAGGACACTGCAAGAGTGAAAGTGGCACAATTTCATGCTAAAGACTGCTACACCCGTGTCTGTCATCTGATGCTAAGCTGGTTTCATACGAGGCAGAATTTAAATAGGTTTGCTTGAAAAATGAAAATGTGGAATTTGCAACAAAGTTATGAAAAAATAGAGCAGTAAGATCATATTCCAGATGCTTTTTAGCTGTTCTAATTTCTAAATGATTTTGTGAGGTAAACTGAATGGCCTTGGCAGCTTACCTGAGGCCAAGAACAAGAGAAACTCTTCCTTCTGGTTCAGAATGCCTGTGCTGGGTGACCTGTTCTTATCCACCCCAGAAACACAAGCTGTTATTCTTCCTTTCTTATTTACCTAAAGCAAATTTCATTTATCAGAGTGTTGGGAAATCTCAGTGGTATTTTTCTGTGGATTAAACTCTTTCTTTTGTCCTTTCTCAATATAATATTTTCACTAACATTTCTCCTTATATCCTAGTTTTCTCCTTCTGAGTTTGAACTAATTTTTACCATTATATTTTTTCTGAATATAAAATAATAAATACCAAAACTGAATATCTCAAGCACAGACCTTTGATCAACTTCAAACTACTTCAAACGCTGCCTCCAAGCGTTGTTTTAAAGTAAAACATACTGTAATTTATAATGAAATTGGGCCTTGGAACTGAAAGAAACACACATACATGCATGCAAACTTAGTTCTAAAAGAAATCTCCTTCCTCCATGTTGACAGGTATTCAGACAAAGATCTAGGCCCCAAAATAATGGTTATCATCAATATTTTTTCTCATTTTAAAAAGAAAGAAGTTTCCTATTTCATTTTTGACCCCATTTGATCCATGTTTTGAAACTTGCATCTCTGCAAAAGTGAAGCATAAAGATTTATTTTAATATTACTTTTTTAAAATGTCAAGATTAGAGTTTCAGACTGTTGACTTTCAAATGAATTCCAGTGTAAGCAGATATAATTATCTTATTGAGGGACTAAAATGAAAATCCCTGCTTTTCTATATTATCAAAATGAGTGTTTTGATGTTATAATTTGTGTTGCTTTGGGAAGAAACCACCAATATATTAACTGTGTTTTTTCAACATTGTAATATTTTATATCTATATAAAAATGTCTGATTTGAATGGTGATATTTTAAAAATGTTTGTTAAGTGAGATGGATATGGGCCACTGAAGATGAATCTGTAGAATTATGTTGCACATAAACTTTGACAATAGATTTTTAGGCTAATTTGTTGACTGAAGTTACTGATTTGCTTTTTAATTATATACAAATATTGCACTGACGCTCTTTGGAATACTAATACTGTCTTCTGGACCAGCATACCAGATTTGTTGCTGGGGCCAATGTATTCTCACCACTCAGGGTGATGCTAGGAGCTATTGAAATTGTGGAATTTGATGTCATTGGCCTTTCAAACTTTCATATTTGTCTTTGCGATGTTTTTGTGATTAGTCTGGGTTTGCATAAGGAGAGGATCTAGGAATGCACAGCACTGTCAAGTCACTATCAGCCACGACAGAGGGATCCCTGCACTTCAGAAAGCTGCTGACGTCTGTGCATACACAGAAACCATAGCATGTTTCTGCAGGATCTCACAGCCTTATCTTGGAAGCCAGCTGCTGTAATGCCAAGCAGATTTGGCTTCAGGCAGAGGAGAATGGAGGAAATGAAAAAGAGTAGCTACTTGTAGAATAACTTTTCCTGGAACAGCCTTATTAAGAACAGAGCCATTTCTGTCCCATCTAACCAGCACTGTTCAATAACATTGCTTTGGTAACAATTAGCACTATAGATGCTTCTATTCATTTTTTTTGTGAATTAGATCTTTGAATGTAGCTGAATTATCTATCTATGATAGTATCTATGTTCGTAATCTATCCAGAGGGATATTTATTTAGCATATACCAAATACACTGTAAATGCTGAGTGTGCTCTAAGTGCATTTCTGTCACAGGTGGAGTGTTGCACTTCATAAGAGAGAAGCAGCAATATGTAAACTGATATAAAGCAGTGTGATTTAACAAAGTTTGATAGTAAATAGGACAGTAGTTTAACAAGATTTGATGGTAAGGTACAGTTGATAGGGTCAGACAAAACTGTCAGAGAGACTCTCCCACTGAATTCTGAAGTTCAGAAATTATCTTCTTGATTTCTAAACTCCTCCTCAGAAGGAAGTTTAGGTGCAGCTGAATCCAACTTAGTCCCAGACTTAGTCAACAGTTTATGTCTAAAAGATTATATGTGCACATTCGACATTTTATATCACCTAGCTAAGATTTCAAAATTTCCATGTTTCTTCCCAAATCACCTACAGAGTAACAGATGCAATTAGGATTCTCTTTGACTCGGAAGTAATCTTGTGTCTACTCCAGGGGAAATCCTGGCATGCAGCCCACTGCTGTGCAGTAGACCTCAAGGGGTCCTGGGCTTCCTACAGTTTGAGGAGTAAGATAATGGACTCACAGCTGTACCTGAATATCAACTGTAAGCATTTCTTCCAAAGTTGGCTTGACTCAGACCTGGACCAGCACTGTGGTTAGGTAGATGCATTGCTCAAATTAGCTAAAATTAGGTATTTTGTTCTTATCTGTCTCCCCCCAAACCAGTTTCAGTTGGATAGAGCCCTCATGACCAAATACACCAACCATTGTAACCCGCACTGGTGATTATCACCTGAGCAGATTATGGGATATAATATGGGATATAATATGGGATATATATGGGATATATATGGGATATATTTGGGGATGGGGGGGAGAAACACAGCATTACAATATCCTTTGCAAATCTTGAAGGCTATGTCTCAGTGCTTCATTATTGTCTGAGCTGAGTGAGAAACTTGACTACCATGTGGATTCAATGCCCTCCCAGCCTGCACAGTGTGAGTGTCACCTTGTCTCATCCTGAAGGACTCCCATTATGTTAAAGAGTGGGACTGGAGACTTGGATGTGTAAAGAGTAAAGGCGTGGGGTCTAGTTGTCAAACCTTCTTTATTTGAGACATAAAAGAATTCTCTGATGGGGGACAGAGATTGTTAGTCATAATATGTAATTTTATTAAAACCACTCAAAGGGCATCGGACAAATGAAATAAAGAAGTAAATACAACAATTAGCAACAGATTTACAGAAGTTACGTAAATGGACATAAATGCCACTAAAACCAAAATCTCCAATAAGCGCAGGAAACTTTAAAGTGTTGGAAACATTTTCCTGGAAAGATGACAAATGGATGTTGCAGGCCTGGGTGTTGGTGGGCATGCCACCCTTGTGTAGGTCATGCAATTCAGCAGGGATTTTCTCATGGCCTGCATTTGTGCTAATGCAGCACAGTACTAACTCTCTACTTTGTCACTACCTATACCTGTGAGGGCATCTTGGAGGCAGGAATATTGATGAGAAATGTGTTGGGAGGAGGCAAATATTTTGGACTGGTAGATGCTCATTTTGTCCCACAACACTCTCTTGACACATGGCCCAGTCCTGCTGTACCTTGATGTCTGACTTCCCTCAGGAGATGGAAAGTGGCTTTGACTACACTTTCCATTCCACTTCTTCATGTTTTCTTGCATTTCAGATGGAATCCCACTTCCCTAAGGTTTACATATTAGTCTATCAAAATTTTGTTTAATTTTTGGTTTCCTTCTGTCAGCAATCCCTCATATAAACAAAGTAAAATAGTAATGCCAGTAATTATAGCAATAGCAATGCCAATGCCATTAAAGTAGCAATAGTAGCTTTCATTGGTCATTTGTTAGCCTTATCTTACCCCAAAGACAACAGGAAGAACACCTTTGGATGGAAAGGGTGATTGTAAAGATCTACAGAACTGGAAAATGATACATACATAGGGAAGTTATGGAAATCTATTCCAGCATCTTTTCAAGATGGATGTACATCTGGTTAACAGAATCCCTCCAGTTTATCAGTGATCAGAACACATAATAAAATACAGGAGCAAGTTAGGGATAGCATTTTATTTCTTTCTTTGCAAATTTTTAAGAACAAGTTACACAAGTATTTCTGAGAAACCAATCAGTTAAAACTCATCCTGGTCCAGTACTACAGAAATTTTCCCAGTGGTCTTGGGACAGAGTGTCCACATCTAATATTAGTAAGAAATCTGACATCTAAGACTACATGCTACAAGATTCAAAACATTTGGAATAATCACCTACATTTGAAATTCTAAACTTTTGGTGTTTTCCATCACTAATTCTTGGTTTTCTCTGGTTCCAGAGCCTCCCAATTTCTTGCCATGAATCAAAGGAACTCCTCTAAGGCAAAATTGCTCAACTCTGAATCATTCTAATGAGATGGCTCACTAATAAAACCTCCACACATTTTTGGTCTTTTCTCCTTAGCATTCCTTCTTTCATATACTCATCTTATCTACAAATGTGATACTGTCACTCTTCGGTTTTTTTACAATTCTCTACTTTCTGTAGCTTTCCTTATAAAGATGTCTTCTTATTTAACAGTTCTATGCAACTTTTTAGAGCTGTGTCCTGTTTCAGTTGTGCTCACGAAGGATAAAAGAAAATCTAATGATTCTGACATTTGAGTTTACTCCTTTCATTAAGAAAAGCTTGTATGTTTGAAAACAATGTCAAAGATGGGAAGTTGAGCAACCATTTCAAACAATGCAGTATGGAAAAATGCTGTTTGCCAACCCCACTTTTGTTAAGTCTCCCCATGGACCTTAATGGGAGGTGGAATATACACTACCCTATTGTGGCAAATAAAGTAAAATTTCACATCAGAAGCCAACAGAAGAGGCTTCAGGAAGAACATTCAGATGTCTAAGAGAGAGAGATGGTATAATCATGTCTTCCCCAGCAGGTCTTTCAATAGCCCATTATCTCCCCAGCTGAAGCTGATGCTTCAAAAAGAGATGTACTCATGTTCTATTAAATGCTTTTTGCCCTACTTACCTGAATTCCCAGAGGCTACGTTACTGTCAGGCAGTAAGGTAATATCATTGTGATAGCCAGCTTTTCCCCTTTCTACCAGCTGACCAAAATACTCCTTTTTTTTTTTTTTTCCTTTTTTTTTTTTTTTTTTTTTTCAGGAAAGCATCAGCTTACTCTGTGGTTTGAGTCAAAAACATTCTGATCCATATGCCATAGCTGTGGTCCAAAAGCTGTAAATTTGTGCTGCTGAGATGCTACTGCTCTTTGGAAAGTTGTGTAACTGTTATCTTCCAAAATTGTACCTGGAAATAAAACCATTATTTACTGAGAACCTTTCACAGATTCCATAGCCTGTCTGAGAAATCATAACATAATACAAAGGGATAACCTTTTCAGTATTTTTGATGGAATGTAATGGAACAAAATTAAAATTCATGACAATGTTTCATCACTCTTGCCCAGTAGCTTTTAGCAAGTAAGTCTCTAAGTTGATCAAACCTAAAGTTAACTTCTGACTAAGGACAAAGAGAAAAAAAATTAAATTTTCTTTACAATGCTTTTAAAATTTAAATTCAGTGTCAATTTAGTTTTGCAACAACCAAAAGCGTGGGTTAGAAAATTACAAAGGGATCAAGTTGCTCATTTCCCTTGTCTGGTTTTGGGGTTTTTCATAGTGTGAAGCCTAAGCATTTTGTCACACTGATTAATGAAATTTCTCAGAATTTACAGTGTGCTACAAGGCCATTTCTTTTATGAAAATTAAATATTTAATTTAACTTCCAGGTCACTCTTAGTTTACTGAAATTTAGGTGTTTAGTAGGGCACAACTTCACAGACTAGAGAAGAAGCAGTGTCAGATTAAGACATCAGATAATAAACTGGAGGTCCTAATTATATCTCAATCGCCCTTTACTCATTATTAACTTTACTGGTTCTTTGGCATATTATCTATTTAGCATGTATGAGTGGAGGCTGTTTGGTCTGATAGATGCTCATATTTTCTAGACAGAAAACACCAGTGGAAGTCAGGTTTCCTGTGTATGGCCAGATGACCTGCTGTACATGGAGACCTGCAGATGAAACTGCTCTCAGATCACGCCTCTGCTACCACATACATCAGTGGATGTGGAAACAGCAAGGGAAACACAATAAAAATCAAACCCCAAATATGAGCAAGTGTGTAAGCCTTGGGCCTTCACAGTATTGATGCTTTGGGAAACTGAGCGCAGAAGACATAAACAGTATCTTCTGACACACTATTCCCTGTGTTTCTGTCATTACACAGCTTGCAGGAGACGGTTCTGGACTGTCAACCTTGTCTACATACCCAAGTGAGATTGGAAGGAGTGTCCAGTCAGATAACCCTTGTTTACACTGAGCCTTTGTATCTGTATCTGATTGGATACAAAGAAGAGAGAAAAGAAACCTTGAAAATTTTCTGGGGCCTAATATTTGGTGTGCTGCTGTTACTGTGCTTTCCTTTTCATGACACTTTTTCTCAGGAGATATGCCAGTCATTTGACATTTCAGACCTCTTCAACCTTCTGGCATGTTTTATTGAGACTGATAAACAAGGTAAAATGTTGCCAGGAAAGGTTGGGGCTGTAGGGTATTTCTACAATGGCCCTTTCCACAAACACATGAAGGACATGATCTCACAGTTCTCATATTATTAGGAAATCAGGCTAAAAATACCACACTTTTCCACAGAAATGGTAAGCTTTGCCCAGGACACAGCTGTCACTGGGATGAGAAGGGAGAAGAACAAAGAGGACATGGTGGGAAGACAGCATGAAACTTCCCTTGGGCTTGTTTACACCAGCACAACATGCCCTCCAGTTACACCAGCATAACAGATGTTCCCTAAAATAAATGAGTTTCAGGGAAGGCATGGAGATTTTTAATAGGAGCAATGCATTTGGAAGCTGGGCGTGATTGTGGGATTGTGTCAGATCCTGTATCTGGCTCCATTCCTGAGGCAAGCCCAGGTACTTCTCACCCAGTTTGCAGCTGTGACACCCATCCAGCTGGTGTGAGAGATTTTGCAGTGCACAACAGAGCAGAATGGCTGATTCTATTCATGTGCTGTGGAGATTTTTGTCTCTGGCTCATTGGAGTAGGGACGTCACATCCCTGCCATACATCTGAGGGTGAACTGGTGCTACACCTCTGTGACAGGGGGAAACAAATCACCATCACTCCTCTGCTCAGCCTACTGACAACCTTGTGTGGCAGCAAGTCAAGAAAAGAAACTACAACCAGCAGTAGACTTGCCTTGCCTTTCTTTGAAATTGAGAAAAAACTGAGCAGGTAGGAACTGCACATCTTTCCCAGGGCACAGACAAGTGTCCTAGAAGGTGCCTATGTTTGGTACAGAGCAGATTACAAAAGAAACCCAGAGACCATCCCCTCTGAGCCTTGCCAATTTGCACAAAGCTGAATAATACCTCAGAGAAGAAAAATTTATTCACAAAGAAAATACCTGCTTTTGCAAGGATGTCACAGACAGCTAAACTCAATGCAAGAGACAGAATAATCTGCTGCAAGTTAAACCAAAGCCCAGAGCCATTTGAAGTATGAAAGGTTTGAATTGACATCAGGGGCTTTTCAAGCAATGAATGATTGTTTAATAATGAAAGCAAGAAACAAAAGCACCAAAAAGAGTTAGCCAGGAATTTTTTCTAGGAATGTCTGCTATGTTTCTTTCCCACCACAGGTTAAAATATACATATTTTTAAATATTTACTTGATGAGTGGCACCTAATTAATTTGATTAAAATCATTCCTAATGTGCATCTGAATGAAAACTCAGTCAAAATTACAGTCACAGCTCTTGTGAAAATTGAAGAATCTGTTGTGAAGGACAACCCGTGGAATCAGGTGACACTTTTCAAATATTTAGATATCTATTCAGCTGCCACTGAAACCTCCTTTTAGTTTTGAAAAAAATCCTGATAATATCTGTGTTTAAAAATAAAGGATTAAATAGACTTTTTACTTTAAACCAAGCTAAGGTTCAGATGAGCTATTTTTTTATTTAGGTCCCAGACCCTAGCAGTTTTTGGGAATGAAGAAAATTTTGGCTATACACACTTAGGCATCTTAGAGATTTAACATATGGAGTTATTGCTCTATTTTCTTCTACAAAGGCACCAGCTCCCTGGCGGGATCTGCCACACTTCTGTAGCATGCTCCATCAGTTCAGATATCATGACTATCCTTCCAGTCACAAAGGTATTGCTCCTCTACTTGGAGGAAGCTATGAGCAACAAATGATATTTTGCTCAGAGTACAAAGCTTTACATGACAAAAAGGCAGCCTGTGGTGATGATGAGTTAATAACACTTGATGAAGACAGAAATAATGGAACCAACATGTAATAATGACCCAAAGCTGCATAGCAAGCCCCACTGTGTCTGGCTTTTGTCTGCTTGAAGAGAGCACATCCTTGGTCTCCTGTTGTACTTTTTATGAAGTTAAATTCTTGGCTTCAGCTTCTAAGGTCCTTCATTAGCCACTATGTTCCCATGCCTCTGATTTCCTTTCCCTTTCCACTGTGTTGTATCAGCACTCGCAGCCTCATATCCCTTTAATTACATCCCTCACAGTCACCTTACTTGTGTAATACTTTTAAAAATTTATTTTGTAGAGACATATCAACACCCTAACATACTTAAACCATCACAGCAGATGCACACACACATACATTAACATCACAGCTTGTCTCTCTCCATGCTTCTCTTTGTTTTCCTTCTCTGTATTCTCTTAGTTTCTGATCTTTCTACTGCTCTGCAGATGGATGTCTGGGCTCTGGGAAATGTAAAGGGTGCAGAAAGACCACAGTTCTTGCTATAAAAATTGTGGAAGTTTAATGGAAAAAAAAAGGGCTGTGCCCTCAAAGGAACAATGGAGCTACCCAGTGCCTGTACCACTGCAGTACTCACATCACTGAATATCTAAGTGCCCAAGTTAGGAGACTTCCTTCACTCCTCCTAAAATCACTGGAGACACAAAAATACCTTTGCAAGCAGTGTTTCAAAACACATCCTGCTTTGAATTCCTCTAAAGGAATCAATTTCTTTCCATTTGCAGTGTATGTGGGGGACAGGTTTGGGAGTTCAGCTTCCTAATACTGATCGATATGTACAATATGAGCTTATATGAGCTTCAGATCTGTGGATGGCAATCTTTTTGTCATCCTAACAATTCTGGGGAGCACATGGAGTTGGTTTGCTTTGCAGTCAGCAGAGCTGGCTGGCCAAAAGAGGAAGACATATTCATCCCACCAGTCAGTGAGCTCTTAAGGCCACTCTTCTGTTATTTTGTATTGCACTTCATCCAGGTGTAACTGGTGCCACATATCCCCCTAAATCAGAAATATTCTGGGCACAGGAATATGCTGATTTTTGATGTTGTATAAGGTATAAGTTACATGATACAGAACTATCACTAATAATTATAGCAAGAGCAGCATACTGTTCACATTATATCCCAGAATGCTAAATACTGTGATTATAAAAAAAGGAAGATTTTTTTTCTTCCTGAGAAAAGCACTTAATTGAAGAGAAAGAAAAAATTGACAGGATATGAAAAATCTAAGTGCAACAGTATTTCCTTGTGATGTATTTGATGTTTTAGTAAATGCAAATGAGAATTTGCTGTTCTATAACGCAATGGGTCAAAAAGAAACCCATGGAACAGTATTGCTGAAACTCAGAGAAAGTAGTAACATTTTGAATTCAATGATGCTTTGATCTAACTTAAACCTTCTTCAATAATTGTGAATCTACATTGCCCAAGCCATATGGCAGGATTCAAGAAAATGGTAGGTAATAAAATAATAATAATGCTTTCATCATGCTTGACTGAAAACGGGAGGTAGACTGAAATCTTTTTAATTTTAATTGCCTTTTGATATTTAATTTGATTATTTGATCAAAAGATTCTGGGTTGACTCTGATAGTGCCATAACTTGGCTTTAAAAGTTCTTTGTATTGATGAGACTACTAAAAGAAGATATCACAGATAAGAGTGCATATAATATAAGAAGCTATCTTTGGTACAGAAGTAGGGATGGTTACTACAGAAGAAATTAATACATGAACTTACAGTGCTTGAGATTTATTGCTTAGTTGCAGGTGATTTGAAGAATTTTTTTCATTGCAAAATTAAGTTGGACAAATACTTCTGGGCTTTTTGTTCATTGTCCTGACACCTCTCAGGTCCAGGGGAAGAATTTTGTTTACTGAACAGACTGCACTGGGCTTGATACAAATGTAAAATTGATGTGGCTGGAAAAAGATGTTCTTTATTAGTGAATTGAATTCACCTGCAGGAGCAATGGGATTAAAAGACCTATTTACGGTTAAGAAATAGATAAAAGGAGATAAAAATCCAGAAGTATTTCTGTGAAGCACATCCACCTACAGCTGGTCAGTGTTTTGTGATGGCTGTTTCCTCTTTGGAAAGTTCTGCTTTCAGTTTGGTTTCCCTGGGAACGATATGTAAGAAATAGTCTCTGTTGTGCTGTCTAGAGGCTTGATTATTCATCAAAATACCCATGATATCCCCTTGAGACACAAATGGATTCATATCCAGGGAGAGCTGATATCCACTGGCCTAGCTCATAGAAAGGCTTAATTTAGCAAAAAACCAGCTGATCATGTTGCTCCACTATTCAGATAGTTGTTTTTCTACTTGTAATACCACGTTATAAGAGAGGGGTCCCAAAATTCTGTTTTCAGGATTAACCAATTCAGGAAGTGGGTGTTTTCCTCTCAAAACCGGATGACTTTTTTTTTTTGAAAAAACAGAAGAACCTGTTTATTTTAGCTTCTTTTGCCAAATGAAAAAAAAAATCAACAACCCCCAAAAATCATTGCAAATAGACTAAACTTTTCTGTTCTAGCTTGAGTAAATATTTTTGATGTAAAAATAAGCAGAGAATTAATTGCCTGACATTGAAACTTTGTTAGAATACCTATGGAGAATGTCACTTCTGAAGACCTAGAGAAACCTGTTCTGTTAAAAAATACATTCATTTCTGATGCCATTTCTCTTTCAAACAACCTTATAAAGTGTTATATACTTATATATTGCTTTTAATACTGTATGAAGCCTGACTATTCAAGTTCATGGGGTTGATGTCACACCACTGATTCCCAGCCCTTTTTTGCACTGGTGCACAATAGGCTCTAATCAGGCAATGCCACAAGCAAAGTGAGCTCCAATCTTGTCCACGAACTTGCCAGAGCTAAAAGTTCTCCAAGCAGAGGTTGGAGATGATGAATGGTGAATGGTGCTCATGCTCACTAAATCTGTCACCAAGATGGAAATTGTCTTGGAACAAGAGTGTCAATTTTTGTCTGAAAGGGTTGTCTGAACTGAAATGGCAAAATCTAACACATCTAGATATTGAGCATCCCGAGGCCCACTGAAGTCCCTCGAAGTTCTGAGAGATAAAGACTTCTTGCAAGGCATTGAAGTAAGATTATTGCAAAACCTATTGAAGTATAAAGACTATCACTGATTCCAGCAGGCATCAGATCAAGCTCAGTGTGAATGAGTATCAGAGAATGTCTACATAGCTTTTTGCAGGCAGAATACAAGTTTTTCTGCCCAAGACTTGAGCCAGTTGGATGTAGGACAACCTTGAACTGGAAGCCATGTTACTGCATTTACAGTGCTGAGCCCAAGCTAAAGCCCCTGCTGAAAGACAGAAAATATCAATTTGTGCTCAGCAGAGTGCTCTGTCCAAGGATGCGAAGCATGAACGCACATATGCTCAGAGCTCAAACAGAATGATTTCATGCTTGCCTGCAAAAGACCATGTAGAAAAATGTCTTGAAAGGAGAAGGATGTCTCAACTGTGACGTGAACACTAAAATACTCACCCTCCTGGACCCAGGGAAACTGAGGAAAAGAGAAAGATGGGCTCTTTCCTACCAATATTTTCCTTTCTTAGATGGAAAGAAAAGAGATAGCAACAAAGCTCTGTAGATGGAAAAAAAGAAAATAATTTAATTAAATTCCAAACCCACAAAATTATCAACTTTCACTGGCATGAGCTCCGCAAACCCCCAAACAATACTTTAAAGTGTTTAATTTTTTCACATCAATTTTAATTAAGCTCTCATTAGGCTCTTGTGCCCCTAGAATTTGGCGAACAAAAGAAGTTGCCTTGCCCAGCGAGTTTCCCAAGCTTGCACAGCTCTATTCCTAAGGAGATTTATCGCATTTTTTTCCTCCTCTTGAAAGAACCTTACATGAACCAATTCAAATGAAAACCACATGGACTAAAAAAGACTTCATCATGCCAGATACCTTTTTATATCCAAAGCAGTGAACTTGTAGTTAGTTTGTCCTTTCATGTGTTGTTTTTTCTGGCTTTGGGACCTAAGAATGATTTTTTACTACGTGCAGTAGTAAAACAACATATTATGCAATTCTATTTTTCAGGGAGAACACTATGTAATTCATAGACTTTGCAATGCCACATTTTCTGTTCAACAAATACAAAAAAGTGGCTTCTCCTTCCCTTGTGGGCAGACATCTAGAAATTTGTGTTCAGAAAATGATATTCCAACTTATTTATTTGGGGTTTTGGAGTTTTAACTGTTTCAAAAGTGTCTGCATAATGTAGCAATAAGCAGCTTCCAAACTGCATTTTTATCTATGTCATTCAAGAACCTGGCACACAGAGGGTTGATATCTTTTATCCTTTATTCCAGTCAAAAAATTCAGGTGAAGACACAACATACTATGACTAGTTTGCAGCCCAACAGATCTGGTATATGAGGAAACTCGTTCCATAAAATGCATACGATGGATTAGCAGCTGTGTTGAAATAACTTGTTGGCAAAGTACTCACTGGGATGAGTTTGAAGATTATGCCATCTTCCAAGGAAAGCTTTCAGAACTCTTATATTTTCTAAAGCCAATCTCTGAAAGAGTAATTTAAAAGTACACTTTTTAAATTGTTGCTTTTGTTTTTTAACTTGAAGATCATAATTCCAGAGGACTAGCCCTCTAACCCTTCAATGGACTTATGAGGTGCCCAGTATCTCTTCTGCATGCGACTTGCTAAGTGTGTGTTCATATGATGGATACATAGATACTGATTTTCCCAAACCAAAGCTCACAACTAAAGAATTATCTTTAATGTGTAACTGGGATCATTTTCCCCAAAGAATTCACTCACCTATTACTCAGAAATTTGTTAGAACTTTGAAACATGATGATAAGGAAGATATGATTAGACTACAGAATGTCTTCTTATGCTCAGCAGTGGTGCTAAAAAAAATACAACTGAGCCTCATCCAAGTCGTGAAAATCCATTTGCAATTTTCCAGAGAAGTTCATGGAAGAATAATCCATTTGTTGCTATAGAACAATACTACATCAGGATCAGGAAACCTTTGGGCTCCAACTTGCTGGAGGCTGGGATGTGTTGCTGTATGCTTGTCTTACTATTACAGTCTTCTTTACAAGTCTAATTTTCATGTCATGGCCCTTCTGTTTAAAGTGTGGGTGTCTTTGAAAGGGAGGATCAAAATCCTAGAAATAGCTGGTGAAAGAAAAAGTCCAGAACTTCTGCAGACTGGTCAGAATTGAGAGGTAGCGAGCAGTTATTTGAGGTGTTCACTGAAGATATGTCCATGTCTTCCCCTGGAAAGAAAAGTACTAAAGCAGTCCTTCCCTCTGCATCTGGATATCCTTTTATATCCCAGTTGACCCCCAGTTCATCCCAGCTAGCAACCATGAAAGGCATCAGTGGCAGAAAGATAATTACATAGAAAATAGAGCAGGCTGGATTGTGAAGCATGCAAAAAGGACACCATGAAACATTTCACCCTCAGCCTCCAGGCCAGCACTCAAGACATATCTGACCTTGGCTGCAAGAAGGCAGTGACTGTAGCAGTGGAGGTTTTTCCAGATTGTATAGAGAGAGATGATCTATGATTTTCTTGTATGTATCTGTTGGCACAAGAATATCTTCCTCCAGTATGCTTCTGGAGATCCTGATGGTGTTAAAAAACATGGAAAGGACCAGCCAGTATCAGGTTAATATGTGAGGAATAGAGCTCACAATTCCTGTATCTTGCTGTCTGTTTCTGGAGAGCAGGAAGGCTGCTGGAGAGGTTATGCATTTGTCCTGTTAGTGGTTATGCAAGCCTGTTTCCACAACCCCAAAGGTATTGGAATAAATACACTCTAGACTGAATCTACTGGATCTTGTGGCAATTTGTACCTTCTAAGCCGACACATCACAGCTATCAAGCGGGACAGGGCTGTGCTCAGGCACAAGTAGGAGGGAGTGCTAAGCACACCACACCATGTGGCAAAAAATGAATTTCTGGCCTGCCTTGTTTCTGCTTCTTTACTTTAAATAATGCTCTTGAGAAAAATTAGAAGAAAAAGCATAAGAGGAAATATTAGAAGAGATGGAAAAGATGCCCTTCACTTTGCATTATCCTCTAGCTGGCCATAGTGCTAGAAATTTTTTGATGGAATTGAAAACCTTTCCAGAAGACAAAGGGGTCCTTTTCCTCTTACTCAGTCCCTCTATTCATGAACTCATATTCTTTTAGCTTTTTGTCCTAATCCTTCCAAATCAAATGTGATCCATAACTTCTCTTGCAAGACCTTCCTTTCTGAGGGTTCCCTTGCATCTGTTCTCCTTTAGGAGTATTCCTTTGGACTTGAGTTTCCAGCTGGAGCTTTGTCATCTTTCCCATAAGTATCCAGCCCCATAAACATCAGTGACGTAAATTCCTGTGGTATTTCGTAATAGGGGAAGTGTACTGATAAGATACTGACTACTGTCCGAGTGAAGTGAATGACTTAAGAAGTGTCACATTAAATGCTCTAACAGAAAGCTGCTTTAATAGTCTTCTATACCATGCTTACACAAGGCAGGATGGCTCCTGGCATTATATGAGACTTCAATTAATTGCTGCATTTGAAACAATTTGATAAATGCAAATCTGTGAGATTTCACTCACCATTTGTACTGAAAGCACTGTCTGCTACACCTTAGATCAGAGTGGAAACCAACTGAGTTCATTTGGCTTTCGCTGTTCAACCATGCCAGGACAAGCAGACTAGGAAATGACCAAAAAGGAACAGAACCAACCAAAGAAAAATACCTACTTACCTGCTCTCAGTGTTGTTACACTTCTTGACATTGGAATTCCCATATTCTTGTTTTAAATCTGTATATTACATCATCTCCACTGTGATTTCAGGAGTACGGGTAAACTTGGAGGATCTTTTGAAGCAGGATATTTACTCAGTGATATTTTCATAGTTTTGTGTTGTAAACAACTCCATCCTCTTCCAGAAACTTTGGGAAGTTAATCTGACTAAAAAATCCAAAGGACTTCTGATTGACTTCTACATCTTCTGTCCACTATTTGTTTTGAACTCTCATAATTTTAACATGTCTAGTATTTTGCCTAGACGTGTGGTACAGTTCCTTTTTCCTAACTAGCTGAGTGCCATTTATTGGATCCGACCGCTGCTGTGAAATATCTGTGTTAATTTCACCTTCACCTTCTGGAAATACTTAGCAATCTTTAATTAAAATTTACTCTGAATATCCTTTTTTGCAAGACAGTCTACAAGAATGCTTTGTGGGTGAACCTGCATGAAAACAGACCGAATTATTTAATTTGGCAAAACAGAAAGATTTTCATAGAAAGTTGATTGCCCGCCTCTGCTTCAATATACTGTGTGTACGATGTTGCTGTAAGATGCTCAGTAAGCCACTTAACTTTACAAGTTTAATGCTACACTGTCAGTTAAGCACTTTATCCCCCTAGTTTTTTGTTCTTTTTTGAAACATGTTGAAGGACAAAAGTTTTAATTTCATCTTAAAGTAATTGAAAGGGATAGTCTGCGTCTTTTGGTAACCTTTTGGTTCAGCCTCAGTGGAAAAATAATGCAGATTGGAAAAGAACATTAGAGATAATATATGGCTGAGGCAATTCAGGATTTCTCCTTTCAGAACCTATTTCAAATTTGCCAAGGAATCCACTGTCACCTTACAGTATCTCTTACTATCAATTTGAGAACTGTTCCAAGACATCTCCTAAGCTGAGAATGGTAGAGATGTTCTGCTCATTGGCAGCATTAAGAAACTATGTTCTTTGGCAGACACATCATCTTCCAGTATAAATCTGTGGACTGGGGTAGACATGAGGCTTTCCCACCATCTGGGAAAGTCTGTTATTCTGCCATTCTTGGTACAGTTGGATTTTAAGCTCATCCCTAAATCTTTAGGAAACTGAAACAAAGAGAGGCAAGGGAAAAAAAATCACTGCCTAGACTGAAGGGCATTTCTTAGGGTGACTGGGCTCAGCAGATCACCTCACCAATGCCCCAGCCTGAACTATGCAGACAGTTTTTACAGTTGTTGTCCAGTAGCTGCACCAAGAGAGTGATTAGAGTAATTCCAGACTAGGAATTTTCAAGGACTGCCATGTAAAGGAGATGGTAAACTTTTCCCACCATCAGATACAAAAAACTTGCAGATAAAACAGATGGTTTTTATTTGCCCAATACACCCTGCACAAACTGAGTTAATTCTGAACCATCTGACCCCTTATGGTGGCTAGAGGGAATAATTTCATTGTACAAATTCCTTGTTAAAGCTTTGCAGTTAAATTTTGTGTGTGAAATAATAGTACATCTGTGTTTAATTTTGCAAGTTTGCCATACATCATAACCTCAGAAGAACCCCTCAAGATCATGCAAATTAAAAGCAAGTATGCAGATGATTTGCATACATGTTTTTCTGGGTTAGACATTACATCGGAATGCATTGGCAGTGAGTGGCTGTGACTAATGTAACAGAGCATTACATTTAACGTGCTGCATTATACAGTTTTATGCACAGTAATGTAATAATTAGTTTGTCAAGATATCACGCTCAGTTCAAATTTAAATAGTGTTGCTCTCTGCTGGCCAGTCTTGTGAACTACATGTCTCCTAACGAAAACTGCCCATTAAATTGTTCTCAGAGGTAGAATTTCAAGTCCCTTTCCACCAGCTGCTATCCAAGCAGTGACTTTGTGAGAATCAAGGAAGTGCATGCAACAACAAAACACTTTGATCACATTCACTCTTTTCTCTGGCAGATTTTATTAAAAAAAAAAAAACAGCCTTAAAGACTTAGCTCTTCTTCCAAAGGATTTCTGCATGGGTCCTCATTAACCCATCTTGTATTTTCAGATTTGATCATTCCTCATTCTTTTCTATTCCCTCTTCCTCCTAGATTTTCCATCTCCTTACTAAATATTCTAAAGAGCAATATTAAAGGATGTTTCTTTTACAAAAACATAGCAGCCCAAACTGCATTTTCTGAAGAAAAGGAACCAGTCAGCATATTAGGCATGCTCTGATTTTACCACTTGGACTGAACCTTTAGGAGGATTTTTTCTCTGGTTTCTCTACCAAAACCTGACTGAGGTCAAGAATTCTCAAGTGCAGTGCCAAGGTGTTCACCACGTTTGCAGGTACAATCCTATATGCTGGGTGAACTGCAAAGCTTTGGCAAATATCAGGTCTTTTAGCAGCAAAGAATGATTTTGTTTTGCACTTGGGCATCTGTGTTAACTTTAATCCCTGCTGACCAAGTTGTTGACATCTTGTTCTTACACATAGGTGAGGAGCCTGGAGAGAAGATGAGGTAATGAGACCATACAAACCATTCTGTAGCACAGAGCAAAGAGTGATTATCTTTTTCTCTGACCCTCTATCATAAGCAATGTGCAAGAGAAAAAAGTGAAAAAAGTTGAAATTTGTCAAGAAGTGTTCATGCTGTTCACACTGACCATAAGTTTTATGCCAGTAAGCTTGCAAGTTTTACTGATTCTGCCCTTAGATGTACAAGGTATCTCTGAGAGATAGCACATTTAAGTTATTTTCATCCCACCTAGCTAGGATATGTATCTTAACTCATTTTATCATATGCATCATTTGTTGACTGTATGAAATAAATACCTGACATTTATTCTAGAAAGTTGTTAGATGATTATAGATAAAAAAAAATTTCAGTGTAATTATTGAATAATGTATATGTGGGATTTTTTTTAAATTGTGAACTCTATGATTTATTTCAATTCTATGTTTTAAATTCAAATCTTATGAGCAATGGTGTAAGTCTGTCCCTGGCTTACGTTTCAAGTACCAAGAACATTGCAATCCAGATCTTTCATATCTGATCCTATTTATGTCACTAGCAAAAGCTCCTTGCTGTGTTTACTTCATCACAGATGTGCATTGTAGGAATTTGAAGAGATCTTCAAATACCTCTTGGTCTATTTCTCCTTCCAAACAGACAATCCCTGCAAGTGTTCTGATTTTAATTTAAATTATATGCATCAGTTGCTGCCATAAAACCAGTTAGTCTTGGCCCTGATGTTATAGGTTGTCAGGAAATATTTTATATTGAGAAACAATGAACAATGAGTATATGATATAACTTGTGGAAAAGTTGTGCTCCTGCAGTTTTCACTCAGACATTATTTCCACTTATTATGGTCTTTACTGCCAGTGTTTTCCAAACTGGCAAAATCAGAACTCAAGAAAAAAATACGAGTGAGGGACAACATGTACTCATAGCAGCCTGAGGTTTTATTTTGGGCTGTAAAATAGGGACGCTTCTGCAAAATTTAAGTGCATAATATTATGTGACAAATCTCAAACCAGGACAGGGAGTGGGCCACATAATTTTACTTTAGTACCAATTAAATGTAATTTAAAAGTAATGGTGGAAGACTAATGTTGTCCAGAAAAGACTGCAGGGGTGTGAGAGAGGCAGTTTTTTTCCCTTTAGATCAACTACATAGTAAATAATTAGGATGTTTTTTCTTTTCTGTAAACATATCTAACCCCTCTATTCCAGTTCAAAAGTGTTACATTTGACTAAGATAGCTCATGTCAGAGCCACTGGGGTGTACCATGCCTTTTCCTGGTCACTGGCTACTGCCCAGGGGCAGCAGTGGTTCTCTGCAGTCACCATCTGCCTTTCAACCTTTTATACATCTTCATACTTTTTTAAGGTAGCTGGAGACCTTTTTGTTCTTTAGGGTCAACCCAATGTAAACAATGAGAGCACAGATGAGCAACTGCATCTTTACCATGGAGAAAAATCTACATCTTCGCTATAGAAAGGCAGGCTTTATCCAGAAAGGATTTTGCTTCTGAAAAGGTCTTGAAATCCTTCTTTTTATATCTAACTATTTTTTATCTACATTAAAAAAACCCCAATCCAAACCTAACAAAAACTGCAAGCAAACAAGCAAGCAAACAAACAAACATAATCCCCCACCAAACATATTTTTTGTCAGGAACACTGCAATTTGATGGTAATATAGTTTCATATAAGTATGTTGAACTGAATTGATGAAAAGGGAAATGATGTACAATACAATTTCTTTCTTAAATAGAATTACATATTACCGTGAGAAAACTAGTTAACAGGAAGTTAAAGAGGAGCAGCTAATTTTTTTTAGCTCACATGGAGAAAGTTTAAAACCACCACATCAGAGAATTGCAGCTAATGAACAGTGCTAATTAAACAGAACCATTCAATGAAAACAGAACCATTCAATGAAAACTCAACCACAAAATAAGAAGGATTCAGCTTCTTGAAACAGCCAAATTAAAGAAGAAAATAGCACTTAAAGAGACATCCTCCTAAATAGGTGGAAGTCATATATAGTTGACGGAAATAGAAAAGGACATAACAGCTACCAAAAAAAGAGCAAAGAATACTAAAGATGGAAAAAACGATTGTAGAATTTTGGGAAGTTGTGAAGAGGCAACTCCCAAAGAATTTATTTTGTTCACAACTGATCAAGATGCAACAGAAATGCAGAAATAAGCAGGATGAAGGCATAGTAAGAAAGTAATCTAAAATCTAGGCATTATCTTCCCTGACAGAGGAACTGTTTTGGAGATTTGTCTGCTCTGAGAGCAGACAAGATATCAACATGCAGCTTTGAATGACACATATTTTGAACAGAGTGTGTAGATCTGGTCATTCCATAGAGTAGAACTGGAACTACAGTAGGTAAAGTAGATCTAGGAAAGGCATAGAGAAGAACACAGATAACCAGAAATTTGAAACAATTGTTCTGTGTAAAGCAACAACATAGAAAGGACTTTTCAACTTGAAAAGGAAAGATCTATAAAAATATGAACTGTGAAATAATAAATAGGAAAACTGTAAAGCTTTTCCTTCTATATACAAGTCTGGAAACATGGAAGTTTCAAAGCAATAAAAATAAATAGTTTTTAAAAGTACATTTCACAAAGTTAAATATTTACATTACATGACTCATTGGTAGGTTATACTGAGGAGACAACAATTCCATGTAAGTTCAAAAAGAAGCAAACAAAATTAGCAAAGAAATAAAGAGATTCACAGGGCACACACTAATTAAACATGCTAGTCTCGATCAAAAACATCAGTTCAGGAAGTCCATGGACTTAAAGAAGTAGGGGAAGTATAGCATGGGAAATACAAAACCAGAGTATGTTAATAACTAAAGCAGTCTATAAAACCATGTTTTATGCTCCTTATCATTGTCCATTTCTTTAGTATTAACATCAGCAGAACATTTAGTGATCAACACTTATGTTCTCCAGTATATTTGTTGTTCAATACACACCAGTAAAAATTTTCGTGGCTATGCAGAGTTTTCACGGATGTTGCCAAGCTTGGCATGTTTGATGGTGGATTGGACACTGATGGCTTTCCTCTCCTTCACCCCTTCCTTTCTCCTTGTCTTCCATCATGTTTTGACAAAAAGAGAGATTTCATTTATTGAATAAAAATGATGCTTCATTTAATCTCTTTTTCATTTAACCTCTTGTTCATTTAAACTCTTGATTTTAATTTGGGTTTTTTTTTTCCTTTTTTTTTTTTTTTTTGTAGCTTTTGATTTAAATGTATGTTTTCTCTTAAATTTCTTTTCCTACATCATTCAGTTTGTTTCCCACTTCATTCAGTTTGCTTCCCTTTATAGAAGGCTTTCTCTGGAATCTAGCTGAGGTAGCCTGTTACAGCGTCTTCCAGCAGGAACACGGAGCCATCCCCAATATATAATGGTCAGTACTGATTGATCTGTTGCTGCCTCAGTGCAGACCTTGCACAGAGACCTCTTTTCCACTGTTAACCTACATGTAGCTGGATCAGTTCTGCGTCTGAAGAAACATGGCTTTGTACTCATAAAAGAAGAGACATTATCTTTTAGCTCTTTGGAGTGCTCACTGCCTAACAGACTTTGCCTTTGACTTCAGACTACCAAGACTTATGTAATCACAGGGGAAGCAGGGAGCCCTGCACCTAGGAGATGGAATGTGTACTTTCCCATAGCAGTATACCTTTCCCTCCTGCTCATCTTACCCGTCATCCTTTGCTTTGGTGGCGTTTGTACCCTGAGTTTGAAATGCTGTTTGACAGTCACCATTGCATTTTCTGGCTCAGCCTGGTTAACTCAGGCACTTATGACATTGGGCCATTTTATGCTGACAACCTGATGTGAAATGAACTCCTTCACATGGAAACAACCCTCAGGAGAGCAAGTTCCTTCCAACTGGCTTCATATTTTGTTTACTAAAGCAGTTTGATTGTTTCTGAGCTATACTCACATATCTTGTAATTTTTCAGTACTGCTCCTATTACTTTTGGTAATTTCATACTTTTGGGCCAGGTTAAATTCCCCTCTGCCAACAATCAGCCTTTGAATTCTCTCCTTATTAATACCATAAACCAATTTATATAATAGCATTCCCTCTAGGACATTTCCAAATGAACAACATTCAGTGAGCCTTCCTTCTACCACAGAGAGCTGCAGTTTCTCCTTGTGTCTCAAATTATTATGAAATTTATCACATTCTACACAAACACTTAGCTTTCGTGAGTGAACTTTTAAGATCTTTCGTAACTCTTCTGAATTATTACCGTGGAAAATGGGACTGGAAGAAATCTTGTCCTGGAGCATCCTTCTGCCCCAAGACAAGAGTTCTACCTGACTGAGCTGTTGTTTTTCTAAGACTGTAACAAACTAAGTAGAAGGAAGTTTTATATTGTCATTGATTAAAAGTTTTTCTTTATGTACAGATCTTGTCTACAAGAATAGGAACATCCCAGCTTGCATAAATTGCTTGCCAGCCTTTATTTGATTCATTGCCTGTATTCCATCTTCCTAAAGAAAAAAATTGCTGTTATGACGATTATTTTCCCCATCCACACCGATTTTGAAATGGGATCAAGAGGCTGCAGTCCAGAACCTATCTCCTCCTACAGCTGAGCTGGTGTGCAACTGCTGGGTGTTCCTTTTGCTTACCTGTAGAAACAAGTTTGCTGCTCTGAATCCCGAATGATTCTTGGTGTTTGCTGCAGAATCCTAGTTCTGGTGCCTTTCAGCCACAGCTCTGAGCCTGGTGCTAGAGAATGTCCCTTCTTGGCAACTCTCATCCCTTGTTTCAGGAAGGCAAAGTTCTCTCTAGTCATAAAGGGGTTAGATACAGATGGGACAGAAGCTCTGGAGCCCAAATGGGTCAAGCACTTAACTATTTTGCCCAAGCTGCATGCCTATGACAGTTTCAGAAGCGAACCTTAAGGCTCTTAGTACTTCTAGTCTCTGTGCTATTGCAAGCAGAAAATGTATTTGTCTGGATAATTTTTGTATCTCCTTTGGCCTTGTCCTTTTCAGCCTCTTAGTTACTCAGAGAGACTTTACCAAGGTTTTTTTTATCTGGTCTTACAGATGTAGCACAGAGCTCAAGGGAGATGACGTCTTTTGGATCCGGTTTAGACTTGGCTTCTCAGGGAAACGTTTACTGTTATGATTTTACTTTGTAACTCAATCCCATTTTTATATTCAGCTCTGAACTCTGCAAATGTTAAGAAGCAAAGCTTCCCTACTTCCCCAAGAGGTGCAGCATAATTTTGTGAACATTGAAGGCAAAGAGTAAAGTAGTGAAAATAATTTATTGATAAAGTCCATCCTTAACATGGACTCTGCTGTTTGAATCACCAGACAAAGCCTATTTCTTTCATGCTGCAAGTAAGTACCTTCCAGCCATCTGAAAAACTTCTAGCATGTTATGCAGGTTGCAGGAGGGAGGAGGGCTGCAAAACCTCTGTGGTTTGGAGATGAGTCTTCGACTTCTTAACAGTGCTCACAAAGATCTTCTGCATTGTACCACTTTTCACTGCTGTACATGGAGTGTACATTCTAGATTCAATAATAATTTAAAAAAAATTATGATCTGGCTGCATTAGAAATGTCCACCTTATGTGCCACTTCACTGGTCTCATTTTTAATGAACATGGTTGAAAAAAACAGAGTCCATAAAAGAGTGACATTGATTTTTTACAACATCTTCATCAATGATCTGAGGAAGGACACGCCCAGGGAAATTTCCATGTTTGCACCTGATGTTAAACATTTTTTTCAGATCATGAAATGCCTCCCTGGTAGTGAAGAAGACCAGAAAGGCCAAAGCGAGAGAATGGGCAGGTAGGAGGACGTAGTTTTCAACTCATCAGTGTTGCAAACATCTCGTTAAGCATCAAAGGAACATGAATCTAGCCCACATTCACATTATGCTGAGCTTTGAACAGGCACATGCAATCCTTGCTCCCTCCTGCTGCTATATCAGCCTTGCTGATCCAGGTGATGGAAGGACAGATTCTCCTGGCCCTATAGCACTTACTGAGCAGCTCTCAGGGCTACCCTGACAGTCAGTGTTCTAGTAGGACCCTATCTAGGCTTTTTTTCCTGGGATGCTGTAGCACAAGAGATTGAAGTCCACACAAAGACTTGATGTATCTTCTCCTCACATATTCTGCCATGTCCACACTGTGCAGTTTTACCTTTATCATTTATTGCTGTAGGAGAAATGGACAGGTGTTGCACATACTGGGTTGATTCATCTTCCCTTAGAAATGTAATTGTAGAGCCCTAAACCCAGTCAACCCACTCTGCTACTATGCAGAGTACAACATAGCATAAAAGTACACCAAAAAAGACTGAATTTTAGACTATTTACAGAGTTAAAAAATGTCAGCCAAAAAAATATGAGACGCTGTATGAAAAGAAAGAGAGGTACAAAACACACATTTACCTCTTTTGACAGACAGACAAACAACATCAGAGACTGTTGACTGTTTGTCTTAATAAAGGCAGTGATCTTTTTTTATTCTACTGCCTTGTCCATCAGGTTCTAACAGATCTTCTTTGAATATAAATTCAAATGCCAGATGATGTTAGTATATTGTTTGATGTTGTTAGCAAGTTATTTTTTTACCTTGTAAATAATGTACTCTCTTTTCCAGTGCCCCCTGTATGAGATCAACTCATAGTGCAGTTTGCTTAGCTTTTTCCTTGGATGGCTGATAGCAATCAGGCACTTTGAACAATCTATGTAGGTCATTGCAAAGCTAATTAATCCCGCTTTTCAGGCTGAAAATTATTTTCAAGGAAATGTGTTCTAAAACAGCTGTCCCAATGATTTTAAATAGGTTCTAATAATATGCACATTTAGTGCCTTACCAGTATTTATAAAAAATAAAATTGGTTGAGATTCATTGACAAGACTGAAACAGGAAGCTGAGGGTTACAATTCTGGGTATGTATTTCCTGAGCAAGGAAAGGAAAATTGCAAAGCTAATCAGTTTCTGAATGACCAGTATAAAAGAAAAGCAGTAAAACAAGGGAGCAAAAGGAGATAACTGGATTGATATTTTCTAATGAGAGGGAAGCATTTAAACCTTAGAACCTTAAGGAGGAATTATGTCAATGAAATAGCTTTTCCAGGATCAACATGGGAGTTTCTTCATCTATCAAATGCTTTTCCTGGTGTATCTGACCAAATTTTAAAGGCCTATGGATTCAGAAAGCTATAGAGCTTTTGTTGGGTTTTAGGTTTTACACTAGTACTGGATCACCACTTTTTAATTTCATTTTTCAGTGAAGAACCTTTTTTTCCCTCAAAGAATTGTGCAGGGTGGCTAAAGAGAAATTAATCTTTGCACTCCCTCACATGGTTGCTGCAAAACTCTCTCCCTCAGTCTGCTAAGGAGACAGTGGCAGCCTTGCCAAACCCAACATTGGTTGCAGTTGCTTGTTGATATGACAGTTGATAGCCAAATTTCATGTATGCAACAGCAACAAGCTGCTTACCTGATACAATTCACTTGGCTTACTTTTTTAGCAGACGCATCAGGGAGAGCAATCAAAGGATTAAATGTGGTCATCAACATATTAATACACTAGACAACCATCCTAGGAACCGAGATGTTGTTCAATCTGCATCCAACACAGTATCTCAAATAGCTCCTGGGGGCTGTGTTTCTCAAACTGTGCTTTATGCATCACTGGTAGAGTTTAATACATCAGTCTGTGAAATTTGAAAGAAACCACACATATTCCCTGTACTTCCAAGAAAACAGACTTTCATTTCGTAATAAATGAACATTAGCCTAATTTTAATTGCTTGTAAAAGGAGACAATTGTGGGAACACTGTAGACATGGTCTGTGTTTTTCTTTTCCTGAAAACATCCTTACAGTCATTCAATTCAATTAAATGAAGTTAAGAAACACTGGCCTGCAGAGTGGATCTTTAGAATCAAACTGTCAGCAGGAATTACAGCACCTGGAAATAAAAGATGTATGTTTCTAGGTCAGACTGTCTGCAGTGTTGGATTCACAGATGAAAAATGAGTGTAAAGAGATTTTACATAAAGGATGAAACATATCTTTCCCATCTTCTGACATTGGCTCCCCCCCAAATGTTTGTTGGGGTTATGTTCCAAGCTCATAGGTAAACCCAATTCTGAATCCATTCCTTCCTTCTCTCTTCACAATATTGGCAAAGAGAGGGAAGGGAAGAAAAATTCAAGGCTATTTCAAGAATCTGGCATTACTAAACAACTTGAGACTTGATCACATTTTCCTTGAACTTTAATTTTCACAATTTGAACTGATAAAAGTTTGATTTCACTGGATAATTTTAGGACATAAATGAATCTTCTCCTCAAAGTGTATCATATTTAAACAGGTGTCCCTGTCTTGATTGAAAAAAACAACACTGGGGGCTGTTCCATCAGACAGTACTGGACCCTGGCCCTTGCTTCCTCATCTCTGATTCTAAGCCCTCAGTCCTCCTTCTCCTGATGGACGTATTCATGTTGCAGCTGCCTTCCAGGTGCTCTGAGACCTGATCCCCCTCCACACTCAGCCCTGAAGGCTGCTGCTTCTGATGAAGGTAGAACCACATAAAGGGGCTTCTGTATGTTCACAGCTCTCCTCAGGCTAAATCTCTGCATGCCTGCCTGCATTCCTGAAACCCTCAGATTTGTGATTCCAGGTTTTATGGTGTCATCCCACCCATGCTTACAATGAAAAGCCGAAGTCCATGAGACAGACAGGATTTGACACAGCTGCAGATGTTTCACCTTTTCTAGACAGGCTGATTTATCCTCTCTGCTAGGTCACAAACTGGCATTGTACCTCTGCCATTTGCTCACTATTTTGGGTGCTTCAGAGCTCCAGATTTGAAGGGATGCATCATCATGTTTCTTCTTAGACTTGTGTCAGGTGACATAAGTGGTCTGAACATTTGATCCACAATTTATAAGAGACTTCATTAAATGCAAGAAGCGTTAATCAAGGAGGGGGAAAAAGCTCTAATAAGCTTTTCAGCATTGCTAATTTGCACAGATGGTTGAATTGGAGGGAATGTGCAGAAAGAAAAGATAGATCCTGAACATACTTTGAAACCAATTTTTCACCCAAATAGAAATAACTTTGTGAAGCAGCCAAAGACAAAAGTTTGCTGAGGCAGCAGCACAGAGGCCAGGTTCAGGCAGTAAACAATTGGGTGTCATCATGATGGCAGCACGCTATTAAGAAAGAAAATGAAAGCTTTTTAAAGAAACAAACATAAAAATCAGTTTTAGCTCATATCTCTACTTTCTCCACTCAGCATAAGCTTGGATTCAATTTCTGGTGCACTATGTTTCAAACAGATGCTAGTGGTGAGCATACCATACTCTCATAAGCAGGACAGAGAGAAGATAAATCACTTATCACCCTAGAATACGTATGATCCCAGAACTACAGGCTGTTTGAAGGGTTACAATTATGCCTATGGAAATAAGTGATATCCAGACATGGGAAAGCTCCTAACTCTTTAAATTATATTATAGGTAGATCAATCTTGTTTTCTTCCTCCAGCATAACACTGGTGAAAAGAATATGATAAGGTGCACATCGGTAAAACCACTGCAAAAAACAATTTTTTTCAACTGTAAGCACATATTCACTAATTACAACAAGAAATATAAGACTGAAAAAGTTTTCCTAATCTCAGGTATTGTCCCTTCGCTAACCCAAGTGGTCATATATTAAGTGGTGCCAAAATCTGGTCTATCTACATCTAGAAAACAGTTTGGGATTTTTCTTCTACTTTATGACAGCATTAGAGCATATGAATTATACAAAAAAAAAAAAATCCCTTTTAATTAAAAATCACTTACAGTTGCCTCAGGTGATTTTTGATTCAGAAGTTTTTTGTCTCTGTTGAGGAAGGTGTGGAATGATTTCTGCAGTGGCCTAAGAAGCCAAGTGGACTTTGCGAAAAGGATACAGAATTCTTAAACTGCAATCACAAAGTAGTTGCACTTTTGAGTTTCTTGCATTAGTAAGAGATTGCAATCAGTTCTTAAAGCTTTACGGTTAATATATGGTTTAGTTAATATTCCAATGTGAGTACACTTTGTTATACATGAATTTATGTGCAAACACACACACACACACTCTTCTAACTGCACTATAAATAATTGATTCATGCATTGAGCTTTTTAATCACTAGAACGGGTGATAATTGCAAGCATTCTAAAGCATATGCTAGCATAGTTCCATTGTAATCTTTGCGGTGGAAGTCTTATCTTTTGCAAAGGCAGTAGCAAAATTCCCAATGCCGTACCTAAGTTAGAGTTTGCCTTACTATAAATATTACTAGCAACAAGCTAGTAATTGTTTTCTAACTATTAAGTGGGAATGTTTAGTTTAACAGGACACACAATAAGGTGCTTAACAAAACCTCCTTCAGTGCTTTTGGTGTATTCCTGGAGCACAGTCCTGGAAAGTGTAGGTCAGATATCACATTGTGTGAATGAGCTCTTAGTCTGGGAACAGGACAGACATTTTCTGCGTCTTTAATGTGACACTTGGAACATGCTTTAAAGGGATACTGAAATAGAAAATGGGAGTTCATTGTGTAGGTGAGAAAAAGTAGAGAATTACAAATGTGGTGAATGAAAAAGGAGATTGTGGTATCGGTAGAAATGAGGCAATGTATATGACTGGCTACTTCTGGTGTTCTGTTTCTTCCCTACCTACTGAGAAGCTGGACCTTCATTCAGTACAGACCATCTTTTCTCTCCTTCAAAGCTGTGTGAAAAGCTTTTGTGTCACGGAAATTATTGTAGCTGTACATTTAATGAACTTTTAACTTCAGGTGATACTATTTGCCGATACAAGAAGGAATTAAAAGTTACAAATAATGAGCAAGCATCCCATGAGCAATTCTAGTGTCCCTGTTGCAATGAATAATTTCAGCAATTGGACTGTTTGCAGAAACATTTTTTAAGTAGGTATTAGAAAATGTCTGTGGAAAATGAGTCAGAAGAGTCATTATCTTAGCCACAGACCCCCCTTACAGAATTAGTTTCAGCTTTCTGAGAGCAAAAAAAAGGCCATGTGACTTAGTCATCCTACAAAAATTACTGGAGAAACTGGATTTTAAATACTGATATCACACACTGAACCATTAATGAGCAATCTATAAAACAAAATAGGTCTGGGAATGCTTGCAGGCACAGTAATTCAAGCCACACTCTTCATTCTCTCCATCTCTTTTATTCTTTTATTGCATTATATTAAACTGAATGGATAATTTAAGCAATTAAAAGGCAAAATAATTTTCCTGGACTAAGAAATTAGGTTGGTTTCATTAGGCTTGTTAAGTTTCATATCAAAATTTAGGTTTTTAGTATTAGTGTAATATAGAAGGGGTTACATGGATTAGAAGGGCTAACATAATATCTCCAAAAGATTAAAATATTTACTACTTGACAAAGGCATACATAATCAAGCTGGCACCTCCTTACTACAAATGCATGTTTGAAAGTTTAGGTTTGGCTAGGTTTGAAAGGATTATTTTTATTAAAATATCTCAAGTTGCTAGAAATAGACCTCATGGCAGACAAACAGTAAACAAGGTCACATACTTCCTACCTGTTGAATAGGGAAAAGCATGCCAGAGTTCTTTGCCAAAAATCCCCTTTTGTGCCTTTGTTCTAAATAAACCCAAGGCAGCTCATTGCCAGAGCCTCTCTGCTTCCTGTACCCCCTCCCACTCCAGGCTTAAGATTCCATTTCTAGAAGCAACAGATAATTGGGGATCTTTTGAAATCAAGTATTGAGTTTTCTATTTTTAGACACGCTAATAAGGATGAACTGAAATTCTTTCCAGAATTTCACCTCTTCAGCTTAGGAACGAGTAATCAAAATTTGTAATAACGCCTTGGTTTGTGTTTCATGTTAATGGCTGAAGTGCCTCAACAGCCTTGGGAAAGGAACAGCTTGCTTGTCTAATTGAAGCTGGCAATATTTCCACGTCTTATTTCAGCTGGTAGGTACTGTAGCAACCAAGGTCATGTAAGAAAATTTCAGCATATGGTAACAGCTGTGCCTGTGATTGCAATATTTTCTGCAGATGGTTTATTCATCATTAGATAACAGTCATGATTATTGAGGGACTAATTGGATTTTCAAACAGCTAATCTTAGAGGTTGGAAGAATTACAATAGAAAAGTTTGGTGTAGCTTAGGGAGTCTCTTTATTCAGCTCCTTGCCAACTCTCAGGTTTTTCTTTAATTTAAGAAGATATTTCCTTTCTTTATCTGCTTTCTGCCAACAATTTCATCATCTGCTAGAGAAGTAGTCTCCCTCAGTTCTTCTAAATACTAATGTCATCTTTCTGCCATGTATGGTGCCACCACCAAGTATCTGAATTTTGTTTGTAACATTTAAATTCTTGGTATGCTGTACAGTTCAGCATGTCAGAGTCCTTCCTTAGGACAGCCTTGCGCATGTTTGTACAAGGTCAAGGAGATCAGATCAGCAAGTTAATGAATCACAGTACATAGAGAACCAAGCATTGTTCTTTACTTCTAATCATCAACAGGACACTTTTTCCAAATCACAACCCTAAACATATTTCTGTCCAAAAAAAACCTAGAAAAAAAAATCCAAAGAGTTACGAGACTAATGCAGATTGTGAGAATCCCAGTGTTATCAGAGGGGGGAGTTATGGCATGAGAAGTCAGGCACAGAGGTAATTGGTATGAACGAGTTTTTTAAGATCAAACAGAATTGTTCTTCTGGTCATGTGACCAAAATTCTTTCCTGGGAGATGGTGTCTTAAAATGCTTTTATACTTTGTCAGGTCAGGGCCATATGAGTCTCAAATTGATTTAGAAGGAATACTCAAAGACCGGGGTACTACATAGGAGCATAGATAACAGAATCAATTCCTTAGAGGGTATGTCTTGGGCTCTGATACCAGCATTTTGTCTAATAACAGCAACAATAGTAGGATCAGGTTTTCATAAAAATTTAGACTACTCAGTAACATCCTATGTTTAATAATCCATCAATATTTAAGTATACAGTCTTGAAGACTTTTAGCCCATGAGAGTTCGTTGGTGTGGGCTATTACCTACAAAACTCACATACAACTCTTCAGCAATTAAAAAAAAAACCAAACCCATTTAGTCTTTCTGGGTTTCTACATTAAAATCTGCTCTTTTAATTCCTTTCTCTGGAAATATGTATTCTTTTGTTTCAGCTCAACCACAAAAAAGGCTAGACTAAAAGAATACTGATGTCTTACATAATAGAATTTTTTTCTCTATCTGATCTTTATTCTTTCTAGGCTGATTTTGCAAGTTATTCGAGGACACCTTAAAGTTACAGTGCTCTAGGAGATTGATAGTGGCCACAGCTCCAATGTTATGCCTGAGATCTGTGTAATTGCAAATACAAGGCGTGACTACTGCACCTCTTCTGAATATGTTATGGCCAGCATATTGTCTCATTCAATCACATGCAAAAAGTTTTACTCTGGTAATTGCTGAATGACGACTGTGCTCTGATCTGTTTAAAGACATGATAGGCTGAGATCTACTGTGGGAAGAAAAGGTGATTGGATTCTCCAATCTCCTTCTAATGGCAGTAAAACTTTGCTGGGCTTCAGTCTTATTGAGTCTCCATACTCAGATAATGAAAAGAATGGGAGACATGCTAGTGAACGGAATAAAATCATACGAAGAACAATAGTCTGAGAGCAGAGACAGGAGAAACAGGCAGTAGCTGGTGGGTAAAAATTTTGAGATTTGTGCCTGAACAGCAAGTAAAGAGCAAAGAGGGATAGGGACTTATAAATAATCAAAAGATATGTTTAGGTTGGAATAAAAACCTTATTCCCTCAGGAGAGTACCTCAGCACAGCCTGACTAATGTAGACTCTCCTCACAGACAGGGGGAGCAGGTACCCCAGGGAGATGCACTGGTGAAGCTGTTGCCATTCTTAGCCTAAACTGCAGTTGTAGAAATCCAGGTCTGAACACGGAGATATCATTGCACAGGGTTCTTCCTTCAATCCTGCTTCTATAGATTTTATGAATTAACGTCACTTGACATTTGAAACATATTTTTAGGAATAATACGTGAAGATACAAAAGGAAATTATTAGAACAAGGGACAAAATTAAGAACTGACAGTTGTACTCCACCGTTACTTTAAGGAGATTACTGAAACCCTGTTTCTTAATTCACTGATCTTGTACAATGAGGATAATCTTTATCCACAGGGTTTTGTGAATGGAATTTGTGAAGTGCTTTGAGGGCTCCTCCATGAAAGTCCTATAATCTGGAACTGCAAAGCTTTATTAAAATGCTTTAGTGTGTCTAAGAAGCAGGTAAAGCAAACATAAAAGCATCAAAATTGTGATTTAAAACATTTATGTGGACTCATTAGTATTCTGAAAGCATTCTGAAGCAGTAGTTATAATGCACTAGTGTACATGGATGTCTGTAAGACTTCATGAAGTCGTAACTAGCTCTAGCACTTTACCACACGAGACTTCCTGCTTTTTTGAAATATGTATTTAGAAATTTAATATGTAATTAGAAAGCTAATTAAAATACTATTAAATGCACCCAGAAGTGTACACTATCTTTTCTGTTTCATGTCTCATTTCCAGTATTCTTCTACCACAGTGTCATCACTGTTGAACTTTAAATTATCTTGAAAGATACAAAAACCTGTCTTAAAGAATTCAAGTTATTTACTTTATAACATTTGAGAGTTACAAAACAAGGTGTAACAGCTTACTATATTATGTTCCTATTTTACAACATAGATAATTCTGCGCAGATAATGCAGATTCTTTGTATATTATGCCTATCAGTTGTGTGTTAGCTAGTGTGCTGAAAAACCAAACTGATACGTATTTAGCCCAACTCCCTTCTTCAAATCTTAATATAACCATATATTGTGACATGAAAACCAGATATAGAGTCTTTTTAACTGCATCGCTAACCTTTGTGTGAAGAATTACAGGGATAAAAAATCCATTGCCACACTAGGAACCTTGCTTCAGAGGTTACTTGCTTTGTTTCCAAGAAAAATGAAAATAGATTCCTGTGAGTTCATATGACTTCATCTACCAATTTCTGAACATTGTGATTTTTCTGCCCATCACCTCATGCAAGTGCTGAGCACCACTGTGTCACTATATCTTCTGAGATACACCTGTAGTGAACGGAATAAAGCTCACCCTGTGTACACTCCGCCATATCATGTAAACCAGTTTCTGCAGCCTTGTAACCAGTTTGCTGGTAGGCTTGAGAAAAGAAAGCCCTTGCAGAGGGCAGGATATAGTCACATGGATTCAGCATCCCACTAACTTAGTGATACAGCAGCAAGTGTGAACCGTCTTCTACCTCTCTGGTTGTGAAAGAGGACGAAAAGCTTCCCTGTCCTGGGTGTACGTTCTCTATTTCTACAGCCCTCACTCATGGATAAGACAAAAAAGGACCGAGGCATCCTGCTGCCCACCTAATTGCACGTGCCCTTGCCACAGAAAAGGCTGACAATATCCTGAGCTGCATTACATTTCCGGGTTGAGGGAGGTGACCCTTCTCCTCTACTCAGCACTGACACGACCCCACTTGGAGTGCTGTGTCCAGTTCTGGGTTTCTCAGTACAAGAGGGACATGGAAACACTGGAAAGAGTTCCATAAAGGCCCACAAAGATGATTAAGGGTTTAGAGCATCTCTGTGATGAGGAAAGGCTGAGAGAGACGAGAGGGGCTGTTCAGCCTGAAGAAGAGGAGGTTTGAGGGGGATCTTATCAAATCTATACAAATGCCTGAAGGATGGTACAAAGAGGACGCTGCCAGGCTCTTTTCAGTGGTGCCCAGTGCCAAGATAAGAAAGAGGAAACACCTTTTTACTGTGGGATGGCTGAATGCTGGTACAGATTCTTCAGGGAAGTAAAGGATTCTCCCATCTTGGAGGTCTCAAAAATCTCTCTGGGCATGGTTTAGGAGGAGCCATTCTTGAGCAGAGGTTTTGGATCAGAAGAACTCCAGAGGGAAAACTTCTTCCATCCTCAGCCATTCTGTGATCTCTGATCTGCGATTTTAATACAGATTTTTCTGGCAAGGACAAGAATTTGTCAACAAGTTTTTGAAGAGCTCTAAAGGTGGTGTGTGAAGTTCTAAATGTTTGTTGTTGTTGGATATACTCAATAATGTAGCTAAAAACTCCTTCAAACCAATAAAACCTCAACTTAAGAACTTGCCTAAACTGCAGATGGGAAAAGGAAGGAAAGAAACTTTACAAACAATGAATTCCCCTCATGTTAATGAGAGAAATACAGGTTTGTCAAAGCTCAGCTGAGTATTTTGGTGATCTCCTTCAATAGCCTCTTCAATGGCTATTAAACCAGATTTTAAATGAGCAAGGAATAGAAATCCCTCATAATACTCTTTCTAAAATTAGAAACAAGGCTTAAGAGAATGTTTCCACATCAAATACACAGCTAGGGCATTTCATTATTGCAATCACAAAACATTTGAAGTGAGAGTGATTTAGGCGAGAGTAGAGCTGGTGGAGGTGGAGTGCAGAATTTAGGAAATACTTGTTCCTTTTTCCTGCTGCTAAAATTAGAAAATCTTGGCATATTTTCAGGCCATAGACCAATTTGTGTCTTTGTTAGATGCCCAAACCATGAGATTGTACTGATATAAAAGCAGTAAGAGTGAGAGAAGAATCCAACTTTAAAAGGAGAGTTGGATCAAAGATACACTATTGAAGTCATTATCAGAACTTTTTAGAGCAAATTGGAAAAAAAAGAGACAGGCAAACCAATTTTCATTCAAAATGATCTGAAATTTCAGTAAGACAGATGTTTCCATGAGAATAGTTGAAGTTACCTGAAGAGGAATTTTTGAAGCTGTTTCAAAATACTGATAATTAAATACTTTTTTACCCGAATTAACTCATTTTTCACTCCGGTCCTGGGTGCCTTCAATCTGCTCCATAACACTTAATTCCAACAAAGTGTTTAATTTCATTCTCCTCTAGACTAATTCCCTAATAAGAGCTGCAGCTCTGTTTATCTTTTTGCTGTATTAATCAAAAATGCAACTGCTGAGGTGCAGTTTGGCCCTACTTTCCAGGCTTCTCCGCATTCTTCATTTCAGGTTAGAGGTTTTTTTTCTCTGTTTGGAAATATCCAGGTTACTTCTGAACCTTGTGGCACATCGTGGGAGTCGCATGGCTGGTGCATGGCTGGAGATCTGTCCTGGGCAATCTGAGCACCATGTGCCAGACCTTCAAGCCAACAAAATCATTTGCAAAACACAGTTTTCTGTTTAAATGAATCTAATTTTTTTCATCTCATCTTTTCCAACGAAGTCTGGAGCAACTTCCCATGAAGCAGGACTTCCTACTCTTACTCAGTTCTAATTTGGATCATGTGTGCCTGGAAAAATACATGAAAATATGGTTTTGGGGTGACTTTTTGCTGTTCCAGTTCTAGCACATGCACAGCTAGCACAGGAGTGTAGTGCTGGTAGATGGGAACATGATGAAACAGCCTCTTGGTCAGCCCATGCTGACAAATAAGATTATCTGTGTTTACTGCGCTGCAGGACACCACAGGTCTATGGCAATTCTCATCTTTTTTCATATTCCTGGTGCTGTGTCTCAGTCTACAGCCCCAAATGGGTCTATGTAGTAGAAAGCCTCTGTTGTAGCATAGGAGCTGTGAGCTCATCCACTCACCTTTGCTGCAACTATTCCCTTTGAATGAAAAGTTTTTTGAGGTTACAGGTAGTAGCGCAAGTAGCAGCTACGACCAGGACAGCAAGGAAGAGTCTCTGCACCAGTCCTGTATTTCCTGTGGTATCTCACCAGGAGGGGGGAATAATCTCCCACAGACCACCCCAAATCATCAAACCAGTATGAACCATACATACCATGCCAAGAACCCGGCATCAAAGCTCAAGTGCTTACATATTCTATTACATGTTTTAATATTACAGCAGGGAGACCAGAAAAACTGCAACCTTTTGGTTCCCTGAGGTCTCCTAAAGAAGGCCATGAGGGACAAAACACTGTATTTGTTCTGTTCTTCTCTACAATATTAAACCACTTAATAGAATATGTAAGCTCTTGAGCTTTGATGTTTGGTTCTTGGCATGCCAGAGGCTTTGTTACATGTTTCTACAGTAATTGAAAGAAATATCCATCTGTAGCAATTTCATTTTTTAGCAAGCTGAACAGATTCTTGGGAGGTAGGAACTGCAAACATATGAAACGGAATAAAATAGATTCTATCGAGCTCAATTCTTTTAGTTCTGCTTTTGAGGAAACAATCACAGAGGAGTGTTGTAGAGGAGCCCTGGAATCAGAGCTGACATATTTGTTAACTTGGTTCAAATAATGCTGCATGCAGCCAACCCTGGGGATGCTTACAAACCTGCCACACCACGTTAGCAGACAGGGCTGGGGTTGTGCCACCAGACTCTGGGCGCAAGACAGCTGCTCCAATTATCCAGCTCAGAGTTGTTTCCTGAGTCACAACAATTGTTCACCAAATCTCATCCACCTTATGGTTCATCTTTCCCCTCTCTAATCCTTCACTCTGCTGTGGTTTGTTGATATGACTTTGGGACAGTGATTTGTCACCTGCTCTGTTTGCTTCCATTGTGTCACAATGGGACCCTGATCTTGGCCCAGAAATACAGATGACACTACATTACAACTAAAAAGCAGCAGTCACAGAACAGCTATTCAAAAATCAATTAAAAAATGGAAAAATGTGATATGCTACGAGTGGAGGTGACCTGGTATCCTGGAGGAGGAGGATAAAAGTGAAATGGAACCAAGAAAGAACTTAGGAGAAATTTGTAAAGCCAGAACTTTGTAGACATTTGGCAAGGTGCTGAACAGGGAAAATTTCTTTGAATAGTGGAGAATCAAGTTTCCACAGTGAGGTTTGTTATGGCCTTTGAGAGCTCAGAATTTTTACAGCTTCAGCAGATGGACTTCACCCAGGTAATATGTTATTTTCTTGGAACCTAAGATGTGTGGTTAGGAGCACCCCCACCAACATCTTTCATTTCTGAAGTTGGCACTGTTTTGGGGATTGGCAACCAATTGCCTACAATGCATACTCACAGCACTGTGACATCCTGACACAGAAAATCTCACTCTGGAGTGCTTCATTAATACTACTTCCAATCTAAAGGCACAAAACTTCCCTAATGTAAGGTTCATGCACCATCTTACCTTTCTGCTGAAAAGCAGCAGGGATTTTTTTGCTATTGTTTGCCCTACACTACTTTCATCTGAAATGTGTAGCTGCACAAAAGAATTACAGTGAGATTCCTTTTTTTCTGCCAGGTGTTAGAGTGAGCTCAGTTGTGCATTGAGCTGGGCTCTCCAGGTAGCTGAGCACCTCAGGGCAAAGAGAGGTGCTGTAAAGCCAGTCTGTGAAATACATGAGATTTTAATTTACATTATGAACATCATAAGCCTTTGACTTTACAGCAGCCTCTAGAGAGGAAAGTTAGAGCATCTTTTCTAGGCAGGGATGATCCCTGCAATGAAATGTCAATTCAGAGCATGTTGCTCTGCACAACTCCTCATAGTGTTTTATTTTTTATTAATATAGTGAAAAAATAGAATCGTAGAATTGGTTGGGTTGGAATGGCCCTTAAAGATCATTATGTTCCAAACCTTTTGCCTGGGACACAGACACCTTCCACTAGACCAGGTTACTCAAAGTCCCATGCAACCTGGGCATGAACACATCCAGGGAGAGAGCATTCACAACTCCTCTGGCAATCTGTTCCACTGCCTCACCACCCTCAAGAAAGTGCTTGAACATTTTATGTAGCCGACATCCGGCCTGCAGTAGTTAATGTCACCAGACAAATCACTGCGGAGCAGAACCATGCCCACAACAACCACGGCTTTATGACAAGGGTGTTTAAACTTTCTTTCCCTACAGTCTGCACCCCCACAATGACAAAACAAACAAATAAAAGAGAAAAACATAACCTTTAATCTGCAAAACCTAGGTTCTTAGGTCCCATTACTCTGACATACAGAAATCTAGTTGCAGAACTGACTAAATACATTTATAAACCAAACCACCTTTGCTTGCCATCTCCTTTGAGGAACAACCCTTTTCCCAGGCTGTTTCCGTCCACTTCAAATCTAAAGCTCCCACTCCAGTTGATCGTGTCTTTCTCTCCCCATGAAGGTCTGGCTGCTGTCTCTCACTGCCTTCTCAGCAGTCTGTTTGCAGGGCAAGTTCCAGGCTTCTGGCTGCAGCTATTCCTGTCTGCTGCCTTGCCTTGCCCTCCTGTCCCCTCCAGGCACAACTTGTCCACTTTCCCCTGAAGGTCCTGCCTGACCCAGTGCCTCTCCTCACAGGACACAACACAAAAGGAAAACAAGCAAATTAATCATTTCACAGGTGGCTTATAGCAAAGCGTTGGTGCTGACTAAAAAAGATTTGAGAATAGCTGTAAGTGTTCTGGCAAAAGGGGGAAAAAAAAAAGAATGTAATCTTTGATAAAATGGTGGAGGTCAGCAAACTGCAGCTAAAAATGGAGATAGCAATGAGATAAACACCAGCTGTTTTTTAAATCCTTCTGAAGCAGTGTACGAGGTGAATTTCAGGTGTTTAAGAGAACATATGCAAAGTTCTTGGAAAACACACTGCCGTAAAGGAATATTAGAGGAAGAACAAATATATATGGTTGTTGCCGACCAGGATAAATTATTATTAATGGTTGCAATGGACGCCCAAATAGCAGGCACCAGAACAGTGCAATGGTTTGGCCTCAAAAAGCCTCTAGACACCAAACTTTTTCACATAGCAAGATGTAAAAGGTCCAGTTTCTGTGTTTTGCATTAGTAGGGGGGAAGTGAATAGAGAAAGCTGACAGCTGCCAGATGGCACAAATAGCTCCACATTACCAAGTACATAAGTTTATGACAGAGACTTGCAGTTTTGCAGGAGCTCAGCCTTCAGAAAGTACCCCTAAAAGTTTGTATTGTATAAATGAGGGTGACTGAACAAGGTTTTCATCTTCCTCTGGAATACTCTTTATCTCTGGAATTTCTGGCCATCAGCTTTAATCCCTTGCTTCAGTGCATTCTGAATGCCACACTACTACCCTTCAGTCCCCTCTCCCACCACCTGCAGTCCTCAAAGCATCTCTCCAGGAGGTTTTGGAACTGCTTAGGGCTTACATTGGTGGCTGTTCCTCCACGTACCCTTTACTGACATGTGAATTCCTGATATCACCTAGGGCAGACCTGAAAAGAAAAATGCTGAACTGCAGATCCTGTAAAATGGGTAGGGCCACAGGAAAAGATAGGAGATGTTGTTTTTTCATCTTGCTATCAGTTAATGGGATTTCTAACCTCATACAGATTCCTGAGACAAATAGGAATATTTAAACTGGGCCCTTTACAAGGTACACTGAGCTAAATTTAAGTAAAAGGTGAGAGAGTCAAGGCTTAAGATGTCTGTGACCAGCTATGAGTGAAAATCCACAAACGTAACAGGGAAATGTAGCTTATCTGAATGCATCCTCCTTTCTGGGGTTTTTTTTTTGCATGTAATTCTGCTCACCTGACCAGCTAGAGGACAAAATTTTATTGCTGTAGGTCATATTTCTTTTCTTGTTAAACAGGACAGAAGTAAAAGACCCTACATGCTGGTTAGAAGTAAGATGAAATAAAATGGAACCAGAAAATTTCCCTTCATATACAAAATCAATATCTGTACTCTTTAAATAAAGTCTGTATCTGGACACTTGTACAAGATGCCCTTTTTGCTCTGGCTAAGTTCATCCTGCGTGTTTTCCAGGTATGCACACATATGAAAAGAGACTCAGCTCTGAGTTGGTCTTGAAGTTTCAACAACACAAACAGGGAAATCTGTTCTGTGTCATCAGTATTAGGCACTGAATTTGTGTGTCTGCAGTAATTGCCAAAAGATTTCTCACCCCAGCTTTGTTGTGATTCTGATGTTCTCTAAATGTCAGTGAAATCAGATAACCGCCCCTTCGCTAAATAATGTCTGTCCTCTCCCTCTGTCCAGGGGATGAACATATTGCCAGGGACTTTTAAATAGAATGGAAGATGGGGAGTGCTGAAACAGCCACATGTACTTCAAATTCTTATTATAAGAGCGGTTGTCATTAGCATAGATTATTTTTGTTCATTGCATATGTACATTTACTAAATAAAATTCCCAGTACTATTACCCCTTCCTCAAAAAACCATCAGCACTCAAGCCCAAAGCTATAGCAAAAGAAAATCTCTCTTTAGAAGGCAAAATAAATCATTCTGTGGGAACACTGCCAATCAGAGGCTTATTGCAAATGAAAAAAAATTACACAACTATCACTTAATTTGGATCAATGACACCTGTTTCTAAGTAGATTCAGTGCAACTGTTATGTGTGCAGATGTACACAGAGAAAATGTTATTATTTATAGAAGGGTTCACAGCCCATTAGATATCATCTTGTAAGAAAGCTGACTTTAAAGCCTCTGAAGATGCTTTTAGGGAGCTTCCAGATGCTTGGATGGTCAGCCAAATCTCTGGTCCACAAGAACAGGATGGAGATCTAAAAAAAAATCAGGTTGTGTTTTTAATTTTCTCCTGTGATATCTCTTGCATTTAACACTGAAAGAAAACATAATAATTCGAGAGAACCAAAATCGGTCTGAGTTCAAAGGAAAGTTTCAGTTCAGTTTGTGGATGTTCAAACTGGCATCTTCTCCCTACAGGTGGTAAATTCAACTGATGTCTCTCATAATCTTTTCTATAAGTAACATGAACACAAAGGTTTGGAAGAGAGGATCCAAAGACAATGAGGGTAGTTGATATTCTACTCTCATCTGAATGAATGCAGTACCATTATAGACCTTCCTTTCTTGTTGGCATTATTAAAAACTTTACCTATTAGTAAAAGAAATTTGTTTTTTTGTGTAATTTAATAGACTTATTCTAGAAGAAAGAAAACACTACCTGGGTTTGATCCTATATAAGGTACTGAAATTAATGAGTGGACAAAAGACAGGTGCAGAACCGAGCTCTCATTGTGCAGTGTTCATGTGCATATCCAGAAATGCAGAAGTATTTCTACGGTATTTTCATCCATTTAGTATTCAGTACCATGACATATTTTCATAGAGATGCTGTACCTGAGCTCACCTCCTCTTTTGTTCCTTCAACGACCTTCTCCAGACTTGTTAAGCAATGGAGAGTGCTTTCTCTTCAGGAGTGTTCTGCTCCATCAACATTTGCGGCTTCCACACACTGAGAAATACACTTTCCTCCCAGTTTCCACAATTTAAGTCTTATCACGTAGGTAGAGGCAGTCTACTGGCAGTCAAAACAGACATGTCTTACTTTGCATTTTTCATGATACCAGTACCTGTGAACAGAAACTTCACAGATTTTCAGATTTAACTACTACTGGCTTAGTTTACTTTAAATGATCAGTTTTGGGAAAAGAGAAAAGCATAACTGAATGTCAGCATGAGAAAGGACTGAGTTATTTCACTGGCATTTTGCTGTCTGTCCCTTAGGTTCAGTAGGGCAGTTTTAAGAAGGAGGTTTTCAAGGAAGCCTAATGACTCTGGTCAGCCAGTCTGGGTAACCTGCACTACCTGGAGGAGTGGAGCAGCGCCGGTGCTGACTGCACAGGCTGGCAGCAGAAATAGCACAGCTCCATCAAAGCACTGCTGTCCTGACCTAAAAACCCAGCTAGGGAATGAGTTCACAGCCACAGGGGCAGTGCTGAGCTGACACAGCTACCCTGCTCTCTCTGTTCATGTTCTCCTGAACATGCAGCATAACATTCAACCTGCACTTCACAGTGTATTTTATTTTATTTTATTTTATTTTATTTTATTTTATTTTATTTTATTTTATTTTATTTTATTTTATTTTATTTTATTTTATTTTATTTTTTCTTTACATCTCCAGAACTTCAATGCTACGTAGGATTTAACACATCCAGCAAGGCACTAGAACAAAGGGCCATGCCCAGAAAAGTAATGAACACATGCTGTCATAACATGACAGTTAAAGTCACCTCCCTGCCCCTGTGAAACCTTCTGTTTCTTCAGCCTCCTCAGCACATATGCTTTACAAGCTCAAACTCACTCCTGCGCTGGTAAATACATATCATCAAATACCCTTTGACTACTTTATGCTAACAGAGCCTATGTCTCTGCTGGAAAACACAGCACCATTTCATTTGGTTTAGTGAGCTTAAAGAGGGTTTACTCCGCTGCAAGCAACACCACTGGTTGTTGTGCAGTGTGCTTTACCATCTGAACACAGACACAAAAATTGTATACAAAAGAGAAAAACAGGAATTAAACTTCTGAAATTTAAAATCTTTGCTCCCGAACAAATATCTTTCAGTAGTTCAGGAAGCACTAAGGAGAAGACCAGTTTTAAGACAGTAGACAGAGAGATCAAGAATGACTTTTTTCACAGAGAACAGCTAATAGTTGCCTTACAAGTGTTGTATCATTCATGGAGCTAACCAAGCCCACAGAAAAGATGTGTCCCAAGACTAAGGACCTAGAAGTCTGGGACCTGATGGCAGAAATTAGAGCCACAAGTCAGGGCCTTGGCAAGACATAATTTCTTTAAATATGAGGAAAGTTAAAACAATTACCTCTCACAGAAATTCCAAAAGAATGAGGTGAAATTTGTTAATTGCATTTTTTCTAAAAATATTTCAGTGGTATTAATGAAAGAAGGAACTCAGACCAGAATCCAGAATGAGAGTCAAAACCAGTGCACACTAAAGTGTGGTTTACATGTCAGTCTTTGCCTAGGCTATATGTGTTTCTAATTGCTACAACTGAAAACAATATTACATCTGTGTTTTCCACAAGAAGGAAGAGATCAAAACCTAAACCTGTGCTACAATCCAGCCTTTGTTGTGACTTTAGTGACAAACCTTCAGCCCTCTTCCACCACTGTCCAGTCAAGCAAATTAGCTGTTCTGGAAAGATCCGTAGAATGGTTTGCCATGGGCAGGGACACCTCCCACGAGAGCAAACACCAGGCTGAACAATGTCCCATCCAGCCGGGCCTTGAACACTCCCAGGGGTGGGGAATCCACAACTTCTCTGGGCAACCTGCTCCACTGCCTCACTACCCTCATGGGGAAGAATTTCCTCTTTATATCTAAACTAAATTTCCTCTTTTTCAGTTTGAACTCATTACTCCTTGTCCTTTCACTACAGTTCCTGATGAAGTATCTCTCTCCAGCTTCTTCTGGGCCCAAAGAGGATACAAAAGGCAAACACAGCAAGAGCAACACTTTGTAATGCTGCCTCAAAGAAAAGTCAGTCAGTCTTTCTTTCTTTCTTTCTTTCTTTCTTTCTTTCTTTCTTTCTTTCTTTCTTTCTTTCTTTCTTTCTTTCTTTTTCTTTCTCTTTCTTTCTTTCTTTCTTTCTTTCTTTCTTTCTTTCTTTCTTTCTTTCTTTCTTTCTTTCTTTCTTTCTTTCTTTCTTTCTTTCTTTCTTTCTTTCTTTCTTTCTTTCTTTCTTTCTTTCTTTCTTTCTTTTTCTTTTCCTTCCTTCCTTCCTTCCTTCCTTCCTTCCTTCCTTCCTTCCTTCCTTCCTTCCTTCCTTCCTTCCTTCCTTCCTTCCTTCCTTCCTTCCTTCCTTCCTTCCTTCCTTCCTTCCTTCCTTCCTTCCTTCCTTCCTTCCTGTCCCACTTTTTAGCATGTACAAAAGAGTGTAATTCACAGCTCCTTTTGTATTCCTTCATGTCAAGATGCTGTCTCACACGTGCAGAATGATTCTGCAGAGTGCACCCGTTGAAAAATCCTTGACCATTTGGACAGAATGAATGAATTGCTGGAACCCTGCTCCAGCCGAACCTTTTGCCCTGCACCAGCAGTGATGTGCCAAGGCAAAACAAGTTTGGCATATGGGTGATGCACAGTGCTTTGTGGAAGGACTAAACTTTCATATCCCAGCAACCATAAGACATCCTCACTGAACTTTGAGAAGAATGCAGCCAGTAAAATGAGAATGCAACCCTAAGGCCTTCTGTGGCTCCAGATTCAGTTCCAATTTCAGAATAGGAGCTTTATCTTGAAATCTTTATTCAGCCACACGCACACACATGCAAAAATTGAAGCAAACTGAAAATGTATTTTCTTACCACTTGCACTTTTCACGAGCAAGGACCTCAGGCAGGCTTTGAATAAACATTATGAAGCTTTTCACTCTAACAGTCTTAAAATCCCCATTTCTGACACTGGAACAAATTCAGAGTAAGGATCTGAGGTCTGTCACACCTCAGGCTCAGGGAGTCACACGCTCCTGCAGGATGACAGGATACTACAGCCAGCTGCATCCTGTAATCATCTGCAACTGGAAGCTCACAACAAACACAAGGCGTTCTGAGTTCACTGAAAGTGGAAGACAAAACAACTCCAATTACTTTTTTATTTGCTCCAGGTTGGGCAACTTCTGGCGGCCTGCAACCAGAGTAATTGAGGCACAAAAGTTGTTATCTGTGAGGGAATGTATTTCAGCCAGAACTCTAAGATGTTGCAAAGGTTGATCTCTGACCTGAAGGAGATGTACTTCTACTTTCAAAGAGCTTGAAGTTTACATGAAATAGTTCTTTCCAATAAATTTGGTGTTTTTCCCCTCGCACTTGCTGTCTTAACTGTTGCATTAATAACTAGAAATTCATGACAGCCCAGTAAAACTCATGTCAGAAGGACATCAAGTCTGTATGAGCAGCCCTCAGAACAGTGCTGTTATGCTTCAACATGATTGCCAGATTATTATTTTTAAATAACTAGTAGAAGAGACAATATCTTCTCATCCTTGGAAACCAAGCTGGTTTTTTTGCTGAGACTTAAAACAACATTAGTCTGAGCCAGAGACTAAGCATGGGAAAACTGAATGTCGATGATATGCATCAGGCATTGCTATTTCAGCCCCAGCCCAGGCTCATAGAAAGAACTGTCAGACAAGTTTCAGCGCAGGCAGGAGTTACAGTACAAATGTCAACAAGACAACATAAATAGCAGTGAATAAGAATTGCTGGATGATTGGATGGAAATACTACAGTGTGTTATGAATACACTCTTAGTCATTGTGTCGCTTCTTTCTTTTTTTTTTTTTTGCAGGGGGTTTGCACTTCTTATACTGAATATATACTCTTAAAATAAACTTGACATATGTTCTCAAAACCCAGAGTTCCCCCTAATCCATAGCTGTAATTGTTGTCCCCCAAAGACATAGACAGATGCTTACAATAATCACTACCAGAGCTTTCACAAATACCTGTGCAAGAACCAGCTATCAGCACTCTATTCATAGTTTCTATGTATGATATGGCAAGTGCACCATCTAGTCACAGCATCGCTCACTGCCACAGCCATGGCCTGCTAAAGCACCTTGCAAACATTCAAGCACACACTGTCCATGTTCAAAGTGTTCCTTTTCTTTTTTTTTTCTTTCTTTTTTTTTTTTTTTTAATGCAATCAGTTGGGTTCACTGGAACTTTAGGGTAAATGTATTTCTGTTGAAAAGACATGAATATTGATTGGGCAGAAGCTTGTGGGCAGCCTTAGCTGGAACTTTTCAGTGGAAAGTCACTCATTTGCAAACTCAGCACTACCCACAAGAGACAGAACATATGTAAGTGTTTATTATGTGAATACATCTGAAGACCTATTTAAGCTGATAGTTTAATGCTCCTAAAATTTGTGCCACAGGCTTCAATAACATTTTATCTCCTCTACATCAAATTCTTCCAAAGACTGGAGAGAAGAAAGAGCAACAAAGAATCCTTTTCAGCTACAAATGCTTTTTTGATAGACTTACATCATACATCATGGTCTTACCCAAAGGAACAACACAATTTTTGCCTAGCTATAGGCACCATCAGGATACAAACAGACAACTCTTCAACTGTTTAGGGTAGTCTTTGCTGAATATCATTGAATTAAACTGCAAATGTATTTTCTTCCAACTAGCCCTTTTCATGAGCAAGGATCTCAGGCAGGCTGATTATCATGTTTGCTGAATACCATCAATCCCATTTGCTGAATATCATCAATTCTATTTCAGCCTCCTCACTTCTTCCCTCTCTTTAAACTGTGCAATGGATAGTAGACACTCATCCACACCAGGATATCCGATTCCTCATCATCTTGCAGTGGTCACACACGCCCTGCTGCCTGTAAGCAGTTGGGTAGAGTATGGCAAATCTAAACAGTACATCTCAGGGGGAACAGAAGAAAAGAACAAAGCCTAAATTCCCTGCTTCTTCTAGCTATGCCACCTACTTAGATTTCCTCCCCTGCCTGAAGCTAGTCCCGCCTGCTAGAACGACAAGGACTTTGAGGACTTTCATTGTTTCCAGGTTAACTGGGTGGCCTTCATTCCTCTTCTGTCTTGGGATTCTGTGGAGACCATCCCACTGTTTTACTTCACATCCTCAAAGCATATGCTTGGACTCACCATTCCATTGTCTCTTTAAACTAGGCTATTTCTTTATTTTCTTCTCCTTTTTTGTGTGCCTCTGCTAAGCAGAACATGAAGCCCTATGCTAAAGTTGTTGGTGGATTATGTCTGCTTCAATTTGGGCATGATCTTCCATTCTAAATGTTTTACCACTAGTCTATTTATTTGCTTTTATCCATGCCATTGTATTTGCTCACAAAGACAGGTGGAATTGAGACACTAGTATGCACAGTGTTAAAGAAGCTCCCTTTTCCCCAAATTCATGCTTCTGGAAACGATATCAATGGACATGATCACCCTGGATCTACCAACTTAGGAATGGGAGGGAGCTACTGGAAATCCATTTGCATGTCACAATTTTGTAACTTGGCCAACACGGTTAACAATATCTAACCTTTTCTCTGGAGAGAAAAGTCTTGAGGCTGGGGGACAGCCTGAATTTTTTGCACCCTTTTTCACTCATCAGTACTATTTTTTTTTTTTAATGAAGATCATAACCGTAGGATAGAAAAATGAAAATCTCCAGCCAAGATCAATGCAGAATCAGTGCAGTAATGAGCAAAATATCAAAAGGACTGATATTCAAAAGGAAGACGACACCCCAAGGTAACAGCAGCAGTTTCATTGAAACCATTGGACAATTCCAGCTTTCTGAAGGGGAGAACAAGACTAGGCCTGCAGGCAGCTGTGCAGAGCAAACCTGATAAAGCTGCAGCTTCTCCCTCTTAGCTCCCTCAACCTCACACGTGCTCTATAAAGCACAAACTAAGATCTCCCCTGCTGAGCTAATCTCTTAGAATATAACAGCCCTGCAGTTGTCTAAAGAAAAACTGCCTCAGACAGGGCTCCACATCAGACTTGGTCCCTTTATGGCTCTCTCCCAACAGTAAGCCCACACGTGATCCTTATGCTTTCATCTCTGGCTTCCAGGCAATCTTTGTTCTCTCTCAGCAAGGAGGCATCACTAACTCTTTCTTGGGCTCAAAACTACAGGGACTACTCCAACACTCCCTGAAAACAGGCTGCCTTTCATATCTCCCAGCAATCCAGGCTCCCAGCCACCAGATCAGTCAGATCTCCTTCATCCTCCAAGTTCCATTAGTTAGGAAGAAAAACAGGCACAGGTAAGAGTAGAGGCTTGAATCCCTTCAAAGCTTACATTTGCCCGTGATAAAATGCAGGACTCTTGTAATACTGCCAGTAATTTAAACACTGGAAAGTAGAATGGAATAACACCAAGTTTATTTAGCCTTTTGAAATGTTAACTATTTCTTGCTGGAAATGTAGATGCACAGCTCCCAGCAAGCTGTGATGTGCCTGCATCTGGTCTGGAAATCTGAGTGAAGTTCTGTCCTTGAATTTGGTGCAAAAAGGTTATTAAAAATTAAAGCACATATTTTCCTTTTTCCATTTTGAACACCTTAGAAAGTCACTAAGGCAGAGACAGGCGAATAAAAATCTCACTATACAGTGTGAGAAGCATAAGAATGGATATTAGATCGTTGACAAAGTTGCTGTGCATGCCCTTTTGGGTTGAAAAATATTGTCAAGCAAAATAAGAGTCTAGAAGCACACGAGTATACCAAAATCTTTTAATTTAGCTGAATTTATATAAAATAATGTCCTGGTTATCCTTTCATTATTCTTAATTTCCTCTCAGCGACTGTTAATTTAAGATACTTTCACTACTATAGTGTTCTTTATAAATCACAGAATCCTAGAATGGTTTGGATTGAAGAGGACCATAAAGACCATCCAGCTCTACCTCCAGTACTGTGGTCAGTACACAAATTGGTTGCTCAAAGCCCTACCCAGCACTTGCCAACACTGACTTTGAACACTTTAAAAGCGCCCAGTGTCTGTGTTTGGGCTACCAAAAGCAATGTGCAAGGTAGAAGAATGGCTGAATTCTACTTTCAGTTGAATTCCAGAGAACAGTCATTCTCTTTGGGGAAACACTGCTGTCTCTCTCTGCTGATACAGATGTTTTGCTGCAGCTCACCATGTCAGGAGCAGTGGTTACCTACAGGCGAATGACTACTGGCATGTCCTCGTTCTCGCTTTTTGCCGTTTTCCCATAACCAACCACCGGGAATGGGTTACAAACTTTCCGGTGTGAGCAGCGAAGGGAACGGCGTGCGGAGATTCGAACTGTTCTGTGTTCAAATGCTGCCATCAAGCGGATGGACACAGTAGAAGGCTGCCACTAATGGTAAGGACATCGTTATGAAAGAGGAAAGTGGATGGAGAGGCGTAGAATAAAACAGCATTTTTTTCCTCCAAGCTTCATGTTATAAAAATATTTTTGGTCTAATAAAAACTTCTTACTAAACCTGGCTTATTCCCTCGTCTGTATTATATCACTTGCATATTTTAGCATCTTTGAAGTTGCTCAGACTTGACTTAGAGAGACCATGAAAATATAAGAAGGCTGCTCTGTGCCTGTAGAATTTGTCTCGATTGCTAGGGACAAGGATCACATTCTTCATTGTGTACCTGTGGACTTGTCTGAGACCTCAGATATGAGCTTCAGCACAGCTTCCCCATCTCAAGGACCTACAGGGGACTGAAAGGCAAGAAAAATTACCATTTTGCGTTTTAGCGCTAATGACCAAAAATTAATTAATTCAACGGTTCTTCAAATCCCAGATCAACAGTTCAGTTTATATTTAAAACTGAAACATTCCCCTTTACAGGACGTCTTATTCCTTCTCTTGCAAAGTTTTAAAAAAAACCTTCTCCATCACCATTTTAAAATGTACCTTCATGTCCCTCAAGATAAGTTAGAGAAACTTCAAAATATTACTTGACGTTAGAAAGGGCAAGATCCCAGTATATTTTCTGCGTTTCTCTTGTTCAATGGCCACAGAAATGCAACAAAGTTGCCCTTTCTTTGTGCCAACTCTAATACTGGTTGAGCAACTACAAGTCTTCTCTCAAGACACTTCTTTCACCTAAGCCAGACGTACATAACTGGATATTTTCCTAGGCTGTGTGACTTCCAGGAACACAGGATTTGTCCAAGCCTCACTCACAAGAAATGCATAGTAAATGAGATGTGTTTTGGAAAATTCACAATGTATGTATAGTACATGTGCAATGATTTCATGTTCTCTGGATGCTTAAGCATGTAGTTCTGCCAGGAAGGCCCTGTATTTATAATAACACAAAGTGTTCTGTATCTGTAGCAAATTGTTTTGCCCTTAAGGCTGTGATAGTAAATAAATTTGCCAAGGCAAATTTGAGAACTTGGAGAGGGAATGACATAGTTGTGGAAAGTATTGTACTCGGCCAGTGCAAACTGCCCTGTTGTTTTCAGTGATGGGTTGTACATATTCCTGTAGCCAGCTCCTTAACACTGCTCCACTCTCAAAAGCTGAAGGTCTGTTTTAGATAGCAATACAATGGTCCACCAGGATCTAAATATTTCTTTGAAAAGAGAACCTCATGCTATCAAGCTAGAAGAGCAAACTAGCTGGGCTGCTGTGGATATATGATCAGCAGATGGTTTAGCACTTGCCGATGTAATTCTCATTGATCTAGAGCAATGCATACATTGTTGGTTTATGAACCAATATCAACAATGGCAGGAAAAAGAAAAACTATGTATGTATTCACCATTCAGATATCCTTCTCCAGAATTCAGTCACTGTTCCTTCATAGGTTCTACTTTTCACAGCTGACAGACCTCTCCCCCAACAAAGCTTTTTCCCCCTCCCTGGAAAAAAAAAACCAAACCAACATCCCCCCATCAAAAAACCCCTAAACCCACCCAAACAAGCTCAAAACAAACCAAACCAAACTGGACAATCATCCATGACCTGTCTCTAAAAACCAGATATTTGTGGAACATCTATTTTTATTGGGGTTTTTGTTTGTTTTCATTTGTTTGTTTGTTTGAAGAAATGCACTGTGATGGAGGAACTGCCCACTGGATCACCATGGCAAAAAAAAAAAAAAAAAAAAAAAGGTGACAGTTTATAAATATGAATTATAACTTCCTAAGTTTTGTATGGTTAAAATACAAAGCTTTGTTACTTAAAGCCTTGCTCTGTTGTGGAGCAGACCAAGCTGTAAGGGATTAGGGAGCCTTTGCTCAAAGGTGGAGGGCAAGTTTACAGGCAGCTCAGGAAATTAACCACTGACTCCTAGCAGATATCTACAGTTGTAGCTGTAGTTGTAGCTGGTTTTGAACTGAAGCGGCAAGATACCCAATGGATTTATGCATGTTTATGGTTATCTCCAAATTGACCCTAACATATTTCTAATAATGTTAAAACTCACAATACTGAATTATATGTTTAAAACATACTGGTGTAAAAGAAGTGTGTAAACTCCTGAGATTCATGTTTCATGGTTGAAATTCAACTCTGTTTACCCGGTTTTACATTCATCTGGGTTTCTAAATCTTCTTCAAACTTCACTACAGCTGGCTGAAAAGTTGCCAGATTTGATAAATGCTTATCTTTCCAACAAGAGCTTTGAGAAGGAATATCTTCTTCATTTACAATTTTCAGAATTTTTTTTAGAATTTTATCTAGAATTCAACACTTTCCAAAGTAGTATCTGAATACCATTTTTCCTCTTAGCACTACATTGTAGTGCTATGATATGTGCAAATATTACCAGCAATACCGCAAACTTGCTATATATTCGTAGCAATTCCGAGATGTTAACAAAAAAAATTCCTATTATAATGCCATGCATGTGCTTTAAGGCTTTTTTTTTTTTTTTTTTTTTTTTTTTTTTTTAAATTGAGCAGCTGTTAATGGATTTGGGAATAGCACAGTTATGAGAGAGCTGAGAAGAAGCTGCTAATCATTCCTATCCAGGGTGGCTGGGGAAATAAATTGTTACATAACTGCAGTTGAAGATACTTTTAGGCGCTGCAGTTGGAAGTGATTGGTTTTGTTGTTTTGGTGGGGTTTTTTTCTTTCGATTGTTTTTCTTACAGTGTCAGGCTGGCCATTTAGGAAAAGAAGCTGGCAGAGCCAGGAGGGTCATGCCCCAGAGTGGGATAGACCCATGGCCTCACCAGCAGCACAGGCTGGCAGAAGCTGAACAAGTTGCAGGAGTTGGGGCTGGTAATGGCAGTCCCAGACACAGCAAATGATGAACCAGCTCCAAGGGCGGTCCAGGGGCTCCTGGCAGGAGCAAAAGGAGACAGAGCCAGAGACAGGGCTGGAACACAGGTCCAAGGGGCCCTTTCAGCAGATGGGCTACCTACAGTAGGTAGTCCAAGGACCGACTGCAGGCAGAGGTAGAGTCCAGAATGGCTACAGCACAACTCAGACCAAGACCAGCAGTACTGGGCTGGCCCAAAATTGTCCTGTGGCAGGAGGTGGGTGAGAGGCCCAGGTGAGGCTCCTCAGGGGGGTTAAGACTTCTTAATGCCCTCAGGCCCCTGACAATTTTATGGCTTTCACGACCCTTTGCCTGTTTGCCACTGCTGCTTTTGATTCTTGAAAGCCTTGTCCTCTTCTTGAAATGTGACAGAAAAAGCAGAAGTGAAGAATTAAAAACAGCTGTCCTATTTCAGGTGACACATGACATCTTTTCCTTTCTTCCCATGACACAGTCACGAAGGATACTTCTCTCAGCAGAGGTCTTTTAGGAGTATTTATAGAAAAGTCAGAATCTGCTCCTTTAAATCTCTACTAGGTCTCTAAAAATAAAGACATTGAACACCTTTTAAACATTTTAAAATAGATAAATAGAACAATTTATAGATGTAACATTTCAAGCAAGAGACCTTTAACCTGAAATTAATATCCCAATGACCTCTAAGATTCTATAGAATCTCTCTTATAAGCATGTAAAAATAGCAACACTGACTGAATAGGTGAGATATCAGTGTGAATTTGCTCCTGCTGGTTGCAATCTCTAAAGCCTTTATCAGATATAGCCAACGAGTTCAGCATGGACACTTGTTGCAGACTTTGCTGTAGAATAAGGTTTAGAAATGAATAAATAAACCAGTATAGCCCTTAACTGCTGTTTATTTAAAAAAAAAAAAAAAAAAAAGCATTACTGAATAATTTGCAAGTACTGTACTTGCCAAATGAACAATGCACAAGACGAGAATGCTGCAATACAGTTCCAGTGATAAGTTATTCTTTATTTTACAGAAAATAGCTGCCTTGAAGAGAAATCAAAATAACATTCCTTGCTTTTCAATCCTTTTTTTTTTTTTTTTTTTTTTCCCCTTTTATTTTGGGGAATGAAAAAATCCTTAGCAAGACAGATACATTACATTTCTTCATTATCACTCAGCACAATTTACAGCAAATATGCCCACAAATACTGAGGCCAAACACAGGCAATAAATCTTATATATTGCTATGAAAAGTTGCAAGATGCTGCTTGGCTTTCAAGGGCCTAGATGGCAGTGTAGTTCTTAGTGTAATTAGTCAATTTGATCTTCTCTGGGAAGATAATATTAACTGAGAGGTTTTCCCCATTGTTAGACTTCAGAAAAAAGTTCTTTTTCTTGCGCAGGAGATGACTATATTTGGCATTAGCAAGCCACATTTCACATTTTGAAAAAAAAACAATCCCAGTTGTACCCAAGACAACAAGACACGTAAGCAAGCCCAGCACAACAAAACATATCATCTGGCTTCTACTCAGTAAGGGATCTGCATTTTGAATTGTTTCTTTCACTGTTATTTTCAGGATTTCTTGCTGTTGATGCACTGATCTATGGTGAGCTTTTGAGAGTGGCTTGTAATTCTGCATATGCTTTGTCTCCATATTCATTCCAGAGAGGCTTGTGTTTTTGCTGGGATGTTTGCAGGTCACGCCAACAAACTCTGGTTTACAAATGCACTCGAACCCTCCCCGGGGCTGCTCACTGCAAGTCCCTCCATTCTCACATGGGCCACTGGCACAGAACATGACACGGCTGCTGCAGAGCTTTCCTGTATAGCCATGGGGACAAGAACAGCTGAAACCCACACCAACATCTGTACATGTTCCTCCATTCTCACATGGGTTGGACTCACAGTCGTCTCCATCTATTTCACAGAAGTTGCCAGCAAAACCAGAAGGGCAGAGACAGGAAGCATGGGGTGCAAAACCATTGTCATCAATGCATGTTCCTCCATTCTGGCAGGGAGAACTGGGATAGAAAACAAACACAGAAACAAAATTGAAGTCCAAAGGAAGAAACTATTAGGAAACATTTCATATAATAAAAAGAGCTGGTTTTCTTTAGAAGAGCTAATTCCAAATGCAAATCCACTAAAGTCAGTGAAGCTGAATAAAGAATGAGTTTGTTCAACAGCTTTGTCAATAAAGATTATAATATCTTCTGCTGACCCTTCGGGCAGGATTAGTTCACCAATATATAAATTCAATCCAAAGAGCTGTGAAAAGATTTTATTTTATTTCAAACATTTATTCAAATTAAGCTTCTCACAATTTTTATATGCTTGGAGCTATTTAGCTAAGCAACTACTCAAACAAGACAGAACAAAAACATGAGCAGCATGGCTCCTTCCTTTCTACCTTCTTTCTGATTATTCTTAAAATAGTCTATACATTGTACTGGCAGAGCAAAACAGTGCCATAGAAGCTAGGTGTAAAGCTGATTGTTTTTATTCTGCCTGTCTGTGTTCTATGACACAAAATATTTAGAAGCAAACAGATACTTCCCTAGAAACTGTCCTTCCACCAAAATTTTTGATAGATACAATTATAATAAAAATTATCAATGAGAGAATTTCAGCCTGGGCAAAGACGGCTGTAGAGCAAGGCCATAGGAAACCAAGTACTTCTGCAAACTCTTCTGGTACTTCCCAACTAGTAGCCTGTTACTATGTTTTAGGTGACATAATTTAATTGACAGATCTTTTCTATCTTTACAATGCTACTGTGCCTTACTGAGTGTAATGCCAAAAGACGTCGCCACCCACTGACTGGCAAAAAATGTGCCAATTCAGGGGATCTATGCAAAGTGCACTTGGTCCTTTAGCTGTCCCTGCTGGCTGAGATGGGCCCCTCGGTCACAGGTTTACAAATAAACCCCACTTTCATGGCAGTTCATCACACATCAACAAAGCTTTTAAAACTCACTTTGTAAAAAATGAAAACTATTTGGCAAAGTTTAGGAGAAGCCTCTTTGACAACAAAACTTTTCTGAATACTTATGTATCCCTGAAGACATATAGCACAGTAGTATCTAGTAGTTGCTAAGTCCAAGCTGTTATTTAAGACCCCCCACTTCCATGGCAAAATCCCAAGGGTAATGAACATCACAGCTTCAGATGCAGACATTTCAAATATAGAGAAGTCAGTAGCAACAGGCTGTTATGGAATTCCATATAAGCTCCTGACTACAAATGGCTCCTGATCACTGGTCAGAACTAGGCTGGGATAGTCACCATTGCTCGGGGACTACCTTTGGTAGAGATTGCTCCAAGCACCTCTGGCTTTACTGGGGACTGAAACACTCAGCAGCCACCCATCAGGAGAGACTGAACATCGTGGTAGAGGAATCATCTGTCTGTTTTCTGCAGCTTCCACATTAACTGCTCTGTCCTCTAGTATTGTTCTTCACTTTAGATGTTGGCTGGGTAAAAAAGTACTAAAAGAACATATTGCAATTTTGGGAGCAGTATTAGGAAAGCAAAACTGGGCTTTGACATAGACATTTTTAGTGATAACTCGAGGTAAGGAATTTCAACGTATTAACCAGCCACTATGTCTTTTTAAGCAAAATATGGAAATTAGAGTTATTATAATGAGTTTGTATACATATTGAGTGGTTATGGCCATCTTGGAGAATCCAGCACTCTCCCTTAGCTTTATGGGTCCTATGGAAAACTGGACAAGATGGTTCGGATATGAAAATGTGTAGAAGTTTGAACCTTCATGGCTGAGTTGAATCTCAGTGCTTTCTAGAGAGATGGGAAGAAATTGCTGGAGAACATAAGTGTAAACTTTTTTTCTGAAATTTTCAGAAATGTAAAATATTGGAATAAAAAACATTAAGCAGAAAAATGTAGAATTTTGAAAATTTTCTTTAGTTATTACTAACACAGTTGCATTTGTCTAATTTAAATATGTTTAAATAAATAAAGCTTTAATATTAATTTCCTTGAATAAATTCTGCTACTTTGCATTTTTGGCATTTAACACAGCAAGGTGTAGTACATGAAGGCTTAGCTGTGGAAAGCATTCCATACCATTCTTCATTGCTTCCCAGGTAGTCTGGCTTTAGAAAGCACCACTCACTGCTCAGCTTCAAAGCAAAAACCTCAAAACATCACATGGAGGTCACTAATGCAGATACATGTAAAGAGATTAGAATAAACACTTTGATTTGTGAATTGTCCTGGTTCCATCTGTGAATATTAACTAAGAAACCAGCAGTAATGCTCAGTAATATCAACATTTTTAACATTACCACTGAGGTAGAGTGGAATTGAGAGGAAGTGAGATGTGAATGAAATGACATCATCTGATGATGTCTCTTTCTACAGTGTGGGATGCACTCTCTGGTGGACTGTGAATTATTAGCAGACATGGAGTGCTTATGCTGTAACAGTCGTCTTTTTGAACTTAATGCAGATTTGCAGAGCCTGCTGATAATTTTCCAAATAAACCTCAGCTTCCTAGGGAAAAAGAATCACTGTTTCAAGTATGTTGCTTTCTTGAGAAAAATTGTTCATGATTTCCAGGCTAGTTCATCAGCATTCAGTCTAAAAAGAGAGTGACAACACAAAAAAGTGGTTTCAGCAATTTAAAACCATAAGGCGTTTAAGGAAGTGCATGGAACTAATATGTGTTATTTTGTTGATGCTGTATTTTTGGAACTCACCTGTTATTTGGGATAGCTAGTATATGTTTCCACACTGAATTAGTGAAATATTTGGTCTACAGATGAAAAGCAGAAAAACCTATTCACATCCTCCATATCAGGTAAGTAGCTTGGATGCGAGTCATGGCTCTTTCAAGGAACTTAAATTTCCTCATTGCCAATGAAGAAAAATAGGCCAATCAGAGCAGCTATCTTAGAGGCTGAAAGTAAACCCAGACAAAACTGTGAGAGTATCCCCCAAGTAAAGGTGATGACGAAAAAATTCTACTGACATAAAGCTGGGAAAGAATGGCAATTCTTGCCAGAGAGAGTGAGAGCTGTTAATGTGCCTTAAACAAGAGTGCACAAGTCTTCAGGAAAATTCAGTCATAAGGTAGATCTGAACACTCATAATTATCTATCACTGAGCACAAAGGGAACAATGGGGTATCCACACAGAGCTAGAGAGCAGGAAGGTAATCTCCTAAAAGAAAACTGTGATTTTATGGCGATAGTTTTACCAAGTTTGTATCCACCATAAAGGCATTCCATATGTTTATGGGATCAGAACTTCGATGAGTTAGAAGACAGCCAGATGCTTCCAGAGTGAACAGAAACTCCAATTCACATTTTCTCTAACACTGAAAGGTCTTCCTCTTTCCAAGGAGTTCTATCAGTGACTTTGCTGGAAGTTCTTTAGCCTGTGCCCATTGCCTCCTGACCTTTAATTGGCCTTCTCTATGAGAAGTCTGGCTCTGCTGTCTTTGCTTCCCCCTATCAGGTACTCATTCACATGGGCAAGTTCCTCAGAGGCTGCTCTTCTCCAGGCTAAATGACCCACCTCTCAGTGTCTCTTTATAGGAGAGATGTTCCTATTCTTTCGTCATATCCATGGCCCTTCACTGGACTCCCTCCAGTATGGTTGTGTCCTTTTTATAGTGGGTAGCCCAGAACTGGACCCAGCACACCCAATGTGTCTCGCCAAGACAGAGCAGAGGGGAAGGATCACCTCCCTCAACTGACTGGCACTGCTGCTCTTAATGTCCCATTTCTTTTAAAGAATAGAGAGCAATGTTCCCTGTTCTGATGGAAGTGAGATTGTCTCCTTCAGTTAACTATGGGCATATTATTACATGTTGGTTAAGAAAAAAGGACAGACTGGTGGGCTAGGTGCTTTCATGCAGACAGCTTGTGTGCTAACTACTGTTCTTATTAGGCTTTGAATAAATTATCCCTCACTACAGATGAGAACACAGGATGGGAGTCACTTCAGGTCTGTTTACAAAAATCATGAGAAGGCATAAGTTCACCAAAATAAAATGTGCAAATTAGCACTTTTAGTACTCAAATTGTGCACAGAAAGCCACACTGATAATCCGTTAAGTCTTTACAATACTAATAGATCAGATTTGTAAGTCTTGATAATAGTACCAGCAACTATCAGAAGCATTGTGTATTTTAACACAGAGATATTTCCACTTAGCAAGGAATTCTGAATAATAGAAGTGTAGATTTTAAATGCATGTCAGAAGTCAATATTTACCCATTAATAATGCAGGGTCCTTTCTTGAGATGGCAGTTTTTTCCTGTATATCCCTGGGCACACAGACAAATATATCCTCCATCACCAGTCTCTATACATGTTGAATTATTGGTGCAGGGCTTTGCTGAACATGGGTGAATATCTGTTTTAAAAAAACCAAACAGGGCTTGATTAATCTAATGAGAAAGAGTTAGTAAATGGTACACAATACTTCAAATAAAAAATAGCTTTAATAATACTTCATCCTGCATTTTATAAATTCTGATCTATTACCCTCTTTGTTAAAATGGAGTTCAGATTGTTCAACTATTGCAAACAATTTCAGTTTATTTCTCTTTTTCTAGCTCCTGCTTGCAAAATGTGTTTGAATTGCTCCATTCTATAAATAAGTAGTATTAGAAATAAAATATTAGTATGGTACAAGAATTTCTACACAGCCTAGCAGTACTTTCACAGTCTTGGCTTCTCCATGAGCAGAATTCTGATAAAGCAATCAGGAAACAGGAATTCTCTCTGCTCCCTGCCCATATCATTATGTGCTTATGAACAAATGTTGCATAAAAACAGAGATCAGCAATTTACAAAAAAAAAATCTGGTCAAATTTCATCTTTTGGCTGGGCTACATTCAACCCTTACACAACTGTACCAGAACACAAAGATGTATGATGTCTGGACCCAAAGTCACACATCTCATTTTCTTTGCAATTGCCCTGCTGAGCCACTTCCCACTGAAAAGATTACTGAATTTTAAAAGTAATTAAAGCTAAATAAACAAACAAGTGCATATTTTAGCAAGCTACTGCAGCAGCTGCAGAGAAGTGCTGACTGAAAGGTATCTGATGCCTCACACACACACTTTCTAAGAAGATGAAAAGGGATTTAAGGGCATTTATATTTTACTTACTACAGCATAACATAAAATTTAGATGATACCATGAGGTACTGCAAAATTTTAACCACAGAAAACCACAGCCTTAGATTTCAAATACAATCTTCCCTGGATAAAATCTTTCCCTGGATATTTCCTAATGCATTAACCTTTTCCTGTTGCAAGACAACAATTTAGCATGCACTTTGAGTGTAAATTCCAATTTTCACAAGGACCAAAATAACCTTGTATGCTTTTTGGAGCAGTCTTTTTTGCCACCTATTTTCACAGACTCTAAAGGCAGCTAAAAAAGCGTGTACTTTGTACTTGAAAGTTTCTGAAATATGTATATATACATATGAATGAGTATGTGTATATGTCCACTACTGTCAATAATTTATGTCAGGTGTTTAATTTTAAAACACATCTTTAAAAGGTGTTGTACCAGGTTCTTTTATAACATAATATGTAAATAGCCTCAACCAGAATAGTTTTCTCTATTTTATTTTACCTCTCAAAAGGACAACCACCAAGTGGTAACTGAGATGAAAATGCAAAAACAGGATGTTACATTTCTACATATGAGTGGCCTCAATCACATTACCCACAATCAATAGTTGCATCAAACTAAGTTGTCCTTCTGCAGTACGTGAAGTAATCACTGAGGGCTTTTATGAGGAAGATATGCTCAGTAGTAGTTTGTCACAGGACAATTTTCAGCCCCTGTCTCATGCATTCTTGGCACAGGCATTAGAGACTCCACTGTACTCTCTGATGAGTTTACCAACATGTGGCCTTGGCAAAGCAGTCCAGTGACAAGTAGGACAATTTACTCCCAGCTCACACTGTATGTTGCCTTTTTAGCCAAATAGAGGAGAGGATTCCAGCAGGAGGACATGGACCTGTTAACACGACTGTGTAGGCACAGCCAGGGCTGACAAGCTGACAGATCTGATTTAGCAAAGTGGATCAAACACTCTGACTGGGCTGTCATTTTTTTCCTGGAAACAAATTGACTAAATTGATTTTTCCTTTGTTATGGTCAGTGTTTGATGTGGTTCCTGTACTGTGCAGTGTATATCAGCTGCAGAAGGAAGCTCTGTGCTGCGCAGCCTGGTTCCAGGGGTTCACACACTGGATTTCAAGGCTGTGTTTCCACAAGATGAGAAGATCATGATGAATCATGGCATCATGATTCAGCTGGACAGCCTCCACTGCAAATAGGTTAACTAGAACTGTCAACACCAAGACCAACTCACAGATGTCTTTCTTCAAGTGCCTTGTCTGCCCATGTGACTGCAATAATAGTCACAAATGCAACCACTGATACTGCCCTACATGTTTACAGCGGATCAAGCCCAACCCATAACCTGCATGCCTCTAAATTACTAGGAAGGTCATTCTTGACCTGAACTGAGAAACAGGCTGCCCATAATAAAAATAGCTACGCAATCAGAGGCATTGGCAAACCAGCTGGTGATCTAAAACTACTCCAGAAAGGAGCAGTTTTCCATGATCAAAGTCAAGGAGGTCCTATACTAACTTTTCTACAAAAGAGAAGAAGTATCGTCACCAGTCCAAATCAGCTTTTTTCCTCCCTTGCTTAGGAAGCAAATAAACTGCTAAGACTATATCTCTATTTTAGAAATATTTCAGTTGTTTGTTGTGGCCAATGTATTTCAGACCCTCCCACAATTTTCCATTCTAGGTTTTTTCTTCCTGTTTCCTAACCTGATCAAGTTTCATTTAATGATAGCTGTAAATTAACTGTAGCTACCTGTAATGACTTTATACAGGCAGGAAACTGACACCAGCTTCTGGCAGAGGATGATGAGATCAGGGGCTGAGCAATAACCCATTTGATGTTTCAGTGTTTTATTGGGTCAGGATAACAATTTCTATCAACTCTCCAATAACAAGAAGAGGAGGAGGAGGAGCACCCTTCTCTTGATCCCTTATGGCAAACAATGCATTTAGAGTAGGTAAAACCACTGAGATGAAAGACTATCAACATAACATTGCTGCAGATGAAAAATAAAATAGTTATCCTTTTGGCTGAAAATTCTTGGCAGCTCTTCATGGGGATCTAAATTCAAACCGGCAAAGAAGACGCTGAGATGTTGAGAGAAATAATAGCTTCTGCACTTAAGCAAAGGATGCCCTTTTTGGTATTATACGACTATCTTAGTGAGTATGTGTTAAATTAAAGTTTTTTTCATAAAGATGTGGGTTCAATTTTCAATGCATTCTTTTGCATCCTAAGTAGAAATTGCAAGAGGGAAATATTGCAAGGCTCAGAATTGCAAAGATATATTAATACTATGAAATTCAGCTATGCAATTAAAACTTTTAGAAGTTGCTGTGAAGATGCTACCTTTAAAATGTGGAACTTTGTATTCACTGATAAGCAACAGAACTGAGCCTCCTAAGGTGGCAGAGGGCGGATTGTCCTGTGTAGCTTTAGAAAACTCTGACTGTAGATCAGAGAAGGACTCATTCCGCCTCATTAACTCTAATGAGAATCTAGGTTGTCTGTCTCAGGTACAAACACATAGATGAGATGTGTCCAGAATAACATCTCGAGAGCTTAGAGTCACATCTGCACCACAGATATCACCAGTGTTACTACCACAGCTCCTGCAAACACACCAGGGCTGACTTTAAGGAGCCTCTTTCTGCTCATGTATGCAGTCAGTGAGTACAGGCTGCAGAACCTGATGAGTAAATGACTAAATGAGCACCTGAGAACCTTGCACTAAGCTCCATGTCACTGCATGGATGTGACCTGCGTAAAACCTTCTGATTCTTTAACTCATCTTGAAAATCTTATGCAGTTCAAACTGTCATCAATCCTCACTTTGGCTATGCACTGGAGAGCTCAGGCACGCTCTATAAATTATAAGCCATATACCAACAAAAGCCTGAAAGGCATGAAGAGAAAATGAGGCCCTGGACACCTGTCCTCTCGCAGCTGCAGCTACGTGGGTTGAACAGCACATGCTTCTGGATGCTCATGTGGTTTCCTTCCCCTCAGAGCTCTCTGACTGAGAATTTGCATGTGTCAGCCAAAATAAACCATCTCAACAAAGGCAAATTCTTCAGCTTGCTCATACTAAGCTGGCTGATTCTGACTGGCAAAGGGTGAGAGTGCACACAGAGCTGTGCTCACCCCTCAGACCTGAGGGGGAAGTGGCAGCCTGCTCAGGAAGACCTCTTTCTCAGTTATAGTAATGTTACTTCACTGAATCATCACTGGGTTAAGTAAAGGAAAAAATAAGCACAATGTTTCCCTTTCAAGAAGTACTAAGAAAATAGCATATACATATATACATAATGTGCAACATAAATATTTAACATTATTTAATATATACAACTTGTATTTTGATTAGAAGGGCTTACATGACAAGAAGGGAGCAGTTGTTTGTTGGCCTTGTCCCTGATAATTAATGTTTAAAATAGAATGAATTTACGCTTTGCTCACACATATGCCCAATTACAAAAGATACTGCATTGCTTCTGCCTAAATTATCATGGAAGTTTGAGGTTTATGTGCTGCTGCCCAGAATCTCCTCATTATCTGGAGCTAACATTCAGTACTTTAAAATTAGTTCTCCAGGAGGACTTTGTGTGTCTTGAACACCAGATGGGGCTGCTTCCCCTCGCTTGCTCAAGGAGAGAAAAGGATGTGCAAACCTATGTCACAGAGGCTGCCAACCCAACCCTCCTCACAGATGCACTGCCAGGGCTTGGCACAGCTGCCATGCAAGCACCCAGGGAAAGGAACACACTGATTACAAAGCGCACCCTGCCAGCCAGGTTGACACCTGAAAGAGATAAAAGACAGGACAGAAACATAGTTTATTTTTAAAAACCACAATTAAACGGATGCCCCCCTTTTTGATGCACAATAAATAAACTTTTGCATACCAAATTGTACCATTTGAACAAAAGCATACCATCAGTGCTTCTGGGATACTACAAACAGTTTATGTGAAGAAAACCATTTCATTCATCAAGAAAAAAAACCCCAAGTTATCAATGTAAATACTTCATACCGGAAAAAGTAAACTAAACAGGTATCTAAACATCCATACTCTGATTTCAGTTACTGTATCCCTCCTAATAGAGTGCTGTTTCATTACAGATCCATATTTTCAGAGACCAACCCATCTCAGTTTCTATCTCTCATACCAGGACAACAATTATTGAAGCTGACCACTCCTGCACTAATACCCCCGTCTTTTACCTGCATTCACTAGGAAATTCACAGAATCCATTCTCTGGATGGCAGCCAGCTTTACAGTTCACACCTGGAAGAAGTGATTTATAACATTAAACCAGAAAAATCAGCACAAAAAAATCCCACATCATGTCCTATACACATTACTGATGTTTTGAAAGAACCCAGACTGCAAAATGTTCTTTTTCTTTACTCTTCAAGCACATTTTTGCATGGTAAAATTTTGAATTAACCTAATCTGCAACATGTTATAGAATGTTCCTACTGGGGCAAGTGAAATGACATACAGAATTAATCACAAAAGAATGCAAAGTTACTTTAGCACACGAAAAGTGTATGTAAAATCCCTATACACCATTTATAAGGAGCAATGTCAGAGCATATTCATGGATGTCATTTCACGACACGCCATTCCAAATGCATTGTTTCAGAACTACTTAAAACACAAAAGTACTTTTAGTCAGAAAAAAAAAATCCATTTAAAACTACTTAGAATAAAAGCGCTGAATTCATTTCAACCCTATATCGGATAAAAAATAATGACTTTCCTTAAACCATGCATAAATAACGTAAGTTAATGAGAAAAGACCGCAGTCGCAGTTTTTGTTTGTCCGCTCACGCCTTGGCCCCAAGCAATCCTCTGAAAGATCACCGCTAGCCGCTGACACCCCGCGCCAATGGCAGGAGAAACGCGCTCCGTCCGCTGCCAAGGAAAAGCCTCCCGACGACACCAGCATCCCTCCCTGGAGCGAGGGCTGGGGATGCCTTTGACCATCGAGGGACTCCGGTAGGGCTCCTGTCATCGCCGCTGCCCGGCGGCCCCGCCAAACTTTCCCAAGTCGCCTCCCCCCCCGCGACACCGTCCTGGCCTTACCTGGGGCTGCGGGCAGCACGAGGGGCAGCAGGCAGCAGCAGCAGCCGAGGATGCCGGCGGCGCGCAGCCCCATGGCCGGCCCGGGGCCGCTGCGCTCCCCGCGGGGCTCGGCGGACGCGGGGCCGGGAAGGCGGCGCCCCCCACCCGCGGCGCCACGGGCTGGGCGGACGGGGCGGGAGGAGGGAGGGACGGAGGGCGGGGAGGGCTGCCCGCCTCCACCCGCGGCCGGGGAGCTGCCCGCGGGGCCGGGCAGACCCGGCCAGCGCCGCCGTCCCGGCCCGCGCTGCTCCCCGGGGACGGGCGGAGGAGCCGCGCGCCTCCAGCAGCTCCAGCAACTCCAGCAGGTCCAGCACCTTCAGCACCTCAGGTAGCCCCAGCACCTCCAGCAGCTCCAGCAGCCCCAGCACCTTCAGCACCTTCAGCACCTCCAGCAGCTCCAGCAGTTCCAGCAGCTCGGCTCCTGCCGCGGGAGAGGGGAGGAATCCTGTAGGGGCGCGGGAGAAGGGAGGTCTGGGGCGAGGGGGAGTGTTAAGCACGCCTCTGGTCTCGTTAAAACTTAGTCTGGCTGTCCGCAAAGACTTAATTTTGGGGCTTGTCCTCAGAAATCTGAAGAATTCTCAGTCATTCCCATTAGAGCTCCAACACTTTCAGGAAAGACTCAGCGAAGGCAGGGAAATTGTAATATTATTCTGTTTCTGAGGCTTGAGGATTCAAAAAAGACCCCACCAAAACGCCCCAAGGTGTACCTTTAGCAGTCACGGAACAAATCAAGAAAAAACATTCCTTTTACCACGAGGCAGTTTAAATTCTGCATTTTATTGTGTGACTCTGCATTTCTCTTTTATATCTCTTTATTCTTCCTTTGCGCTGTCCCTTGAGGAAATAGACAGGCTATTTCTTATTCTTTGTGTGCCTTCTAGTTTATTGTTTTCTTTTAAAGAAGTTCTGCCTGGTTTTTAGGATTCCTGAGGGCCCTGTTTTTTGCCTGCTGATGCAATGCTTTCTTCCGCCAGACCTCATTTACTAATTTGCCTGTTTTTATGTGAAGCAACTAGAGCTCCTCATACTATGGTGGTAAAACCACAATGGGCTTATTCAAGATTACCTGCTTGAAAATGCACACTGGAAAGCACTCATTAGCTTCAGATTGTCCATTTAGTGGTATTTCAAGACAGTGATGTCATGTAGGTTGTAAAAGTTTGCTGCTAGCAATGCTGCCTTTTAGTTTTAACCAAAAATGTGGGAAGTGAAGGACAGAAGAAGAGTAGAAAATGAGGGTGGGTTAAAAGACAACACTCAGGGAGTGAGGTGTGAGTGGCAGACACTGCTTCTTCAAGACCCTCCAGAAGTTTTGGTATCTGGGATAAACTGCCTATCTGACTCCATAGGCACAGATTGCATCCATACCATTTCTGCTTGTCTTGCTTTCCTTTTACTGAAACATTACTTACTGTTTTGAAAAGATTACTTTGCCTCACAGCTTTTGCTGGAGCTCACCAGACCAAGCCTTGCTGTGGCATTGTCAGTGGCACCCTAGAGAATGTGGAGTGCTAGTGATGACTGCTTAATCCTTTACTCTTGCCCTTCTGTGAGCCTGTGCTTCTCTAGGGTAAATATTAACAGCTCTTTGTTCACTTTGCTTTTATTTTTCGCTATTTGTTCGCACTTAGGTTGGGATAGGCCCAAGGTTGCTTATTCTTCCCTTAGGTAGTAAGTTCTCTGCTTGGTGATGTAGAAGTCCTGCTACTTTAGACCTTTTTTGCATTTTTCAACTGAGAGATAACCTGGGTAGTTAAAAGGGTTCCAAGCATTCTGTGATTTCTGTGATATTCCAATATTACCACGACCAACTAGCAAAGGAAAGCTTTAATCCTTCTGCCTTCTATCCTAGAAATTTCTCCTTGTATTCTTCTTTCTTTAGACCTTAAGAGTAAAGAATCTGTAGAATTTGTAGGCTTTATTCATACTCTCATCTATGTCAAATTATCTTCTCTAATTTGTACTGTAAATAGAGGCTCTGACATAAAATGACACATTTCTTCTATTTTCTGAGATAATTACCGAAGGCCTGCTGTATTGTTCAAAATTGACACCTTACAAAAAATCATTAGGAAAGTCTGCTTCTCACAATGCTATGTGCAATGTTATAATGGCCATTGCAAACTTCCATTTTTGTACTCTCCTTGCTTTTCAGGCTTTTTTAAATAGATGCACTTTAAGCAAAAACTACCTACTTTTTAGAACAACTCTACTTCTTATTCTCTTGTAGGGATGCCTCTTAGATTCCTGGAAACAGGAAAAAACTCAATTTTTCTATCTATTCTACTCTCTTCAACTGTTATCTAAACAAGACTTGCTAATTTTATTTCTAACAGGTCCTAATACTTTTCTTTTAGAGTCTAGTCTATCTGTTGGAACAGAATCTGCCTAGCTACTAACCCAAAAATATTTTCAAAACAGAAACCCAGAATTCTGTAAATCCTGGCTAATTCTCTCCTTCTTCCACCTGAGTAAACCAAGCTGAAAATCATTTTTACTTAGCTGGTTTTCCATTGTCTTCACAATACTTCTTGAAAATTACAGTAACTGGGTTCTGTGTTTCAGCTCTTAGTGATTTTTACTCAGGATAACTTTAATGTTTTTTTTTTTCCTTTTTGGGTCTATCCGTTAGAAATTGGAAAGGAAAGAATCTCATGTAATAGATGTCTAGGTGATCGTCCACTGGATGGAGATCATCCATTCTTCACCTAAAAATTCTTGAGTGATGAGAACACATTGAGAAGCACTGGTCTAGTGATCTCCTAACTGTGATTACTGGGAAACAGAGAGTTTAATGGAAATCTTGGGACATTTCCATTGGAACTTATTTTAGGAATCAAGGGCATCGGGTCACCTAAGAAATTGACAGCAACTATTCAATCCAGAAAACTGTCTTTAAGGATCCTTGTCCAGAAACTAATACAAATCTTCATTTGTTCCAAGAAAATGGCACACAATTATCCTTCATTCTTAGACAGGAATAAGAAACATGTTCAAGGATGGAGATATTGGAAAAGGCAGACTGAGACTGAGAATTTAACTTGGCAAGAACTTCCTTTTGTACATTGAACATAGAATTAGAGTTCTTCAGCCTTCTGCTCAGCAACATGCAAGCAAATTTGCAAAGTCTGAAAATGCAGAAGCAACAAGAAATCCTTGAAGTTATGTCCTGGCTAGGAGTTCTTGTACTCCCAAGGTCCTGTTTGCCTGCTACTCTAATACTTTTTGACTGGAGAGAAGTACAATCACATTTTTATTTCACTGTTGCAAGAATGTGAGGCTGGAGAATCTGCATCATCAAGTGACAAGAAACACAAAGCAATTAATTGGTATTACAGCTCCTGAGGGTCCCTGAAAGCTCTGGCAGCTGGAATCTGAGATACCAGCAACCAAATGAGACCTCACATGAGGGGGTGAAATAACTTTGATTAATTTGGACTACCCTTATACATATTGCAAAGAGTAAGGAAAAAATATCAATTACAGGGCAGTGCCACCGGCCTGGTGCTTTGTGAATTACTGTATCAGAAACTCTTATCTGTGGAAACATTTATCTTTCATCCCTTGAAGTGATCTCATCAGCCATGAATATACAGAGGCATAAAGTTTTAGGGTCTGTTACCTCATTTTACAAGTTTGTACTCAATGACTAGTGCTGTCCATTTAGAAGAAAGCTTATCAGATGCAGCTGGAGCTCTTTGGAACTATTTTTCACTCTTTCTAGAAGGCTGTCCTATCCTTAGGTGTGCTGGCCTACAGACTTGCTGGGTTTGAGCAGGACATCCTCTATTTCCCTTCCTCCTCACCCTTGCCATGTCCCAGAGGCACAGTGGCATTTGTCCCCCCATGCCAGCTTGACTTGTGCTGCCTCTGGCTCCTCAGTGAGCTGACTCAGTGCACTGTGCTGGCAGGTGACTGACAAGAAAAGCGTGAAATTATTTCTGCTGTCACCATACCCTTTTCAAAAACATGTTCCTGTGCTCGCAAAAGACAACAGGTGAATGCCTGCAAACATCAGTGAGGAGACAGGCACCTCGTACCTCGTGTTCTGGCTGTATCATTGCATATACACCAGAGAGCTTTTCTTCACAGAATAGATTTCACTGCACAGAGAAGTTGCAGCTATCACCAGTGACCTAGTGATTGCCAATATATATTTTTTGAGCATGGTAAATTTTCCCCATTGGAATGGTAACCAAAATGTGTAGAGCTAAAATATACTGCAATAATTTACAGGAGTTAAAGCCAAACTTGTTCCCTTGCCTAGGACTGAAAATCCTCACAGCCTCCCCCTCTAACTATTGTCAAAGCAGTAGCTTAGTGCTATCTATCACCCAATTACTATAGCACAGAGAATTCTGCCAGCTGTTTTGGAAAGTACATTACATGAAATCTTGGCTGCTCTGAAGAATGAGGCAAAACTTCGTCACTAGAGCAGCTTTCTACTGTCTGTAGCAGACTTGATAAAAACAATAGATGTGATTTTCCCCTTTCTCTGTGTTAGGGATGTCAGAGATTTTGCCATCCCTGAGATCATAGTCTAGCCCTGCATTGATATTTTAAGGAAATAGACATAAATGTACACATTTGAAATATTCAGTAAGATTCTATATTCAAAGTCTTTGCTCTGTCAGATGCATGAACTTAGCAATTGAAATACAGGGTCAAGAAAATACTACATAAAAAGCAAAGCACGACAACAGAAAAAAACTTTATTTTTCTAGTAGTTTTTCCATCCTACTATTCACAGCATAAAAGATGAGAAACTGGAGGAGCCTAGGCATAAAATAAAATATATTAAAAAAAACCATGATTCTACCACTAATGCAAACAAAAATGAAATCTTATCCTAAGCTCTTACAAAAAAGAATACACGTGTATTTAAAGAAATCTAAGCAAAGGCATTTTTCAAAGATCTGGAAGAGTATCACTGTCATTTTATATAGTAGTAGTGGGGTGCCTCTTCTTGAAGTATAGAATAACATAGTTACAGAATATAGAATAACATGTTCATTAAATGACAGTTGATCCATCATGATGTGTGAAGCCAGAAAAGACAAAAATGCAAAAACTTGTAGTAAACAGAAGTAATGGTCAGTACTGTACTTGGAAGAAAGATTAATTTAGCCTGGGTTTACAAACATTTCCTTCTAACACTGCCATTCATCAGACAGTATGAAAAATTGTCACGAGAGTAGAGGCAAAATAATTAATTAGGTGTCTTTAAGGGAAAGTTAAGTACACTTATGAGGAGAGTAATATAAAACCATCATTGCTTGAAGCAGGCGTTTGGATTAGGTTATCCAAGATGTCCTTTTCAAAGCCATCATTTACGGTCCTGTGATATCTTTTGGTCAGGCAAACATTCCCTTGCAAACTGATGTTAAAAAACCCCTGAATCCTAGGGATTTTTAAAAGGTATTTGACAGCCTGACTGATGTCAATAGTAATTAGGAAGTTTTTATCATAATGTGTCCAGTACATCCAGCATGCTATACCAACCTGGAGATGCAGATAATATTCATCACATCACCTTGTTATGTTTTATTTTCCTGCAGTGTGAAAGATTTGGTGCAGTGAATACAACTGTAGATTCTTAATAGTCAGCCAGGAAACAAAACAGGTTTTTTGGCTTTGTTAGTAGTATTGCATCTTAAAATATATTTTTAAGTACTTGCCTGAAGCCAGAAAAATAATTTTACTTTCTACATAAAACATAACTAGATCTGAGAGTGTGGTTCTGGACAGAGGCTGACTGTGTGTACAAAGGGTAGAAAGCAAGAGAGGGAAAAACATTCTCTCTATTAAGGCATAATGTTCTTATGGTTTTGTGAATTGACTGAATAAATTATTCTGTCTTCTGGCTGGAAGGGGTATTTATAAAGAAAAATCGACAATACACTGTGAGACAGACATATATCAAAATGAATAGCTTAGTTTTATCTTCATGGAGTTGGAGATGATAGAGAGCCATCAAGGATTAAATTTTTGAGAGAGGGGGAAAATTCAACATTGAACCACTGTTCAGGTCTTTTGGAAAATTGTCCTCATCTGAATAATCCAGAAAGAGGAAGCATTGCCATATATATCTGAGTGTGTGTAAAATCTATTTAAATTTAGTCTTTGTAAGAGTTCTTTCTCTATGCTAGCTATAAATGAAGAATGAACAGGAAAAGAAAGACATCTAGGGGAAGTATATAACAGAAAAATAAATGCATCAATAAATATCTTATAAAATTGTCACTTATCAAAACAGAGTAGAGGTACTCTGACAATTTACAGCTTTTACATTCTGAAAACTCCAGTGTGTTCTGATATTAAGAGTTTCAACCTGAACTCTTATACTTGGAGGAGCCTGCTGTTTTTAAAGCTTTGAACTGGCCCTGATGGAGGCTTTAGGTGGCAAAAAATAAATGAAAACTAATCCACATGCCTTTCTAGACTCATTACTGCTGTCAGAACTCTAGTTGTTATTCAGTCTTTGATTTTGTCTTGATCTCAGCTGGATTTTTTGCAAACTACAGAAGCAAGCTGTTATTTTCAGTCTTAGTGCTTTCTCTGATTTTGAGCCATTTTAAGGGAAAGATGTTGCATTTACTTCCATTATATACAAGCTGTAACAGATCCATTGCTGTTATTTATACACCCTCACATATGGGTATGTTCTGCTGATTCCATCACATGCCAAAAACGTTTCCGGTGTTTTTGATTTGTTTTTCTTCTAACAAAGAGATCAGATCATTCCTCTACCCTGTATTGTTTGGCTGGTTGTTTTTTGTTCAGCTTTCTCCAAAATATATGTTTATTTTCTCAAATTTCTGTGGTTTTTTTAAAAAATACATCCACTAATTCTAGAAATCAAGAGAGCTTAACTCTGTCATGGTCCCTTTTCATGGTTTGTTTTTTTTTTTTTTTGTTCTCCCCTCTTATACTGTAAACGTCTCTATGCTGTACAATTCTTTTCTTTTCCAAACTGTTTCTAATTAGTTTTTCTTCTGCTACTTTTTTTTTAATGTGGTGTCTGATTGTTATGGTTTTCATTCCTCTCTCTAATGATATTGTTAAGCTATAAAGTGGAACCTAAACTACATTCTATTTGCATTATTAGGGTTACCTTGCATTTTTTTCTAGGTCTATTTAATCTTTAATTTGTTACAGGATGTTATATAACCATTGCTTGAAAATGATCAATTTTGATGTAATTTCTGCTGTTCTCTGTCAATGCATTTTTTTCCTCCTGGGTAAGGGACACATGAAGAAACTGCCTCAAGAGTATCATTCTACTTGTAAATGTGACGATAAGATTTTATAACAATTGGTGCCATAAAAATAATTATTTGAGAATTAAAAAGAACCCAAACCAGAAGGAATATCTGAGGGGAATAATAAAGCAGAATATGCAGAAGTAGTCCTTATTGCTGTAGCCAGAAGCTCTTTCCCTCAGTCTAGCATCAAGGCCAAGAAAAATAGCGATTGGCAATTTGTCAACCCTTTATACACAAGTAATATCAAGAAAGTAATTTTCACAAAGATATATACAATCTGTTTCCTTTGGTTTATTTCATGTCTCAGCTCTGCACTTCCCAGGAATTTTTTTTTCTTCTTTCTAGCCTTATCTTGAAAGAATTTGTTCATGGTGCCACAATAATATATTTTAAATTGTTAACGGTGGTAAACATTTGCAGTCAGGAAGCCTGAAAATTTTTGCATAGCAAAAAGCATGACTTTTCACCCTGCAATTCCAGTGTCAGATCCAAGATAATCTGTAACTTTGGAAATGCAATTTTCAGTGAAAAATTTTCAGTGAAACAAATTAATTACTTTGGGAATTTTATTCAGTACTTAGTACATATTAATGTAGAATGCTCAGTGATAGGAATTATTTTATAAAGCATGGTTTGAGATTAATGTTTGAAATTAATTAAGCAAGAATGTAATTGTTTTTGTTGTGCCTGAAACACCTCCATTCCTTAGTGGTGAAGATAAAGTGAGGTGGCCAAAGCAAGGCTGAATTAACTGTGGTTTGTTTTTTTCCCCAAATCAGGTCTGACTAATAGGAGTTTTTGCAAATCATATAAAGGTAAATAGCTTGATAAGCAAGAATGAGTTTGCTGAGATCCTGCTTTTGCACTGGTTTCTTATTGGTTCCATTTCACAGAGAGAAAGGCTGAGGCACAGAGAAGTAAAGTAACTATGCAAACTCACAGTTGTGGCTAAGTCAGGTATGCATGATTAGGTCTTCTGCATGCCTCTTTCTTCTTATTATTATTATATTTAATAATAGGAACCTTAATTAGGTTCACCTTTGGAATGAATCACAGGCTGGGAAAGAGGAAGAAAGAAATTAGACATAAAAAGAAAAGAAGCTATTCAGTACAGGTGATGTAAAAAAATTGGAAGAAAATGCAGAATTCCCTTGCATTCTGAATTTCCAATGATGGCTATTGGCAAGGGAAATACTGGTTCTTTGTGTGAGAAGTGGGCACACTTTCAGTTTCCTCAACTAATATGAACTATGGATTTCTGTGCTCATGTTCTAGGAACAGTGATATTTTTATGTCTGTCTTCTATAATCTTTATTGCTGCTAGCATGAACTATGGAAGCTCTACCCTGCTCACTCTTGTAGATCTTCCGTAAACTAATTAAATGTTTCATCTGGATATTTCTTGTGAGTTTGAATGTATGAATAATTATGACATTTCTCTTCCAAGTGCAATAATCCTTAGGTATTTTGTTCAAATGTGTAATTTTCCCACTATTCTCTTCGAATCTTCAAACAGAAATGTGTCATAAATCTTCTGAATCCTGTTCTCTTGCATAATGCAATAACGTTGAATCACTTAGTTTTCTGATTTAGTAATGTTCACCATTACTACCATGTAGATTTTGGTCTAGTCTCCCTGTTATACCTTATGAAATTAAATTTGTAGATGATGGTAAAACAGTGGACACAACAGGGAACTGGAAACATAATAAAGAATCTGTAATATACTACATGCTTGCTGGCTTGCATTTTGCTTACTATAGGTAAAAACCTCCAGTAACAAGGAAGAGAATAAATAGCTCTCCCTTGAACTGCAGCTTTGGAAAACATTGTAGAGCAGTCTGATATGAAAGACAAAATAGTGCTTTCAATTATGTTTTCATAAATGCAGAAAATACTGATTTTTTTCTGATATGAGCAATGTATTTTATTGCTTTTTCATATGCTTGTGTCTGTCTTATGTATTTGTGTTGTTTTTATAGCTGTGTCTTTGAGTATATAAATTTCTTTGTTCAAGGGCTGTCTTTTTACATTGCATTTCAAAAATACCTGTGATGGGCTCATAGGAATTTTGGCAATACTTAGATGATATAACATTTGTGTTGCATTAGAGATCTTGCTACTGCCATCAGGGCTGTAATCTGACTACACAGGGGACTAAAGAAGAAGATAGGTACTTTTACTCAGAAAAAAATGTGAAAGAACACAATAATGAAAGCAGGACAACAAATTAGGACACAACGACAACAAAATGACATGATCACGATGATCCAGGAAAGAGTTCACTATCCCCATGACTCTGAGGGATGGGGCTTTCTTGCTGCTTCAGCATTTGTTTGTGTCTGTTGGAGAAAGTAAGGGAACGTACAAAACTTGTGTACTGTTATATTATTGTATTGCTTTTGAGGCTGAAAAGTCAAGCCCTCAACAGATGGGAAATTATGCAAGAATTAAGACCCACATGCAAACTTAATTTGGCTTTTTGTGATTATGCTTTCTAATTCCATCTGCAATCTCATCATTGCATACTGTGTTTTTTCATGGCACATCTGCCTGATTGAGTGCTCGCTTTTTAAATAGCTTTTCAGTGTTTTATTTACTCGTGTGGCTCCTGTGCTTTACCTCTTGCATTTTTTAAAACCTGTTCTAAAGAGTTGTTGAACTTTTTCTGAGACTTCTCATACTGTTTGTATTAATATCCAACAGCTACAAAGAAGAGAAATAAACGTATTTTCAGAGCATAAAATAAGGCAGTACTAGTACATCCAATTTATATCTGGAGGACAGAGAAACAAAAGAAGTAAAAAAAAGTAAATTGTTCTGTGTTGCCAATGGAAGACATTTTTCAGTACATTTAGCACATTAGACATTCAGATCACATCTCTCAAAGACATGAAAGGCAGTGTGAAAGCACAGCACCTTATCAATTCAGGCTCAAGTGAGGAGAGACCCAGATAATGAGTAGATGTAATTGCCACACATGAATAGTTTGGCTCTAGCGACTTGCCTGGCATTGTCATCAGTATCATGAAGAGAGGCACGGCAGAACATAATTCTGCAGAAATTTTCAGCAGAGGTCAGTCTTTCTCCTCCTGCTCCCCTCTGTACAGAGCTTCTGACCTGTGGCCTGTGGACTGGGCACCTTTCACAGCACAGCCGTGCCTTGTTTTCACAACATACTGTTTGTTCCATTACACTGAGCCCTGATTCCTGTTGCAATTAAAGTGCATGACATTTATGTAAACTTTCCACCATAAAAAGCCATGCAAGTGGGTTGAAAAAAGATTGCAGAGAGAAGTGGAAAGAGTGCATTGCCAATGTTTTGTGAGCTTCATAATACTTTAAAAGTAGCGTGCAGCTAATATTCTGACTTTTGCTGGGTTTTTTTTGTGACTTTTTTGTTTTTGAATCAGAAACAGGAGCAGAATATCCCATAATGTGGTATCAGCCTGGTGTCTTCATGGTTTGCCTGCATGTTGGCAGCAATTACAGCTACTTCACAGAACTCTGCAGCTTGAAGCTGGTGAGGTAACCCCCAGTCATGGCAGATGGTCAGTGTTGATGAAGCAATGAGAGCCTTTGCTTAGGAGTTTTACACATTTTTGCTGAGAGCATGTGAATGGTGAGACATGAATTTTTAATTCCATTCCAGGCATAGTTCTTGCTGTTTCTCCTTAAGATCAATTCTTTCTGCTCCATGTTTCCAGCATTTCCTCATTACAGTATTTTATAGCTCAGTCTCTGTTATGCTTCCTGGATTTCTCCCATCAGTGTTCCTTTAGAAACATTCCCACTTTCTCCTTTCCTAGAATTTGTGCTGTTCCTCTCCTTCAGTCCTCACACTTCGCCACTGCTCTCTGGGCAGCTGAGCCTCTCCAATTACTTCTCCTCTCACTCCCCATGGCTTTCTCCTGTTCCTTCCTGTTTCACCTAAGTGGTTCTTCATCTGTAAATCTGCATCCTGCACTATTTCACCACAGGGTCCCTTCCCACAGTCTGCTTGCCCTTCCAGTCCCACTTCACCAGTATCTGGGACTATCATAAAATCCAGGACCCTTCTTGTTTCTTCTCATTTGTTCACACTCTGAAAACATCTACTCATTGGCTTTGAGCCATCTTTTTCTTCTACAGGAAAGATGAGAAGGGACTCATTGTCAAGGCATGTGGGGATAGGGGTAATGTCTTAAACTGAAAGAGAGTAGACTCAGATTAAATGTAAGGAAGAATTCTTTACTGTGAGGGTAATAAGGCACTGGCATGGGTTTCCCCGAGAAGTGGATGCTGCATCCCTAGGAATATTCAAGGTCTGTTGGATGGGGTTTTGAGCAATGAAGTCTAGTGGAAGTTGTCCCCACCCCTGGCAGGGGTATTATGGTTGGATGATCCTTAAGGTCTCTCCCAACCCTTTATCATTTTATGATTCCGTGATTCTGCTCATTATCTTAAACTCATCTTCTCATCAACTGGTCTTGGGTTTCCTCTTGATCCAGCTCCTATCTCTGGAGTTTGCTTACCTTTTTCAGACTATCGCAGTCTCATCATCCCCTTGGGGAACACTGCACTCCAGTCTCTGGCCTGCAACATGTGCAGAATAAAAATACCTGTTGATGTCTTACCTTGTAAACATTAAGAATTTTATGTTGAGATGTGCAAATGACAATTTTTTTGGGGATTATAGCTTATTTGGAAAAGAAAAGATATTCATAAGTAAAAAGGAATCATGCTCTGAAGAAAACTGCAGCATGTATAAACTGCATGTCCTGCTCTTTACCATGGGGATAGGGAAAAGTGTGGGAAATTTGTTTAAATTTTTTAATAATTACCATAATTTTGGCCCATGTCCATGTCAACCCTATCCTGAATCTTGGAAACATTTCATGAATTTTGGCTAACAGTAATTATGTAAACTTCAAGAAAAGAATTTCTTCATCCAGATGTCTGGCACACACAATTCCAGCTGGAATAGCTGTAAACTTGATTAAGTTCTCATCTGTCTGAAAGCAAAGCCCTATGAGAGAAGGTACCTTGCAGTATGAAATATGGGTGATTCAGAAACAGTCGTATCAGAAGCTGTGGAGAGTGGCAGGGTGGGTGTGAGCCTATAGCACCCCAAGAGTAGAAGATGAAGTTTCAGCAAAGAGTTGTTACAGAGTAGGGAAAAGAATGGAAATGAGAACTGTGAGGAAGGAGAAAAATAAGGCTGGAGCAGTGAGGAAAGCACAGGACAGGCATAGCTGGAAGAAAGCAGTGTTCAAGAGACATACCACAATCCTCATAGAACTCCCTCATCCAGCTGTCCTACTGAATCACCACATTGCCCAGGTATTCCATCACGAGACTTGGCCTGGCCATCCCCACTTTATTCCCATTGTTTCTTGCTAATATCTAGTAATATACAGGAGGAGATCATTAGTGTTTCCTGGGAGTTGCTTTTGCTCCCGAGCCCTTGTCAACCCACTGAGGTCATGGACCTGTGCATGTGCATGTCCCTGGGCAGGCACACAGGCCCAGTGCTTCCCCAAGAGGTGCCATGCCCAACGCAGATTGGGAAGGACGCTTGACTCAGTCTTGCAGAAGCTCAGAGACACGTTCCTGCTCGTGCTGTGTTTCTGTCACACACCGTGGAGCAATGGGAGTCAGCAGGAGTGGGATGACCCATTTGTTTGGTTGCCATGACAATGTTACCCAGTACAGAATGCTGCTCTGAGCAGCCCTGCAGCTTGGCTGCTGTGGGATGATGATACTCTGAAAAAATAACGTCAGAGAGTTGGCCATTGTCATTTCACTGCACTGCATTGACCTCTGAAAGATGAAAGGTGCAGCTCAGTAACAGAGGTCTGCTTGTAGAGTACAGCGTTTGTTTGAAAAGAAGGTTATGTTTCTTTTCTGAAGAGACTTTGGATGAACAAGATGGGGATTTATTTATTCTTTTGAATTTCTAATGAGGGTAATTTAATTTCTAATGCTGCAAAAAAAAAAAAAAAAAAAAAAAAAAAAAAAAAAAAAAAAAAACCAAACCGAAACAAAAAAACCTAAGGAAATCAATACTGTCTTACAGATGTGGGGACAGAACTGTATTCACATTGCAGCAGAAAGAATACTTTCTCTGGATTGGAAGCTGCTGAGATCTATAAGTGAATATGCATTGGAAACATGTATAGATATGCCTGAGGTCTGATTTAGTATGGTAGATAAAGACTGTTCTTGTATTTGACACAGATGAAATTGGCAGCTCTTGTTCTCCCTACCATGAGCAACTACCTCAGCTGGTGTAGAAAGGAAAAAATACTTCACCACCAGCTAATTTTCACACAGAGATAACTTTCTTTAAAGAAATACTGGTTTCTCAAATACAAATCACACAAGGTATATGCCTTTAAAGGTTTTACTGAGTCTTTAAGGCATTTCCATATGCCTTACTTAATGTTGCAGCTTGCTACAAGACAAAAATGTCTTTTTTTCTTTAAATTTGTACTTTGTCATAGAAGGGCTTATGATATTGTTATTATTATTATGATTATTATTAAGGATGAGAATAATACTTTGTATTGCTGTGGAACTTAGGAGTTCAGAACAAGATTCTTATACCAGGCTCTGTACATACTAGTCTACTTTTATTAAAACAACTATACTAATTCTTTTCAAAATATGTGTTAGTGAACAAGAGAGATATAATGTATCCCTCTAGATCCGATGTAATTTATTTCTATTCTTCAGGAGATTTGGGAATATACATCCGTTCCTGTTACAGGGAGGAATGTACTTTGCAAAGCTCTATTCTCTTGACAAGAGCAGCTCTTAGCAACAGGTGATTTCCCTATGTAACACTGTTTATTTGCTGTTAACAAATTTGTTTCTCCTTGGAATTTTTGTTCAAATTGGCTCAAAAACAATGTCAAAGCAAAGTGTTGCATACACATGTATGTAAGAGAAGAAATAATGAAGACTTTCATTTGGGGTTCTCCTTAGTCTACATGAATATTTTTACTTACCAGTTTGACTTGCTTTTCAAGAATGAAGAGCTCCTCCCCCTTTCAATGGAATTTGTTCTGAAGGAATTTTCTAATTTGGCTAGGGAAATTAGGGGAAAAGGGAAAGTATCTGGCTGGACAGAGGGAGATTACTGGAGTTCTTCTTGATTATTTTTCCAGGTTAAACTTGTTTAATATTTTTAGCAATGATATTGGCACAGAAATTAGGTGATGAGAAGACCCCTCATGTTGCAATTGGACAAGATCAGATCTCCTTAAAAGAAAATAACACAGGAGGAAGCAAGTGGATTAATAGCAGGTCAAATGAGACAGAGCTAAATTAAGTGGCATGTAAGTTGGTTCATTTGAATACCTGGATTTTAAAAGTCAGGAGGCCATCCGTGGGAAATGACTGGGGAAAGACCAGACCACACTGTAGTAGTTGCTCTGTTACTGATTGCTGTTGCCAGCAACACACACTTGCTGACAAAAGCAATCCATGAATGGGCACTGCAAAATCTTCTTAATCTGAAGCGTCCCCACAACACAATCACTTATTTGCATACAGTGACCCAGAGAAGTGATTGATGTGTGAATCAGAGGGAGGGAAATGGTGAGACCTGGGGAATAACCAGTGTGATGAGAAGAGGCTGCTGAACTCAACCCAGGACTGAGAGCAGCTGCTCTCTATAAATGTGTCACTGAGGTCAGAACAGAGTTACCTGTACAGAGGATAAAGTCAGCGCCAAGTCAGATTGGTTTGAACTGGTCGTTAATTAAATTTGGCTGGAAATTGGAAGACTGTTTACAAAAGAGCATTGAATAGCCTTTTACAAGAAGTATCAAGGACAGCTAAAACATATACCACGGATGGGGTAAAACCACTGTTTTGAAATTGTTAGTTTGGTCAATACTGACCATATGATTTGTCTTACAGAGATAACACTTTCTCCTGTTAGTCTTGTCAAGTGAAAGACAATCTATTTCTAATGCAAATCCTGCAGTTCAAGGAAATGTTATGTCTGTTTCCATTTTAAGACTTCTTTCTTGTTACTCTGGCAATTACCAAGTGCCTATACTAGTAGTTTCCAAGTACTTAGAAGCAGAAAATCTCTCTCATTCTTTCTTTTTTAAGGCTGCTGTAGAAAATAGTTAATTAATTCGTTTATGTCTACACGTATAGGATGAGTGAGAATGACTTGTTTATGTATAAATAAATGACTGAAGGGAAACTAAATAATTTTAAATGAGTGCGACATTTGGAAAATTTTCTGAGACTCATGGTTAATTTTTTTTCCAAGAGCTGCTTCTAAAATGTCATCTCATTTGAGCTCACACATTCACAAGCCTCCACATTTTAACAGTTTCCTGGGACAGCCATCATGAGAGGTCGCTGCAGGACAGAGATGAACTGTGGGGTTTCCAGTTTTCTCTTGTGATGGGTTTGCCCCTTTGCCCCTGGGAATCCAGATTAGAGCTACTGTCTCTGAGGTGAATGCAGTCTGGAACTTGTCTCTTTCAGTATTTGCTTCCTTCATGCTCTTACTCTTAGGATGTGAAGTACTTTTGGTGTATTCTTTCAAAGCAGTGAGACCTTAAACTGTTACATGTTGCATGGATATCAAGAACAAACTAGACAATAGAGTTTGATTTCCTGTGTGGTTTCTTCAGATGAAAGTCCAGGCTTACACACAGACAGCTCAGTAACAGATGTCGTCTCTTGAAATTTAGGCTGGTGGGTGTAAGAATCAATGACAAAAAATGTACAATATCTGAAAAAAACCAGGTACTCAAGAGCATCAAATAAATATTTACATGCAAATTTGAAAACAAAATCCGATGATTAATTAAACATAAATTGTTTTGTCAGAGTCATTCTGGTAGCATTTTTTATTTACAGGGAACTGCTGAAAATAAACACATTTCTGAAGCACCTCAGAAACATTTTTTTTCCTTCTGATCTGTGCAGATGTTAGACTCCTGATGAGTCCTGCTTGGGAGAAGTGGGAAATCAAATTAAGCCCTTTAACAGGATGTATAACAGCTTTATGAAGAGACCTTACATTGGCCAGTTGTCTGAGAAGGCTTTGCCTGGGCTTCGTCCTGGAGTGATGTCTCAACGACCGAAATGTTTCAGAATTCAAATAAACCTGATTTTAATGGAACATGGACGAAACCGGTTTCTTTAAAACAGAGGAACCTGGAAATGAGTGGGTAGGAATGAATGCAGATATCTACACCCTTTGTATGTCTAAAAACAAAGATAAAACAGCAGGGGAGAGAAACAAAGGATCTGCCAGAAAATCTGTAGTGTCCACTCAATAACAGGATGTTAAAAACCTGTTCAGAGAACACAGAGTGATTTCAGAGATGGTAGAAACTTTTTCTGCATCACTGTTCAAGGCAGAAGAAATGAGGGATATTCCTGTTGAAAACTCGTTCTTTATGGGGGACTCATCAAGTGAAGTGATTCTGAAGGGATGCTGGAAGTGACTGAAAAAATGAACAGTCATACATCCCCAGGACCAGGGTGTATTCACTCATGGGATCCAAAGGAAATCAAGAATCAAATAGCTGAATTACTGATCATGGTGTATGCCCTTTTACTTAAATTGCATCTGTATCTGAGGACTCAGGGGTGACATTAAGTCTGTCTTCAAAGAAGAGAAATGAAGAGAAAATTAGTAGAAACTATAATAAAGAGTTGAATTAATGGGTATGTGATACATTTGATTTAATTGGCAAGAATCAACCTTGGTTCTTTTTGTGAAGAAATCAGTATGGGGTTTTTTCATAAAGTGAAGTTCTTTACTGCAAATCTTTTACAGGTTTTTCTAGAATTCAATAGAAAAATGGATAAGGATGATGTGATTGATAAACCCTTAGATTTTCAGAATGCTTTTGATAGTCTTTCAATTTTGCTACAACTTTGCATGTGTGATGTAGGAGACACAGCAGGGAGCAAAATGAACCATTGCCTTACCATGGCTATGCTAATGTTCTTCTGATCTTGCCAAGATTACTCCAGCCCAGTCTATCCTTGTAGGTACCTGATAACTTCAGTAGTTGGTTTCCAACAAAACAGAGTATTTCTGAGTTGCAACAAACACAAAGCAATCCCTTCTGGTCCTGGGTTACTTATTACTACCATCTGAGAGTCCCAGATTTCCAATCTCTGTTCTTCTAAATAGTTTCTCAGTCTATGCATGAGTTGAGGGCTCACTGCTCAGAGAAGGACTCTTCCTCTTGTGCCACAGAAAACCCTCTTCCAATAGTAAACCTCTGCCCTGACAAGCAGCAATCTTCTGCTTTCTACAGTGGCCAACCTCACCCAGTTAGTCCCTTCATGGAACATGATTTAAAACAAGAAAGAGCAGCCACAGGGATCTTGTCCATCACAGCTGTGAGCAAATGTGAACATTTCTGCTGGCAAGAAACCTCATTAGCAGGAAAGCTTTGGAAAAACTTGACACCAAGTCACTCAAGTGGAAGCATCCTTAGTGGGCTCAGAGTCAGGTAGGCTGTTGAGATATCAACTCAACTTCATCCTGGCATAACAGATGTTGTTTAAGAAAGCCGGCAAAGAGACAATGTGAATTGTTCAGGGAGACCAGAGAGGGACATTATGCCACACTGGTCAATGACAGATGAATGTCCTGTAGTAACCGTGATCAAATAAAAAGTTGTTATTCTTTCTAATTTACATTCAAGGCCTGAGAGCTTGAGAATTTGACAGCTACTGCAAGGTGCCCTCTGTGGAGCAGATATTGTGGTGGCAAGGGGTTTATCCCTCTATGGCCTCAACAGAAATCTACCTGATTTTATGTCCCATTTATGCCTTTCTGACATCTGAAAAGTAGTTGATTTCAGATGACAGGAGCTGGATTGATGATTATTACAGTCATTTCTCAGCACTGTAATTTTTGTCATCTTTACTTCAGCTATTCTCTTGCTATCTACTGAGTGTCATTGGAACACTAAGACACAGTAATTTTCATCATTCACCCCTTCAATTCACACCAGTTTTTTTCTCTTACTTCTATGGGCTGGACAATATAAATGTTTACATTGTTTTGCAAATTTTATTTCACAGTTTTAGTTTTGTCTATAAGTTGATGATATTATTTAGATATTTACAGATGTTTTAATCTGAAAAGCAATCTAAATCCCAATCCATTACTGAGTTTAAAATAAAAATAGCTGAATCAGGCTGGAGATTCATAGTGTCTGTTAGTATAAGCAGCAGAGTAGTCATTACCATGTGGTGACACATACTCTCCTCATCTTGCAGCAATGTGCGCCTCAGAGATTTCATGAGGGGTATAGCTGTGCAGAACAGAATATGGGGCAGGAGATCATCAACCAGAGGTGCAGCTGTGCAGATCTCCCCACATGCCAGAGGACCATGTTTTTCCTGTTTCATCTCCTGTCTGCTGTGTGATGGCCAGAGATGTGGCTTAAGATATTCAAGAGATAAAAATGGCTAAAAAACATAGATGGTGTAAGTTGGTGGAATAAAATATAACTATTTTCTCATCATTGTACTGGAAATATTTTGGCCAGAGCTAAAAATGTAGCCATATATCTCTTTAAATGTGTGCTATGACTTTTAAGATTGGATTTTGGTGTTGCTGGGTTTTTTAATATACTATGTATGTAAAAGCCCCTGCTACTTTCTGTTTTTTTTTAAAAAAACACAAAGAAACCATAGGTTTTAAACTAGTGTAAATTATCTCCCTCAAATTTTATGGTTATTAATTAGCTGATTTATACAGCACAAGGCTTGGGCTCATGTTCTTTGAAATTCGGTGATGGATAGCTCCACAGAAAACATCAAATATAAACAAGAAAACCTTAACCTTCAAAAGTGAAAAATAAATAATCTGAAAAACCTACAGGCAAAAACTGAAGGAAATGGAGCTTGATCAATGCAAAGGTGTGATTTATTAAAATCTTGGAGAAAGTTCAGGGACAATAAACACTTATGCCATTGAAACATAGGAACACATCAAAGATATTATTATTATCCTTCTGTCCTAACGAGAGATGCCATAAGAAATCAGAGTGAATGGTTTTCCAATAAAAATAATTAAAAGGATAAATATGTAAGATTTATAAATAGAAATATGCAAAGGATACATTTGCTCACTCTAGTGGAAAATGACATTTTAGGAGAAAAGTTCATATGTATCTTACAAAAAGTTTGCAGAAACACTGAACAGCCTCCCAGCCTTACTGTCCCAGACCATGAAGGAGGTAACTCATGCTGATGCAGAACCTGAGTGCATTTAGCCACAAACTGCACGGCAGAGCTGCTGTCTGTAATGTTGGGGTTTGCCTTCTCTATTGATAAGGACAGTTCATGTCACATATCTGAGTTTTTCAACTCCTTTATCAGCTCTACTCCTATTTCCGAGTAGTCAAGGGCATAGATGCGTCTGGGATTTCTAGTGGAAGGCAAGGAATTTTGTAAATGAGTTTCTGGATAAGTCCAATCTACACACAGCTCCTGCCCCATGGAAAACACATTTCTTTCCTTGTTGTTATTATAGCTTTCCTTGAAAGAACTCAGAATTACTGATTATGAACTAAACTTACAGCCTGGATTGATATTCTTCTAGGAGCATGTAGAGCTCTTTAGGAACAAATGATGCAAAATTCACCCTTATTCCAAAAATTAAAACAACTTTTACTAGAAGATATATCTTGGAATTCATGTCAGTGGGCTTATGGTTTCATATACTGGGCACATTTCTTTGCTAATTACCAAGAAGATATTCTAATGCAAATAAAGTTTTCAATTCAAAGAGAAAATTGAGTTTTAAGTAGAAGGTGAGCCCTGGTTTATTACTGGAAGAATTCATGCAGCCAAACCTAGGTATTTTCATTGTCTGCCTTTAAAAAGAGAAGGAATCCCTTTGTATTTCCATGCACACAATGTGGTCACGTAAAGGCAAAAAGCGAATAAAGGGCATTTTGCTTCATTTATACATCCTTGTGTGCTTGGCTATCTGCTGTGAAATATCCTTTGCTTTTAGTAGGAAGCCACAGGTACTGAACTGATTGGTACAGTTTCTTTATGAGAACTCACTGCAAGTTGGGGAACACTTTCTATTTCACAGCGGGTCTGTCTTTTAATTTGAGTAGCTATTGCACTGTGGCTGGAGGAAGGAATAGTGAACTTTTGATTTCAGTCAGCTTTCTCGAGGTACACACAGAGGAGCACACAGATAAAGGGACAAAGAAAGGGAAAAGCTGTAATTGCAATGCTCCGGAGGCTGGATGGCAGCAAGTTCTGCCTTAGCTCTGCTGGAGCAGGATGCAAGCAAAGGACAATGCCACGCCTTATGTCTGCTGTTCCTGCTGGTGAGAAGAGCAAGGGACCAGCTTGGCTACACCATCTCTGCTGTGAAAATCTGGTTAGGCACCATTTTTTCACCTCAGGACATGTATGGTAGCCCTGTTCTTTTCAGCCCTGACCCAGCATATTGACTCAGTGTCATCACCCACTGACTCAGCATCATCACCCCGTGGTGGATCTTTGAAGGCTCAAGAGAGCCACTGGACCTCTGCTGTGAGACCTGTGCAGACAGACAGGTGAAAGAGTAAAGGAAGGTCAGTGCTGCTTCGGGGATACCTCCCTGAAGATGCTGGGTGGGTAGGGCTGGATTTTCTTTATGTGACAGCATGGTCTTTTTAAGAGGAAGAGGGCTCTCACCTCATGACAGCAACTGCTGGAAGGGCATTGGCACTGCAATTTTGCACTGCATGCACAATGTTTCTAAATGCTAAATGCACTGCATGCTTTTCTCATTTTGTGTTCTCAGTTGCTTTGTTCCTTTCTTTCTCAGGAGGGAACTCAAGACTGCCTGAGAGATGTCTTACCAAACTGACTGTGGTAGTTTATCTGGTTTGGAAACAGGACCAAAGAGCAAACTTCACATCCAGGGATGTGGCCAAGGAAGGCTGAGATTCAGAGTAGTGCTGGGTTTGTTTTTCTTTTCTTCCTGTGATTTTCTTGCATCTATGAAGAATTTCAGAAGACTGATTTAGGGCAAGTGGAGGCTCTTTGCAAAGTACCAGTAATGCATCCCTATATTCTGTGCTGACCTGTGGGGGATTGCAACAAGATTGTCTTCAGTGAAATAAATACCCCTACGGAGCATATTAAAAAAAAAAAAAAAAAAAAAAAAAAAAAAAAAAAAAAAAGTAGATTGGCTTCTGCAAAACAACTCCAGAAATGAAGAATAAAAACATAAATAACTTATGGCTTGCTCTTCTTCTTAAGAAAAAAAAAAGAAAAGGAGGGGAAAAAGAGGGACCTTCCGCAACACTAAAAGCTTGGATGAGGCAGAGATTCAGTTCTTGCTTCTACCTTTTAATAAATACACAATGCTATTGAGGATATTGGCTCTCTTTCCTGAGGAAATCCAGCATGCTCTTAACAATTCCTGTACTTTTCCAGACAGACCTCAAAATTACATGGCTAAAAATATAATATCCTTCTTTCCATACATGCAGATGGTACAAATAAGTAACCCTTTGAGATCAGATTGTTTAAAGATGGCTGAAATTGTCAAATGAATAATTTTTGGTGGAAAAGATGGGTTTCTACTAAGCAGAAATATCCCCTCTCAGAAATTTCTTATTTTCATTATAAATCTGAAAAGAGACCACAACCAGAGAAAATTCTTGCCAAGTTTTGAAATTTTTTGTTTTGCCATCATTTGTAAATGTGTAGAGAAGATCAAAATGGTCTGTAGTAACTCTTCTGCCTTTAGCTAACACTATAACACATTTACTAAAAATTTTTTTACAAATTGATAAGACAATTTCAGTCATTCTATAGAAATAAATTATTTTGATTCAATATCCCAACAAATAATTTGTGTCATCCAAGTATGAGAGGATATCATCATCTCACATCTGCAACAAATAACAGTTTAGGAGAGGAGAAAATTATAATCCTTTACTACAAAAGGTCATTTTTAGCCTTCTTACCATATGCACATTATCCATGTGGAATTCCCTGTTGTTTTAAAAGGCAACTTGGTTGGCCTACTGCTGAGGTAATACCTTTAGTTACATTTCCTGTTACGGTTTATCCAAGGGTTTATTCAACCCCATTACCTAGAATACTTACACAAGTTATAGTTTAAAAAAGCCAAAGCCTTAAGATAATATATAGTATTATAGGCTTTCATTAAATCTCACTGAAAAGAGCGGGCTGTTATAACCACAAGGCTTTGAGCTGCATTGAAAAACATACTGTGATCCTGCTACAAACAATGGCTTCCTCCACCACAAATGTATGCCTCTTAGCGCACACAGTGACCCCTGCAGTGGCACACAGAGATGCACAGAGCCAGGTTCGAGAAGCCAACTACCATCACAGGAAGAGCTGCTCCATGCCAAGGCACTACAGCTCCAAAGCTGCTTGGGCTGCCATGGAATCTCAAAAGGATTTTTGCGGTCAGTTGGCTGTAGGATGTCCACACACGAGAGCAGCCAAGCCAGAGAGAGGGCTGCTGCAAGACCTACATTTTAGTCTAATCCATTCCTTTGAGATTGGCCAGGAGCAGGACACTAAAAGTCCTACATGTCAGGCTTAATGCTGACTGAAAAGGGTATCAAAAAGTTATTAAAGGTAAATTTTTCTCTTTGGTCCTTCTGGGTGTAGAAACAACACTTTTCACGTGCTTAATAAAGCAGTGGTCAGGCATCAACGAAACAAATTACTCCATCACCATTCCTTTTCTAAAATTTATCCCTCAATTATTTCACTTTGAACTACCCAAATAGTAATAAAAGTAAATATAAAATAGGAATTATTGTATAATATATATATATATTATTGTATGATAGGCTTATTGTATTTTTCATTATATAATTTAGTAAATTTTTTTTTTCAGTACATATTAATTTGTCCTGTAGAAGACTTTTTGAACAGACAAACTAACTCTACATCAGGACACAGAAGTCAGATAGCTTCATACTGTGTGTTTGTGATGTTCTTAAAATAGAAAGCTTTGTAAATACCTTTGATAATTAACAAATGAAATATTAATTGCACATATCCTTAGTGGGAGACACTGAGGATGGTGAAGTTGAATTCCTCTCTCATGCTTTACAATTTTTTTAGCTTTGCAGAAAACCAGATGTGCTGAGATTGGGTCTACACAGAGTTAGCAGACTTTATACTATATCTCTCTGTATAAAGTTTTGTGTTTAATGCAAGCATAGGATTTTGCATGTATGCAACTTATTTCAGGATTTCCTGCTGCCCTCTCCTATGACCTGGAGCTACTTTGTGCTATGCAAGGACTAAGGGAGGAAAAGAGTCCTAGGGGGGACAACTAATGGCAGGAAGGGAGGGAATAGAAGAACCTGATGGACACATTTCATTCCTCCTTTAGCCTATGACCTAACATACTGCTAAATGAAGGAAGAACATCCGTAATTCTTCAGCTGACTTATGAATTGAGAGAAATGTGTGCCATAGTTTATACAAGGCCTGGCTGACCTTGCACATTCACACAAAGCTTCCCCAGAGTCAACTCCCACAGCTTGGACAGATAAAGACCATCTGTAAGACAGATGTGACAAAATGATATTTTAGCTGTAGTTCAGGATGCTTTTACAGCTTCTATGGAAAACCACTGCTCTGAGTACCTCCTTTCTTCTCTCTTCTTTTAACCTGTGTTGGAGGCAGGATTTGAGAGTTCAGTGTGTCCTGGGAGTGACCAAGCCTAGGCTGTGGTGAGCAAGAGGAGCAATGGGAAGAGGAGTTATGGGGGTTTACTGGGTTTGATGCTCACTTTCTAACTGTATTTTTAGAAGCATATTTCCACTGTAGTAGAGATCAGTAATGTATCTAGAGGAGACCTCATATTTTTATGTCTTCAAATGTCATATTTTCATCACTTCAGATCTGGTCCCAAATTCCTGACAAAATTCTTAAATCTTCAGCAGTCACTGTCTTGGACATCACATGTGGGCTAGATTTCTCAGTAGGTATATGAAGTTCTGGCAGATATCACAGCCTGTCCTTCCTAGTAAATTCCTTTGCAGCATTTTTAGCCCTTGATCTATATATTACATGCTGGGAAATCGTAATACTTTCTGTGTGCTACTACACTCTGTGCTACTGTGAACACTTTACACCAGTTCTGTTTCATGCCTTTGGGCTGAATGATAACTAGGTGGATTAAATCTTCTTTTCCACTTCCTTTACCCCCTCTCTGTTACCAGTCTCCTTTGCTTTCATATTCCCTCCTTCCCCAGCACTTTTCATGTCTTCTTCTCAGTTCCTACAGCAGTTCCTCCATTTTTCAATTATCACCTGCAGCAAAGGTCAGAAAGAAGCACATAAGTGTGCCTGAAACTATGTGCAGGAAACATGTTCCTTTTCAAATAAGAGGCTCTCTGGAGAAGAATCATAGAGGTAATAGGAGTTTTGGTTTTGGGTTTGTTTTTTTTTTTAATCCACTTTTTTTTTTTTTTTTTTTTTAAGGAGGTTTCTTTATGTTTAGAGAAGGCCAGATTAATTTGCATGCTGGTATAAATGGTAGATTCATTTGCATGTTGGTGTAAGTAATAATAAATTAGCTGCCTAAATCCCTGGTTCCTATTCTTCTGAGAAAGTAAGAGACAAGCTCATTAACATTTTATGCAGCCTCTGGATAGAAACAATGTATCCAGAGTCAATGAACAGCTCCTAGATTTCAATATTGAACTCTTTGGCTGCCTAAAAATAAACCAGGTTCCTCAAGGCATGATACAGAAGAAAAATTGCTATGACAAGGGATTCCTTTGGGTTCAGATCACCATAAAATAGCCATTCTCATGAGCATAAGTAATTCCCTTTATGCCCTTGCAAATAGCCTGAGTTATGGCCATGATGGAGTAAAATGTGGTTGCTAATATACTTAGGGTGCAAAAATCTACAGCCTGGACACTGACAGATCCTGGAGCTATTTGGGACTTTTTAACCTGTTGTGCTTTTTTTCTGGTTTGTTGTTGATGTCATTTTTGTTTTATTTTGGTTAATTTCTTTTATTTGGTTGGTTATTTTTTAATGACTCCTAATTATAAACAACATTCCATTTGATAACAGCAATTCCTAGCCCAGGTCTGATTATGCCCTCAGCAGTTTCCAGGAGTCATGATTTTCTTATTATTGTCCTATGAAGAAGAGTTGCCAGTGTTGCAACCACTCCTGATCACTAGAATCTCTTTCACACAGGCAACTGCAGCTCCTACCTCACTTCTGTCTATCTCATTCAATATTCCTCCGAGTTTCTCACATTTGCTGGTGAGAGAAGTTTTCTAGAAACACTCCAAAAATATCCAGAAGGAGCTGCATTCTCCAGTCTTGGCTATTGAAGTCATTTAGCATTGTATTTTTGTCGTTTTCAATCACATGATTCTTCCTTGATTATTTTTCTGTCTTTTGGCACAAAATTTGAGCATCTGGTCCTCTTTTGAGAAGTTTCTTGAATTTTTATTTCAGTTAGATTTCTACTTTCATGTCCATCTACTCCCTTCCCTTCTGCTAACCATCCTATCCTTTGCCTGCCTCTTAGTCTTTGCTTTTCTTTTGATGTTTTACATATCCCTGAGGATTCTCTCTCTTGTGCTCCAGCTGGGATTTTCATCTTCACACAGATCCCTTGCAGAAATGTGGCTTCATACTGTCCTTTACACAATCTTTCTGCAATTGAAGTATTTATACACATAAGCACATTTGTGAACATGTTGTAAAATTACTGCTGATTCCAAAAGCAGCTTTTGCAAAACCATAAGGCCCTGCTGGCAGAAAAAGTGTCCTCAGAAGTGAGTAACATTGTTATGTAGCAAATGCTTTTTTTTCCATGCAACTTTTCTTTTTTTTTTTTTCTGTTAAATGTGAAAGGTTATATATGTGAGTATGAGCAAGTGCAATAGTTTCTCCTCCAGAGCTATAAATAGAAACAGATAAAACTGTCTTTTCATCTATCCAAGAGCAAATCTGATTTAACCAATTCACAGAATAAAAAAGCAGTCAAGATAATCTACTAAGATACAGACTGATCTGAGCATTTCGTGATAAAACTGATTAGACCACACTCAAAACTTTTGTCTGAACACTTGGACACATCTCTGCTATCTTTATTTTAGATTTTTTTGTGCAATGCCTCTGAAACATAAAAGTTCTGTCTCTGTGGAAGAGCAGTATGTATGTTTGTTTGCTAGCAGTCTGCCCTAAGCAGTCCACAAAATTTCTGATAGTTTACAGAAGGGGAAAAAAAAGTAAGTCTGCAATTCACAGCAAATCACCTTACAATCTCATATCTAAATGTCCATAAAACAAATACCAAAATTGTTTTCTAGGGAGAAAACAAGAGAAGCCAGAAGCTCTGATTCTAGCATGTACTTCAGAATTGCAATATCAGCTTTGCCTGAACACCATTCTGTGAAAGTGTTTGCACTATGTAAATGCATTTAAATCACCTATTCTGCATAGAATTGGTTACAAAATCACAATGATCAATAAAGCCATATTCTCATTCTGACTCACAACCTAAAGGTGATAAAGCTACAGGCAGGATTGCAGGGGGGTATCTAGTCCATTACCCTGCAGCAAGGGAGAAACAGGAAAACCTAATCTGTTCTCATAGATGGTTTTTCAATATTAAAAAGCTGTAACTGTGGGGAGCCCATGTTCTCTCAAGGTAAGCTATTTTGTGGTTAATTATCACCACCATTAGAGCGTTTTCCCAAATGCCTATCCCAAATCTCCTTTGATAAAATTTAGCCTCATTACTGCTTCTGCTGTTCATTGTAGATGCAAGTAAAAATCTATTCTCTTTCCACCAATGCATTCCATATAAAAAGTTTTTCCATTCTAAGGTCGTATTTTCTAAGCCTCTCTATATTTTTGTTACAGGCAGTGATTTGCCTGAGCATTTATACATTAAAAACAAGTTTGGATAAGACCTTCTGCAAATTTGGAAACCGAGAGATAAAATCTTTCATGCGAGGTTTAATCCAAGTTGGCTGCACAGTAAATGTTAGAAGTGCCTTGTGATTCTTCACATAAATCTTGCCTAGAACAGGAATAAAACCTTATAAATATCATGCTTGTAAACAGATTTCTTCCTGGATGAAAAGCAAGCAGATCCACAATTATAAAAATATAATACATCACAGGTAGACTGACTTCAGCCTCTATCATTCTTCTGGTCATTAAAATTGTAATAAGCTGAAAATTAAAGCTTTACTAAAACAATTTACTGAACAATTAGTACTTGGGTGTGGCCAAAAGTGCTCATGAGGGAACATTGAGCCCTCCTCCAGTCAAGAAAGGAGATGTAAGAGGCAGTGAGTGGTTGTAGCTGCTGATTTTACCCTTTGGCAGGAACTCAGGTTCAAACAGGGAAACAGCCTGCTGTGCTGCTGATGCCACTGTTCGCCACTGCCCACCTGCATCCACTGAGTCCCCATTCCCTGGTGCATAACACTGGCAACAGATAGTCTTGCCAAACTGCTGTTGAGTAAGATTCCCTTCTGCCAAACAGCAAAAAAGTGGATTATTGTTATGCCAAGGCAGGGCCTTGCTGGGGATGGGTTCAGACCACAGCACGAAGTGGTGATTCACATGGAAGCTCACAAATCCTAAAAGGTGCAGCTCACAGGATTGATTGCCTGGCAGTGAGAGCTGACAAAAGGAGCAGTGTCTGAGAATGAAGGCGTTGCCCTCCCAGCAGAACCTTTCCAGCCAATCACAATCCCTATCTCACACAGATATAGTGACATTTTCCACCTGTCTTAAACAGAAAAGATAGGTCCCACTGTTTCTCTTGTTTTTAGATCATTCACACTACAATGAGAAATTTATTCACCTGAAAAGGATTAATCTCAGTTTCCCACAGTACTCAGAAAAAACACTTTTTTCCCCTCACAACTTGCCAATCAGGAATGCTACAAAACATTACAAAATTTATTGTGAGTAAGAGTTGTGGAACATGACCAAAAAGATTCCAGTGAAGTATCCAAGCAGAGGTGCACTGACAACAAAACATGTGACAAGGCAAAATGGCCTTACAGTATGGATGATCAGACCTGGGCTAAGCTGTGCCCAAACTTTGCACTAACATTTAGACTGCACTTAGCAAATAGAGCCATACCCCAACTTTGTCAGGCTAGTAGTAGATGGAGAGAAATGCCCAAATTCTACCAGTCCAGGTTAAAAACTTGTGTATGATTAAGTAAAGGTTTAGCTGATGCTTGAGCCTTTTCTGGAGAGGATGCGTGACTTTCACACCAAGCAGTGGAGCAGGGGACTTCTCTATGTCCAGCAGAAAAGGCAGAATGAAAGGCAAGGACAATGAGACAAGCACATTTGTCAGTAAGTGAGCGCTCTTAAAGGAAACAGTTCTGCCCTGTAACACCCACAATAATTACCATGGTGAAAAGGTGAGACAGTTGATGTGCTGAGATACATCTATGAATACTTTCTTTGTCTTTGAAAGAGGAGCTGTTTTGCATCCTCTGTTTATTCACAGGCTACTCCAATGAATCCTTCCTCAAGCTTGGGCTGCTGTCCCTAGAAGAGCACAAAAAGTGTTGGGAATTCTGGTCGCATGGAAACAATTCAGTTTGTTACACTGACTAGTTACAAATTTGTAATTAAACTATAAATAGGAAGTATATTTGCAAATGCAGTAGCCACCTGGTCAGGCTATTTTCAAACCCAGCCACTTAGACTGAGGTCAGGTTTAACAATGTTCATAGAAATTTATAAGTAGATAGAAAAAAGCAAACTGCGCCCTTTGGGGGAAACAGAACACCTCATTGGCAAGTGGCAAGATAAGAAATCAGCATTTTCAAGACTAGAAAAATATCTTATAGACAGAGATCTTTATTTATGGAGTTTCTTTACTTCAGCAGAGCTTTGGATATGAATATAAGAACCAAAGTGATTCATGAACAGTTTCTAAAGGACCACATATAGCTTCAGACCCTGGCTGAACATGGACAGAGGTCTGCTGTGCTTAAGAATTCAGCTGCTCAGGATACTTACAGATATGAGCTTTGAGTTGATGGATTATTTTTCTTCATTCTCCACTTCAAGATGCTTGATTGAGTCTTCAGTTAGAAGCCCTTGTGTAGTTCATTTATGAAACATGAAGAAAGACTCAGAAAATGCTTGTGGTTAATAGAAACAGTTTGGCTTTCACAAATCAGATAGAGTGGGTTTTATAAAAGGGTGTCCACTTGGAGTATTTCTGTCAGACAAGAACAATTTTTAAGCTTACATGTTTAAGGCATTATGTGAACACTATGCACTGTTGAACACTGTTAATTTGACTTGTTCCCTGGCACTAATATTTGGTTGAAGTAAACAATTCAGTAATGATAGTGTTTATTGTATATTCTCTGAACAGCTGTTTATGCTCCTCACCACACTGTTCTAAAGCAACAGCTGGTATTAAAGAGGTCTGGCACCCATAAGGGACAAAAATGGAATCAGCCAGACTCAATTGCCCAAATTAAAACAGTCTTAGGGGATTTCAAGATATGGAAGCTGGGATTGCCTGTTAGGACATAAGTGGCTTAGTGAAAGGAGGGAAGAAAAGAGTGAATCAAGCCAGAACAGGCTAATCACAAGCTGAGGTTCTGCCACTGAGAAGGAGAAAATACAACACAACTCCTTTCTTGCATGCTTTGTCACCCAGGTAGATCAGGCAGACCACATATGAAAGTAAAGCCCTGAACATGTAATGAAACTGGATCAGTTCTCAAAGCAGCAGCAAAGTAAGCCTTCTTGCCCTGGCCAAACATATGGGTAATTAAATTCTGAAAGCCCAGTAGTTTCAGTTGCATTTGAAGTACATGATGCTTTCAGGAGACATCTTTTTGATTAGAAGTCACAGTTCTTAAAAAACTTTAACTTGTCTGTTAAGTCCCACCATCTAGGAATAGCTGTCCTACTAAATGTTCTGGCTCTACTAGCATTAGCTTTCACCATCAAGGTTTGTTTATTATCTTAAAGAGATGAGAAATATCTTTATGAAGTTACTCTCCAGCTGGGTTTGCATTCCTAAATCACTTACGCATCAGAAAAACTACTTTTCACCCATTTTTAAAGTATAAATTTAATTACTCAAATGGCACTACAGAAAAGAAAAAAAAAAAAAAAAAAGATTTCTCCGGGTGGGGTATCCTACAGAGATAGGAAATGAAAATTTTTACATCCATTTTTTCCTTCCATTCTGTCATCTCTCTGGGACAAAGCTCATCATCTTAACACCAGTACCATGGTGACCTGAAACCTGACTGAGCAGCTGGAGCTGATCCCTTTCAGACAAGGCTCTGGAGACACAGAAAGTGTGGCCTGCAGCTAGAATCCATCATCATTCTGCAGAGGTGTTCAAAAGAAAAGATCCACACCCAGTTGCCTAGTTGCAACAGAGCTTTTGTTATTTCCCTGACTGCATAATTCGGTAAAAGAATAGCATTTAAAAATGGATTCTTGTATCTCAGAGTACAAATCATTTTGCTCCTAGAGAAGGTCTATTTATGGATAATGAATTATTAACTAGTACATTTTCATACGTTTGATACTTTAGCTCACTTTATTCCAGCTACAGTTCGTACTCTCAGCATCTGAGTCCTCAAGGTGCCAATCTGAAACATCGTGTGCCTACCTGCCTGATTTGCATGTACCATCTGATAATTAACAGTGCTTTTGGCTTGTTGTCATGGTTGACTTCTGTTGCCTCCATTTGCAAAATACTCAGATAAACTCTGCACGCGGAAATTACGTTTGAAATAGACAAACCTGCCTTTTGTGATGTATTGGTCTTTACTTGTTTTGGAATTATTTTTGTTTTCTATATGGGAAAAAAGAATGTAGAAACAACAATCATTTTGTGTCTCAAATTAATGGCAATGCAGGTGACCAACAATTTCTAAAGATAATAATTCTGTAACAGAACTCTTCCTGAGTACAGAAACATGAGGTATTCAAAGTTATGAATTTGCCTAAAGCAATAAATACTTTGCAAAGAGACCCTTATTACCAATGCTCCTCACAGATTTTCCTCAGTATATACACTGTGCCTTCTGGATAAAGACTGCTTTTTAATTTTGGGGCCAGCTGTACCATCACAATATACTAGAAGCAAAGGAGACAATTTTGTATGCAAAACCAAGAAAAAATTGGTTTCATCTAAAAGTGAATAAAAATCTTTCTAAATTGTGCTGTTTTGCCATACAGAATATGACTTTTTTTTTTCCTGCCAGTAATAAATTGTTGAAACACCCAGCAAAGGAGGAACAGATAAAAATACAAGATATGCACAAGAAAAAAGTCTTATTCCAAATGACATCCTGAAATAAATCTCTTTGTGTGAGTGGAAAGCTAGAATTGAATTTAATAGATTTGCTTTTACAAAAATCTAATAGCCAAAATCCCTAGGTATGGTATCACCCCAGCTCACAGAGATGGATGGTATCTACTAGTTTATAACACCAAATTTCTGTGGGTTTTGTGTCCAAAAGCAGGCACTGTTTTTCTCATAGGTCAGCTATCATAAATCCTCAAGAGCTCAGCCAAGTGCAAGAACTTGTGGTCTTGATCATTATGTGATCCTGCCACAGTGGTAATTAACTCTCAAATGGAGACCATGTAGTACAGAACAGTGTCTAACCATCAACTTCTCTGGAGGAGAAGCTCACCTTCCACTGTGACTCATCACCTACAAGCTGCATATCCCAGAAGACATTACCTTCCTACTCTTTTTAAGAAACTGACTTCTTAAAGGCCTTTAGCTCTCTTACTATTTCTTCAGTTCCTTCTCTTTTTGTGGAACTCACAGTTTGAAATGAACTACTCATGAGAGGCAAATTGTGCTTACCTTAGGGGAGTCAGGATGCTGAGATTCCACAAAGCAGGAAACATGTTCCCTTCACAGAATTAACAAAGTTATTCTGAGAACCTGGAGACTGATTTTTAATTTTGAGCTTAGTTGTACCATTATGAGATGCTAGCAGCAAAGGAAACAGGCTTCGAATGTCTCAATAAATCAGCAGTTTGGGAGACGGGCATAAACCCCAGCAAACCCTGAGGCACGTACTTGTGAGTAGGCTCACATTTTCCTGTGTGCCCTAGGATATTGATCAGTGTCTATTTTCTCCACAGCAAGGCAAGGAAGATCCAGTTAAAAGAACATATATGTTTTTAAAGAATTTGAAAGTATTGAGGGGAGGCTTTATATAGGCCAATATTTGCATTAAATGAAGACAGAGTTTACGTATGTCCCAGATTAAAGATGTACAATGGAGGCACAGTGTGAGAACTTGGCTCAAACCTGCCTCATTCTTCAAGTGCCCATTTTTATTACCTTACCCAAAAAGACCCCAAACAACACTGCTGACCCTTTCTTGGAAAACTAGGAATGTGATCTTTTTGTTCCAATAATAAGAACCACGTGTCTCTCAAAGATTGGTTTGGTTTCAGATGTACTAACAGTGAACATTGTTACAGAAGAAACTCTAAATTACATGCTGCTGTGGGAACTCTGGTGCCATAAATGTGTACAGTTTCACCCCATTACCCTAGCAGAAAATCTAGCCTACTGTGTTTCTTATGTCATCAACTAAAAAGACAAGCCACTTAGAGAAAAATCAGACTACCTTTTAAGCCACTGCCTGTCTCACAGGCTGACATACTGCCTGTAGGCATGGTAATTACCATACTTTTTCTTATTTTATTGTCCATATAGGACTCAACTATCCAGACAACATGGGAACAGGGATAATTGACTTCAAGTATAAATTGTGACAAGCAAAGAATTTGATTTTATACTGGAGCTTTTGAGGGTTTATAAGGAGAGAATAAGAAAATTATGAGTAAGTATAAGAAACACAGCAGAAAAGGTATTATGCTAAATTGCTTTCAATTTCAAGTCATGGAGTAAGATTCCAGAGCTGCATTAACCAATTAAAGTCAATGGGACTCTGTTCAGAAGAGGTCTTCTCGATCTTTTACAGGTATATACCCATACTTACAACCCTCTGTCCTGAAGAAAGGTTCAATGCAAGCACAAACCTGGTGTGATCAAAATCAGCACAAAGAGGACATTTTAATATATTGGTTATCTATCCTACTCATTGACGCTGCTGTACACAACAACGACACAAAGACACCAAATTCAGAAGGCCGAAAACGACTCCTTTGTTTTTGGGATGTGTCTCCCTTATATACTATGCTACACAAACCAATTTGATTGGTGAAACAAAGACCAACCTCTTCAATCACATTGGTCAGACCAGAGGGACATCAAGAGGAAGTCCCTCCTAGGGAAAGAATGTAAACAGAGTTTACAGTTACAAAAACATGTCTCTTGTTTACAGAAAATTCCCTGGGAAAGGAATTCCAGAAAACCAAAACATCTCATGCACGAACAAAGGCTACAACTTGTGATGCTACCTACTGTTGTTCAGAATTGGACCAATTATTATTATTGGATTTTGGTAACGTAAAATAAGAACGTAACACATTTTGGGCATGGCAAGATGCAATATTTCTATTCTAAAAAATGGCAGTGTGGCACGATTCTTCTCATCCAGTGGTATCTGCATTAATGGTAATCTGGGTACAGTTGAAAACATAATAACATTTACATCATAAAGAAAAGAGAAAATAGAAAAAGACAAAAGGGATTTTTCTTTGAGGGGCTTTGGATGGATATTCAGAATAAAAAGCTCTAAAGGAACACTACTTGACTAAATGGTATTAAAGGGACTCTATTAAATCTTCTCTTCCTCCCTTAGACTTTGTATTGGGTTTGTGTGGCCAGGTTTTTGTTGTGAGGGGGGCTACAGGGGTGGTTTCTATGAGAATGTGCTGGAAGTTTCCCCTGTGTCCTACAGAGCTAATACCAGCAGGCTCCAAATTGGAGATGAACAGCTCTGCAGACGCCAGGGTCAGTGGAGAAGGTGCCCAGCTGACATTCCCCTGCTTCAGGTGATATTCCCCTGGAGCACATGGTGAGGCAGCTATGCCCCTGTAGCCCACAGAGGTCCATAGGGGAGCAGAGATGCACCAGCAGCCCATGGAGGACCCCATGCTGGAGCAGTTGGATGCCCAAAGGAGGCTGTGAACCCATGGGGAGAGGAGTCTACGGTGGAGCAGGTTTGCTGGTAGGACTGGTGACCCCATGGGTGACCCATACTGGAGCAGCCGGTTCCTGGAGGATTGCTTCCCATGGAAGAGTAACTCACACTGTAGCAGCTTGTCAAGGACAGCTGGCCATGAAAAGGACTTGCTTGCAGAAGTTCATGGAAGACTCTGTCCCATGGGAGGGACCCCTTGCTGGAGCAGGGAAAGAGTAGTGAGGAGTCCTAATCCTCTCCATGAGCAGGAAAGGGCAGCAGAGTCAATGTGATGAACGGAGTGCAGCTCCCATTCCTGTCCCTCTCTGTCCCCGGTGTCAAGAAGGCAGAGAATCAGGAGTGAAGCCTGATTCACGCAGCCTGGGAAGAAGGGAGTGGTAGAGGGAAGGTGATTTAGGATTTAGTTTTTTATTTCTTTGTATCTAATTTTGATTTGATTGATAAAAAATTAATTTTTCCCCCCCCAAATTGAGTCTATATTGATGAGTGATCTGTTCCCATCATTACCTCAACTCATAAACCTTTTCTTATATTTTCTCTCTCTTGTTTATCTCATGAGTGATGGAGGGTCTACTGTGGGCATTTGGCACCCAGCCAGCATCAATTCATCACAGACCTCCATAAATACCAGCAGAGAAGCACACACAAAGTTCTTCTCCACAAGGACTGGCTGATGAGAGCAGGAATTCAAGAAACAACAGCTTAATTCCAGCCAGTCAGAAAATCTGGAAAGCTTCTGGGCGCTAACACAGTTGCCAGCTAACCAAAAAAAAAAACAACAACAAAAAAAAAAAAAACAAACCAAAAAAAAACAAAAAAAAAAAAACAACAAAAAAAAAACCACCAAAAAAACCAAAAAAAAAAAACACAAAACAAAACCCAAAAAACAAAACAAAACAAAACAAAACAAAAAACAAAACAAAAAAAAAAAAAAACCAAAACAAAACAAAAAAAAAACCTGGGCAAAGTGTCAGCATTTGGTAAAACAAAGGCACTTGGTGCCTTGTCCTGAAAAGGGTCATTCATCTGTAACAAACCACTGACATTCAGCTCTTTTGTCATGCCAGTTGGCTCTGGGCAGAACTTCCAAGCAGATGCTGGCTTTCCCTCCAAGTCTTACAGACCCTGCAGTCTGCTGTCCATCAGAAAAGGGAACAAAGCACGGGCAGGAGTGGGCCAGCCCTTGGCTGGTAGGCGGAGCTGGTGCCAGCCAACCTGCCCTGCAGCAGCACTGTGCTCACAAGGGCAGCCAGTGCCCATGTGGTCCCTCAGATTTGAGCACGGCTCTGTCACTCAGCATCAGCTCCTGTTTCATCAGTCATCTCAATTTCAGGGATAGTTTGGCATCATCTCCCAGCCAGACATTGTGAAACTCATTCCTTCTCTCAGAAACAATTTACCCCCACCATGGAAACAATTGAATTAAGTTCTCTCCAGCTTTGCCAGAAATCCAGATTTCTAAACTGAAGTTGCACTCAAGAAATCCTGCCTATCTCTGTGTATTGAATCTTTTCTTTATGGAAGCAGAAGCTGGAAGGTAGGCAAGAATATGAGTAAGAACAACAAAGTAGATTCAGCAACCTTTTCTCAGAAGTGAATCCTACCCTATATCAATTATATAACAATGGCTCAGTTTTGCTGTCAAAAACATTGTCAGTCTGTGAATAAGATTCTCTAAAGCAAGACCACGTAAGATTAAAAAAGCTAGAATCAGAGGAATGATTTGGGAATTGTCAGTAACTCAAAGTCTTTAGAGATGAATGCTAACATGAAAAGCTGTAAGAACCTGAGGAGAGGAGAAAAGAAAGACCGAAAAAAGCTCAGTGAAAATAGAAGCTTGGCAAAAATAACTATCAGCCTATTTTGAGTAACATAGTTCTTCCCCAATTATTTCCTTAAAGTTTACCTGTCCATCTAAGACTTGTCTGTAATGCCTGTAGTGATGTGGAAGGGGTTAACCTGTGGATGTTGAACTGGTGGCATGCTTTTCCCAGCATTCCACTATAACTGATAAGAAATAAATATTTTTGAGCATTCAAAAATTGTGTAAAATTCTGTCTTGAAGGTGCATCAATAAAGTAACCCAGGGAGCTGAGCCTTATATTTCCTATGATCTGAAACTGCTTTTAGGCTATCTCAAATGTGGAGTTATGTCGGTTTCCTTTCTTGACAGTTTGCCTCAGGGAGCCAATTAAACTTTTGAGAATGAGAGCTAGGCTCAAATTCTGCCTTATGCATCATTTGCAGACTTGTTATCCAAGCTGTTACTCCTGTATGTTTATAATTTTTTTCCAGGCTGATGCATTAGCTGGAAATATCCACCTGGGTCTCTAACCTAGGTTCAGTTTGCAAAATGAAAAGAAAAATATTTTTTTTCTTATAAACTGTACAAATTGGGTTTGCAGTTGTCACATAACTGTGATCATGGAAATGTTTAAAAATTAGTTTTGCTTTCATTACTCTCTAACTGTAAGAATTGTTTCTCCCTCACTATATTTCTTTCAAGACCTGAGCTGGGTTTGTAGACATCAAAGCCCACAACATCCTTCCACCAGTGTCAGAGGCTGCTGGAGTGTGTATCAAAACCAAAGAAGTTGTTCTTGTACTCAATCTGATATACAGTGAGACCTGAGTAATCTGTACTCTTAAGAATTTCCTCATTGCTACATCTATCTTAACTTGATGCAAACTGTGCATAAAAGGAATCCAGCACTGATTATGTTAGAATAAATCAGATCTGGTAGAGTACTTTTTAGTTTCATGCTGGAATTTAAAGGTTTTTCTTTATTTCTTATGGTAATTTGCCAAAAAAGCTGTTTACTACAAGGTGGCCATTTGACAGATTGAGCTGAACAGTGCCAAAAATACACTAAACAAAAAACAAGACCCACAAAATGTTGGCAACATTGATCTTCGTCTTCATTTCCAGAAGTTTCCTTTTCAGGGATTTCATTTCTCCATTCATAAATGTTTTTCTCTTGGCACTTTTATGGAAAATTTAGCAAGATACTAGTTTCTCACAAAATGCTTGTACAAATTCAGGGAGGGTGAAATTCCTTCCCAAAGCATTTGGAATGGAAGAGAACCCCAAGGCAGGAGTACTGAGGAGAGCTCTCTCTGCATGAAAACCTGCTCTCCCATGGAAGGGAGTCTCAGGGTGATGATGCTGTCTGACTCCAGCACTACAGAGGCTTGAGGTCTTGAGTCTGATTCCCTTCTGGGAGGGAACGAGAGGGTAAGAAAATGCAGTGTTCCTCCTGCTGGCCTGAAACATATGTGGAGTCTATCAGGAGCTAATGCAGCATAAATATCATATGGTCAAGGCTCATCTATTGTTATCTCTTTGAGGCAGACAGCAAAGCCAGCAGAATGGATGGCTGCATTTATGGCAACATTCAGTTCAGATACAAACACCACCTCCTAACATTTTTTTTAGTGCTACAGATCAAGGAAATGGTTTGCATTCCCCACTGTCACACACAGGGCTCACTTGTCTTCAGCGAGGCTTAAGCAGCACACAGTGTTCAGCACCAGTACACAAATGGACCTCACATTTCACTTTTGCAGTAAGGAGTTTGAATTTCAGTGGTTTATGCAGAGAATAATATAAAACAGGACTGTAGTCTGCTGTAGTCTGCTACATCCCTATTAGGTGGGCAAGCTTGCTGCACTGCAACTATAAACTACCAGAAACCTTAAAGCCAACCTTCATCCTGTATATTATTGCACCCCAGGAAGTTCCAATGATGAGCTGAAGATGAATTTTGACTGGTATATTTACCATGAGGGGTGGGAACAGAGAAGTTCCACTGGCTATTTGGCAAGATTACATATTTATCTGCAGGATTTTGGTATTTCTGTCTATTTACTAAGTTGGAATCACATCATGCCACATTGCCTTATTATGAGTTTTTTTCCCACCAGATCTGAAGTCCTACACAATACCATAGAAGGATAAAACTGAATAAGAAATTTATGTGATTAATAAGTAACTAAGGGCAGAAAATATAATTAATGTCAATCACAATGAATTCATAGCATCCAGAACCTGTCAAATCTGATACATTCTCAAGAGAACAAATATAGTTGGTGAATGCAATGGTGTCACTGTAACTGAGATTTCTGTACAGTTCATGGACAAGATAGCATACAGTATTCAGAATAAGAAAGGAGAACAGAAACTGGAGAGCCTGTGAAATGGATTTAGAAGGGGCAAGACATCTGGCATGGAAAATTAATTATGAAAGGGAAGTCATCATCAAATCTCTGCTCCAAGTGGTCTCCTATCCTCCTTTAATTAAATCATGGAAACTGAAGATAATGTGCATCAAATTTAAGTTATGTTAAGCTGTCCTGTCTTCCTCGGTGTAGTACCATGGATTAGACAATCTGACACAAATTTTATACTCCTGAAACAACATCACAGCAAGTAACTGATGGCACAGTGATGCTAGAACAGTGGACCTTGCCAGGCTGTGCTGTAAGACCACACAACAGTTTCTCAGGTGTCCTTGCTGCAGTGGCACTTTTGAGCTGTGGACACAGTTTACAGCACTGATGCAGCCTAGCTGGAGACCTCCAGATCCTGCTGATCAAAATCTACTGCCACTTCTGGCTATTATTGACTCATCTCTCTCTCTGCCAGTATTCAATACCTGATCACAGGAACTGTAAAATTATTTTTTTTTAAAGAGAAATGTCTGTGCCCAATTTCCCAGTCTGTCAATATGATGATTGTGAATTTCAAGCTCCTTTATTCCTTTTATACTATTTTATCGTCCTGTCAACTTTCTAGTCCTGGTCTCTAATTTTTACACCTACATCCAGTGAGTACTTTTCCTAAAGGAGTTTGCTGCTACTTTATGATTCTGAAAGGAAAGCACATTTAGAAAAAACATCTCTTTAAAACTGAAAAACAGCTGTTTGAAGCTTATGTATCTGCTAGGCTGTAGATGCAGGTTCTCTAGAGCAAATAGCAGCTCGGGATCCTCTTGAGATTAATGAGATTTTTTTTTTCTTTATTGTGAAGACAGATTAGTCTTAAAATCCCCATATTATGATTGAGTTCTGCATTATTTTCCTCACAGTCTTTCCAGAAACATGAAAGATGACAGAATAATATAGACAGGCTGGTGTGAATTGTGCAAATAGAGGAACCATATTGGCATATCGGAAAAATAAAAACATAACTAAACAAAACCTTTAATTTCACCAAGGAAGATTTTTAAATGACAGAGGAGAGGAATTTGAGTCAGCTACTTCAGAGCAGAATCCTTTAACCTATTTTTTTTTTAAAGTATTAATTCTTTTTTCTTTAGCACCAGAAATGCTAACTTATTGCAGATTTGGGAAACAAAAATGTCTTTGGTACAAAATTTTCAGATTAATTTTACTTGGAAATTTTGGTGAAAATAAACCAAGGAAACAAACTTGTGCTGAATGTAACAGCAAAAAAAATTCATGTAATCTCATTTTCTTACCAGAATGAATCAAATTATTCATTTGCTTTGGGAAAATGCAATTAAAAATACACAACCAGACACTCCTCTAAATCTTGAGAAGAACCTGTAAGAAGTGTAAATCTATCAAAAGAGTTTGCAAGCAGTAAAATCCTTCAAATGCATTTGGCTCATTTATTTATCGCTTTTAGGGATCTGGAGGTGATGCATAATACTAGAATTTTTTATCTAAGAAGGTCTAAAAGGGATCATTCTAACTCCACCAAATACAAATAAAATATTACTGGTGTCTAATCCACACAGAGAAGCACGGTGCCAGATCATTAGCATTTCATTTAGTGAAAGTAATGCCTAAATCTGCAGACCCTCTGGAGAAATCCATCTGTTCTCATTAATCAGGGCGTCTGTTTTGGCAACTAGCTATTAACAAGAATTCTGTAGTCTAGATGGAAAATCCAAAAGACTTTTCTTTATGAATGTGATATGAGGTACCTTGTTTCATCCTTAGGAGATTTTTTTTTTTTTTTAAATCCTCTCTCTTCTTTCCTGTCCCCCTGCCCTGTCAAACCCACACCTGCAAGTGCTTTACTGAATCAGTGCCTCATCTGTCTCCATCACAGTGGAATCACACAGATTCCATCTGGGTGATGAGAAGATGGATGTTTAAGCATCCTTCATCAGACACATCAGCCTTGAATGACTGATCTGTGCCTTCACCACCCGTGCAGGCACACACACTGGTGCTGGCATGGAGCTGAGCTGTAGTGTCTGCAGCCAGGCTGGCAGGAAAAGTCTGCAACGTTGCTAAAGAATTCCTTAAAGTCCAATAGCTATAGTGACACAGAATATTATTTTATTTTGTATTTTATTGAGACAAAGTCAGTCTAACACACTAAATACCAGCTGGAAACAAATAACCTTTTCTTTTTTCTTTTGAGGGCCATGTTATTAAGAATGTCTTGATTTTAACTGGTTAAAACTTTAAAGAATTAAATAATTCATTGTGTGATCTTTACATCATGATGTACATGAACAAATTTCCACCCACTTGTCATCAAGTTCTGTGAGGAGAAATGATGTTTTAGCTGTTAAGAAAAACTCCTAGTTTAATTCTATTAAATGTAAAATGATCATTATCACAGGTATGTGGAAACAAAAGCAATTACACCCTCTTTCCACTTTCCCAGCAATAAAATCAAGAGAAAAGAAAAAAAAATCTTGTGAAATCTAGTCTCTGCTTTCATATGAAATGTAAATTACTCATGAAGAAAAAAGAGCTGATGCATTAAATTGAAATATAAAACTGTTTCCCCCACCTCCAATTATTTTTGTTTGATTTGTTACCCCAGTGGAAACGGTAGTATTATTATTAGAATCAACTTCAGTAAGAGGTAAAGCACAGTTGTAGTGACCTGCATACATGCTGGGGAATGGGGAACTCGAGTTCTAATGCTGGTGCTGAAACTAATAAATTTGGAGGCCCCAGGCATTGTTTTCTGGCCTCAGATCAACACTCTATCCCTCTTCAGCAAAGCATTTAAGTACAAGTGTAACTACATAAGACACTCCGGGATTTAAGCAACTGGTTAAATGCTTTGCTGCACTGCGAGGTATTTGTTGTTTGCTACTGAACCTTTGAGTAATAAAGGAGACATAGATGGAAACAGATCTTTAAGGTGATGGCCAAAGCCTGTGTTTGTTTTTTTAACAGACATAAGAGTATTTGACATAGCAAAGATAAATATAGGACATTGGACACAGATACAGTAATTTAAATTAAGATGATCCCTGAAGAGAGCTCTAAAATCTGTCATTTGCCTCAGTCACAGTGAGCAAGAGAGATTGTGATTATGATCTACTAGTGGCTACTAAAGAATTTGCTTTATTGATGCTCACCTGGTATTAATGCAAGTGTTGAATTTATACCATGAAGTTTCTGATGTGGAGAAATACAGTATTTCCTGATGCAGAGAAATAAAGTATTTAACTTTAGTAACTTCCATATGATTTTTTAGAAGGACAAATCTCATTAAAAAACAAGTGTATCTTTGTATAACAGTCAACACAAACACCTTGATCCTTAAAACTGATGAGCAGTAACAGCTCCTGAAGCCAGTGGAAGCTGTCATTATTCTGCATTGGGCCAGTTCAGACTCTGTATTTGTCTTTGCTTCCCTATCTATAGAGATGATAATACCTATTTACCTATGACTGACATTAAAATCAGCTCTCTGAGACTGAACAGTAGGAGTCCAGGGTACATTAAAAGCCTGCCACTTCAGTATATTCAGAAATATATTAACTGTTTGCTTTAATATATATATATATATATATATATGTTTATTAACACTTTACATTTTAATGGGAACCATAACAATAGGAACTGAAATAGCTTCTAAATATATTTGATTTGAAGCAAAAGAATCACAGCAACATAACTTCCATAAAAATAATTTGGCCCAATAAGACATTACAGAATCCTAGTGGTGAAAATAAACAGGTATTTAAGATACTGTAAAAAGGAACTTAACATCTGGAGAACTCATACTCAATTTACAGGCTAAATATAATCTAGTTTCTCATTTTTCACATGTATCTGATTCCGTTCACAATATCAGTGAGAAATCCAAAGTAAAGACTGAAGAATTAAGCATTCCTTGACTCTTTGACTGAGGAAAGTACATAGATGGGTCCCAGGACCAGATCTACTCCTTGCGAAAAATGAAAGTCACAATCTGGCTGTGAAAATTCAACACTTTCACAAGGAATGTTCCTCTTAAGGACTCTAACAGAAAAAAAGGTTAGAAAGTGGGATGTACTAATATTGCTAATGCTAATAGAATACTGTAAGACATGAAAAATATCTTTTCCAAGTGATTCATAGAGACAAATTTGGAGATGAGGCGTGACTAGAAATTGAGGGGGGGTGATAGGGAATTTGGCTTTGACAAAGGAGTTGTGTCTGGTCTTTTTTTGTGCTTCACTTGCTCACATATAGGTTATGTTGTGGATAACATAATCCACTGGATAGGGGCTGTTGCCCCAGTAGTGCAGATTAGGAAAAGAGCATGTTATAAAGAGGCTTTGTATCCTAATGAACAGAAATACTGTGAAAATCCCACCTGATTACTTTGGAAAAGGTTAAGAAATTCCTTTGGACCCCAGAGGTAGACCAACACGCAGTGTACCACATGTGAACTGGCAGCAGTCATCAAGGAAGATGCTATTGTCACTTTTTGATCTATAAAAAAAGATCTTACCAACATCCTTGATAATGTAATAGAAAAAACCCCAAACTTCACTGATCAGTTGTCAAACAGACTCATGTAATCAGTTGCAGTCTTTATCTGAAAGCCTAGGGGAGAAAAGTAATAATATAGTTACAAAAATACGTAGATTGTTGGAGCAGAGATATCTTTCTGCCAAACATTGGCTTGAAAGTAACTTTCAGTGATCTCTAGTTTCAGTGCTAAAACCTAGGATGGAATTTTAAGGAAAAAGATTTTCACAGTTATACAGTGTTTAAGCTGAATAGGTAATATTTTCTCTTTGCTGAATTTAGTGATAGTGCAGTTGATTTCACCGGGCCCACATCTTATTTAATGATGTTTTAGATCAGCTTTAACCCCCTACTGTGTGGGGTTCTTTTATTCTCTCGTGGCTTTAGTTGAGAAGTGGTCACAGTTCCTTCATGCAATGACTCCTTGACTAGATCTTTCAAAAAATTTTCCTGAGTCACCTTAAATTTTGTTTATAATGTAAAAGCTATAAATCCCTTTTATGGAAAATGTATTGTCTTGAAAGTTCATAAAGTCAGACAGGAAAACATAAGGTGTTTCCTTTTGCAATACCTTTGATGATCATTCACCTTCTGCATCATTACTCCCTTGAGGGAAAAGGGGGTTTTGTTGGTTTTTTTCTCCCCTCCAAAACTTCATTGACCTAAACCAGCATTGTTGCCTTTCTAATATTTTGTCACAATTCCTATAGCTGTACAGGGCTAAGCTGCAGGGTACAGCCTCATTATGAATTCCCTCACTGTTCTGGCTCACTTCTCTCTGAGCTCAGAACTGTGTATTCCGACACAAACTTTTGCATAGATGATCATTCATAAAAACACAATCCAGAGATAATGATGTGTAAGGTAATTAATTTATTCATATTCAATAGAGACTAAAGCTTATAAATCAACTCTAACTTCATATAGAAGTGAACTGAATAAAAGTGACACATATATTAATAATACATTTTTGAATTATGCACTTTGCCTAGTGAAATTTATTTTCTCTGAGCAGAAGACTAGTTAACATAACAAAAAAAAATATGTTTTCAACCATGAATATATCAATAGAATTAGACACTTCTAACATTCTGTATTTTTATATCAGTCCATGCAGATCAGCCAGGTACTGAGATCTGAAATGTTTGTTACCTGGGAACTTGTCATTTAGAACAAGGTAAAATGTAATTCAAGAGGATTGCCTGGCACATATTTTTTGTTAAAGGCACTTCTTTTCATAATACCCTGTAAAATGCTAATTCTGTGATGTTCAGCAGCAGTCTTCTGAAGCCTTGTGCATCCTTCTGAATCTTTATATTGCCATGCTCTAGGCACATGTTAAAGTTCAAGCACAGAGTATCCTGCTGTCAATGTAGCTGTTGCCCCACAGAAGATGGCAATTAAAAACAAAAAAAAAAAAGCCTAAAGAGGCAAAGAAAAGAACTGTTTGAGGAGAGTGAGACATCAATAGAAGGAGCTTATCTAAAATTAGAACCAGATGCCTCACTAAGCCCTAAATAACACTTTATTTTATGCAGCCTTTGTTTACCAGGTTTCTTCTCTGCATGAATCATAAGAATGTGCCTGTGGTTCAGAGTAAATGGTACCCAAAGCTAGCAGAGCACACCTTTATTTTCTTCCTCAGTGTAAAATTAATCCCAGTGTGTTAGAGAAGTGCATTAATTTAAATGCCTGAATTTAGAAGCTGTATAACCCAGAGTACACTTTCTTTTTCCTACCTGCCTATCTACCCTGTCTACTCACCATCCTTAATGAGAGTCAGGCACCTCAAGTTTTAAAACTCAACAAGAATCCATCACAGTCTGGTGACATCTGCTGTATTACGTAATTGGAACTGTCTTATGAGCTCTCCAACATCACATCTGGAATTATAACAACTCCACTTCCTCATCTTTGTGTGGAAGCCAGTCTTTGATGCACATGGCTGGAAGGTAGATTTTTACTGTTTAAATAAAAATTATTCCCGTTAGGAATGTTTTGACTCATATTCCCTGCCCTGCTCCTCCTTCCCACACAGGCCAATACTATTGTTTTGGAACTGAAATCCTTAATGAGAAAGTGTTTGTTTCAGTGAAACTTTCAGGACGAAGTTCAGATCCTGAAAGTCAGACCTGAAACTCTCATCTCCAAAAAGCCAGTTGCAACAGGATGGTATCTCAGAGCATATTAGAATGACTGATTTGTCCTCTAAGTTTTTTTAGGTGGAACATCCATTATGCCTGGGAGACTGACAATGTAGTCTGATGACTTTTAACCAGAATCAATTCTTTGCTAAGTATGAGGCTGAGGAAATCTTGAACCTGGGCCATTCATATCTTAGAAAGCCCTTTGGCCACCTCCAATGAATTGGAAGATGCTGAGAGAGCCTCTCTTTTTCAGAAGTCAAAGGAAATGACAATATTACAATTATCTGATTTTACATTTGATCATAAAAATAAAAAGTAATTGAACAAGAATCTGAAATTGGAACTGAAGTGACAAGGAGAAAAAAAATAGTAGAGTGCACAGTTCTGAACTAAAAAAAAAAAAAAGAAAGAGCTAATTACATAATAAGGGTAATAAGCTCCCAAAGTAGGCTTAGAGAGGCTCTGGAGACTGTTGGTAGAATCCCTTTGGAAAATAAAAATTTAAGTAAATAAACAGAAATGAGAACACACAGTTGCTGATAAATTGGTAAAAAGTGTCAACAGGATAAATTTAAAAATAATAATAGCAATGAAACCTTGCCCTTGAAATAGCAAATAGAAACTTATAGCAAATATAAGCAGTATGTAACCTGGGCATAGTAGTATAGGAGGGAGAATCTGGGATGGGAGGGTTCTATTTAAGAGACAAACTGAACACAATTTAGTACTGGACCACAGGACCCCCCACTGCAAAAGAGACCATGGAACCATTTCAGATAAGGTAAATTGCCTGAGGGAAGCTGCTGTTGGGAGCAGTGGCCAGCAAGGCTGAATCCAACCCAACGATTTACCAAAAGAGGTGACAAAAGGAGAGAAACGGTGCAATGAAACAAGAGGATGTCATAAACCCTGGACTCACCAAGGTGAGGATAAAAGGTGTTAAAAGGAAACGACACCATTTATTTTCAGGCACTTATGTATGATGAAAAATAAGCGTAGTGTCAAGCACTGGCAGAGCAGCAATGTCTTTGAAGGTTTAATGAACTGGTTAAATGAAAATAGCTGAAGATGCCTCAGGTATATCTTGTCCCACCACTAAACTGAGAGCAGAGGGAACAAGACCTGAAATTCTCCTTTCTCCAACCTTACTTTTCTACATGTTTGTGCCCTCATACTTCTCCGGTTTGTCTGCTGGGGAGGTGGCAGTTTGATGGTGAACAGAAGTGTTATGATACAGAGAGTTAACAAAGGAGACAGAAGAAGAGGAAAGACAAGCATCAAAGTCATTCTTCACAGTTATGCTCATCACTTTTTCAAACAAGGATATGGTGCTATTTTTAGCAAAGTTCCTGGAAACGCAAGATGTTGAATATTCATTATCCACAGCCAATGATACAAGATGGTGAGAAACATTGTTCAAATCTGTCTTTTTTTTTTTCACAAAATGGACGAACCTCAAAGCCACATATATCAAGCACTTGAATTTGCTTGTGCAGTATTTTGCAATTAAAGGAGGCCAGACAACTTCCACCAATGATAAGTCTTTCTCAAAAAAAAAAAAAAAAAAAAAGAAAAGGTGTTAATCATTCAAAGTATGTTTTTGTTCAAGGTTTAACGGGTCCATGACTTGCTTTTCCTGATGACTGTCTGCCACATCAGCTGCCAAACTTGGTCAAGGACTCCTCAAGGGTATCCAAGTTTCTTGTGTTTCAGGATACAGGTGGCCCAAACTGGAGGACAATTGGGCACTGCACTTCCCTGTGAAATGGAGTTCATTTCCCTTGAGCTGCTGGACACTTTCATCAAGATTCTTCATCAACTTTCCATTGCTTTCAAGGGAAATAAAAATTTCCATGAGAAGAGAAGTCACTAGAAACATAGATATCCATATGGAAAACAATTTCTTTATCTTCATAAATGGGCTTGAGCTACACTTACAACAAAGTAGGGACACAAAGGAAGTAATGAAGTAGTTGTTTAAGAGATCAGCACTCATACTATGTAGAGCATGAGGATGTAGTTCTTTAGTAAGTGGGGAGAAAAAGTTTGTGAGCACACAATTAAATAACTTTGTAAGTGTTTAGGGACTAATCTGACTTTCTGGGCCATCTAGCATCTGCTAGGAAGACAAGTTTCCCAAGTGCTCCCTTAATCGATGACAATTTAAAATAGATTTTGTGTACATAAGAGTGATTTTGAGTTCACAGCAGCACATCTCATGAATCAGTGTGGCAAACAGCCAGATGAAAATCACAGCCTCACTGGCAAGTCTCATTCTTCTCAGTCCTATTTCAGAGCTCACAGATACCTGAAATAGATTGCTTTGCATTCAAATAGCCTGCTGTGTAGCACTGCATACTTTGGAAAATCTGCATCATTTGCAGAATTGTAACTAAAATGCAGAATGGACTCAGATCATCTTTCTTTGTAGTCATGGCATGATGGTGACATTTCAGATTAGTGACATCTGCCAAATGGCTTAGGATATTTTATCTTTCCTAACAGGTCTTGCTGCCATATTGTGCATCAAATCTCACTGGTGAATATTTTAAGTTTGATGGGAATTCAATAGGAGAAAGAGTCATCATTGCATTTTTAGGGAAACCCAGTCTGTGAAGACCAACATGCTGTGAATGTTCTATAGTTTGTTCAGTGCTGCACATATGCTTCCTGTACTTCATGCATATTTCCCCCTCAGATCTACCAAAGTCACATCACATTGCTTTGTGTGCTTCTTGCTGATTTGTTCAAAAAACAAGCGATGAGGAGCACTTTGAGGAGAACTGAGCTATCCTTCGGGTTGCCCATTTTGCATTTCACCTTACTCCTCGACGGGTTGGGTCTACACCAGGAAATTCAAGCATTTCCAGAAACATCTAAAACGTTTGTTAAACTGCTGGAACAGTCCCAGACACCGTTTTGAACATTTTAAGCCTCCAAAGCTGCTCCTGGGATTGGCTGAGGATTTCACATACACCACAGACCTTTCTGATAGGCAGTCAGCACACAGCTGCTCCTTTTTGGAGGGATGGGTTAATTTACTAGCCCAGATGCAGGCATTCTGTGGCACCTGACTCAAGTACTTAGGAATGCTCAAGGCAGACCTAATGGATCTACAGACACATCCATAAGGAACAAAGTCAAACAAACAATGAAATCATCAAAATATTCACCAGGAATCAAGAAGGTGGAATGACCAGAACTAGACAAGCCCGTGAGGGAAGGTACTATTCAGTCACATTTTGTCACACACACATACGCATGTATCACACAAAGCCTTAATTCCTTAAATGAGGTATCTCCACTCTTCTGGCATAACAGTCTTAACTCTGTTTTGCTGTTAAAAAGTAAAAGTTATACAACCTATTGTTATTACAGAAGTTATTTATCTCTGAATTTTGCAAAGGTCTTTTTTCTACTATTTGTTTAGGTGTTATTTTCTCCTAAAGTACAAAAGAATTGCCCAGATCTACTCAGCTGAAAGTAATCAGATTATATACAATAAGAGAGCCAGAAAATGCAAATAAACTCTGTACTAGAAATAACTCATAACTGGTAACAGGAAGGGGGGAAAAAAAAATAAAAGGGAGGTTTTAGGTACCCCCAAACAAGAAGAGTCAAGAATTATCATCAATATTTATTCCTAGCTCTTCTACAGATTTTCTAACACCTCACTAAGGTTATTCAACAGTCTTGGATTTTCTGTTTCCCATATAAACACATTGATTCCAACATCACTTAGAAGAAGCTTCGGAGCTTGAAAGCATTCGCATTTTTAAATTTCTTTATCTTCTTCAGATGAAAAGATCCATAAGGATGCAAAATATTATTTCAGAATCTGAAGCGGCTTTGAGTTCTCCTCAACCATCTCTTGATATGCAAAAAGACAAGAAATTAATGACAGGAAAATGCACCTGACACCTCATGTGGCACAGTAGTAATGACTATTTTATTAGCAAAAAGTAAAGGAAAATTGTATAACCAGTTTGAATGCTTGTATTTATATTGCTGGCATGATTTCAAATGAAAATACTGTCCTAAGTGAAGGTGAGTAGGAAGATATTTAATTTAAATTAGAGTCAGGCAGAAGCAAAGGTATAAGGTTTTAAAACCAATCCTTTTTTTTTTTTCTCCCCCATGGAAACCCCCAATTTGATTTATAAATGTCTATGATTCACATAAAGCAGAGATTTCTTAACATGTGCAATCCAGGAGAAAGGCAGTACTCAGAGAAAGACACTCTATGTGTCTTTCTGTGTGAGAAAGACTTTTGTCTTCCAAAAAGCTGCTGTCTTTTGAGCCATTATTTCTCTCAGGCTCAAGTAGCTGTATACACTATATTTAAAGTCATCTCTAAGAATTTCATATAGCAAGAAAAGCATCTTTCCCTGTCAAAAGTTCAGATGGATGGACTGTGAGGAGTAAAGCAGATTTGTGTCCTTATTCTTTGTTATGTAGAAACCCATAGGTCATCTCTAATGACTAGAGCTCTTAACCTTCAATTGTTTTGCATAGATTTGGGGTATTCTGTTGACTGGCTTGTAGTCAAAAGATAGATGTAGTCATAAACTGTTAAATCCATGAAATGAGTCATCCCACACAAGGAAGTATCTGAGTGTTATGAAATAATTTGGCACAGAAATACAGATGAGTCCAATTTGTAGCAAACCTACAAACTCAGGTAACACTGAGTTTCTACTTGAATAGACAGGAACTGGAACATTTGACAAAAGAAAATTTCCTGATTGACTGTCCAAGTAATCTGACATAAACTGGCATAATAACTCCAGCAAATATTTTGTTATGACGGTGTAACCCCACTTCACCAGAGACCACACAGATTGTACTGTTCCAGCACCATCTGGCCTGTGCCATGCATGTTTGCAAATAATAAAACTGAACCCTTTTTTCTGTCAAGGCAAACCAGGTACATTTCAGGCACTTTAATTCAGATGTGTTTAAGAAGAAAATTTTCCTCCTCTCAGCAAAGTTGCCGTGATTGTGTTTGGAGCTGGGACCTCTTTGCAGTGCACTCAGGACATTTAGCATATTTCTTCAGAAAAATGAAATGCTTATTGTAGAAGTAATTAACACAATATAATTGAAACAAAGATTGAAGTAATCAGAGAAGATCTAACTATCTTGATGGCCAGGTAACTTAGCTTTCACCTACTGCCCTGTAAGCAAGATTGGGGTCTTGCAGTCCTCTTTGCAGCTCTATCAGCAGCTGGCAAACCTCAGGCAGTCAATATGTGCTTTTGGCTGGTCTTCTCTTGTGTGTCTCCTGACAAAGTGCATGCTATGTACCAAGAAGCCTCAGTTCTGAACACATTTAACACCTAGTAGTTATTCTCTCACCTTAAAGGTATTTTACATGACTATGCCTTTGGCATGGGAGGAGGTGTTTCTCCTTCACCGGGTCCTTCCTTGTTCTTTTCATCAAACTTACAGGAAGGGATTTGCAAAGAACACTTTCAGCAGACTCATGTGCTTTTGAGGCCAGTCACAGTGTGTGGAAGACCTGCATTGTGGAAGCAAAATTTATTCCTCTCCCTAAGAAGAAATGATACATGCTTCATCTGGAATATAACTGTATGGGTTGTAGAGAAATATTCAGAATAAGCACGAGGACTCACTCAAGAACACTTCATCATGTATAGAATTGTTAGGATTATTTCTATTAGACAGAAAATTAAATCATATTATTGAACTATGTCTAAAACTTCGATGGAGAATTTGGAGAAAAGACACTAGTAAGCATTTTGACTGAGAATTATTAAAGGTTCATTTCATTTTTACAAGTACATGGGAAGCATCTGAATTGTAAAGTGTACCTTTATACACAACTCATTTATTGTAAGCAGATCTGAGGCTCTTATCTTACTGTTGATGTAGATGACTGGTACAGCAGGTTCCTTTCCTTCTCATATTGAAAGGAGCTGCTGAGCTCAGTGTTCTTCACTTTCTTTGAATGGTCACACTAGCAATTTGTGCAGGCGGTCCATTAGTATATCATAACATCACACTGCAATGTTTATGGATGAGATACTATCATTAAAGTATGTGTTATTCTTGTGCAAAAATCAAGGAACTCTAAAGGTTTTATCTCTAACACAGCACCAGAAAGAAGCAAGGGAGAAGTTGGTGATGAAAAATCCAGATCTCATAATGTGATAAACTGTCAAGATGGGAAGACCACCAATTACAGCACTCTTCCTGTAGTCTCCTTTTCCCACCTAGCACAGTTGTACCCCATCATCTAGTATATGTCTTCCTTTTAAAAAGAAAAAAGAAATCTAGTATTTGGTGTTATCAATATATGAGAACACAGTAAAGATGTCTAATTGAGTGTATTCATGGGCCAGGGGTAAAGGCTCCAAAGAGAAGGATTTGAGGAAGGCTGACTTTGTGGGGAGAGGAGCTCTGAGAAAGAGGAAAAAGCTGGAATAAATTTTGGGATACAGCTGATTATAGGACAGGAAGGAGAAGACTGTGATGGCATGAAGGAAGAGGCTTGTCAAAGGGTTGAAATGAGGCAGAGACTCCTTAGACCAAAGGAGCTGGGCACTAGAATTAGATCAGATTTCAGTTTGAGTGGTAGGTCACAATACAGACTAACTCCCATCATACCCTTCTCACCCAGCATCAGTGTGTGCATCAACACCAGCCTCCCATTCCATATCCTTTACAGTTTGAAATTCAGCAAGCCCACAGGCCATTCATGGATTTTCTTATGGCAAAGGCACAATGAGACACTCCCATTTAAATTACATTGTTCTACTGTTACTGTTACCACTTGCCTGGTAATAGACTAGTCCAGCAAAACCATGAAGGGTGTCCTCAAGTGTTTTGAATGAAAACATAACTCCATCTGGAAAAAAAGGACCATCAAAGTTTGAAAGTAGACATAAATTGTAACACTGGAATCAATTCTGCTCTCTTTCTTTGTTTCTTTTTGTTTTCTAATCTTACAAAATTAGGGACCAAGCAAAAAAGTTGCATCTGAAACTGATTTCTCTCAATTATTTTTTCTAAGTGTTCAGTTTTTAGCTTGGACCCAGCTGATGAATTATGCATATTCTAAATAACAGAATTACAATGAAGCTGCCTGACTAGGATGGTGGAGAATGGGGGCAGGGAAGTAAAGGTCAAAATTAATAGCTGAGGATAAGGATATGTAATTAAAAAATCATCTAACAAATATGCATAAATAAAATAACTGGAGGGGAGAAAAAAACCTATGGAAGTCACAAAATATGGAAAAAGAAAAAAGATCATACAACTTACAGCTCCCTTAAGAATCCTGAATATTAATTGAATCACAATAGTAATAAACTGTAAGTTTAAAAATACTTGTTTCTTGACTCTCTGCCAACAGAAATTTAGTGACATGAACCCACCATCTTGCAGAGATCTCCAGAGATGAAAAGACTATAGATGTGCATAAAGTGGCCTAGATTAATATGATGACACTTCAAAAGCACAAGTTGGAATATTCCCCATTTCATCTTGACTTGTGAATAATTCATCACTTTAAAACATGGGGGTTTTAAAACTTAGATGCAGACTTAGATGCATAATTATTGAATTTCCTTTGATCCACATTGTTTGTTTAATCAGTTACCTAACATTAGGAAGTATGCCTTGTAATAATTGTGGTTTGAGTTTTCTTATATAATAGAAAAGGAACGGGGGGAATGGAAAGACCTGAAAACAATACTAAAGCATCCAAAGCCATTTTTACAAATCTATTTAGCAGTTCTCTGCATAAAGTCTTTGGGTTTTTTACAAGAGGGATAAGTGGAAGTTAGGTCTTCATGATCCAGTTCAATGTGGCATTCTAGCTTTTACTAAATCTTTACAGCTACCTAAACTGGATAACAAATTTATCTAGAACTGTAGAAGTTACACATACCACTGAAAAAATACAGGTATTGTGTTTTCTTGGAGTTCCATTATCTATTTTGGTACAGTATAAATTAATGGTTTAGCTTGTTGTAGCTATGTTAATTATACTAAACATGTACACTTGTCACTATAAACAAAATATTTAAAGATATTATTTAAACCACTGAAGCTTGGTAAAAGATCTTTCTTTTGTGTTATTATTCTGCTCTGTTTCTGTTGAGTCTATAATAGAAGATGGCTTCTAGCCCAGATAAACTATTCATAGTCAAAGTGTCTTTAATATGCTTAATTACAAACTAAGATTTGTTAATTTTTCCAAACCGAACAGTTTCACAACTTAGACAAACATGGCTCACCATCTTCAGGTGTGAGGCATGATTATGAAGACATTTCCTACTACTGAGAGCAAAACAAAGCTACCACTGAAATCTTTCCAGTGCTCAGCAGAAGAACAGCAAGGGCAATTCCAGGACCCAACAGGGAGCAGAATCCACAGCCGTGCTTTCCCAGCTGTCTGCAGGCCTTAGAAAAGATGGTTATAATCCTACATCCTCCTGTATCTTATGCAGCTAATGCACAAGAGATGGGAGCCCAGGAGTTCCAGTTATTTGCCTGCATACATGAAGAACCATAATAGGCCTGGCAATGAGAAAAGTCTAAATAAGTCAAACTATTCTTATAGCATGTTAAGCATACTTTAAGTGAAGACTAACCTCTCTTTGGCACATAATATTTTTCCCATCAGCTTTTAGAAGTTGTCCATTTGAAATAAGCTGAAAAAGATGGATTTACGGACTTTTGAGTCAAGAACTGCTGATCTACCTTTGCTGAGTCAGAGATCTAAGTTGTTTAAGAGAGCATTAACTTATGAGGATATTCTTGACAGTTTTGTTGACAGCGTATGAAAGAAATGAAACTATCCTGAAGAATGCATGTGCAGTGATCTCAGCCTCTGAAAGACACTTCCACTTCCTTTCAAATGTACAGTCTATAACCCCCAACCCATAAAACCTCATGGTTCACACTCAGCTACTGTAATGGAGTTTTTAGAAATATTAGGAACCTATGTGAAATCCTGCCCCTCATGAAATCAATGAGTTTTGACAACAGCTGTAAGAGAACTGAGACTTCATCTGATGCTCCAATGCAGAAGACTTTCAAATCAGTGCAAAGGTAGCATTGACTCCCTCTCACTTTGGTGGTGTATCTATGATAATACAAGAGTTCTTGAAGTAGCAATGTGTGATCCCCAACAGAATGAATAAGCCGATAACTCATTTTCAATACAGAATAAGAACATTTATCTTTCCCAGTCTTTGCATGAACAGTGGGTAGTAGCAGTGTGCAGTGAAGCACCCTTCCATACCCTCCAACATGGAAACCAGCAGCTGTGTCTACTCTTTACAGCCTACCAGGATTTTCCTTCTACCGCCATGTTTAACAGCTCTTTGAACCCAGCTAAGATACTGGCATCCAAAGCATCCTGTAGAAATGGGAGTGGTGTGGAAAAAAATTAATCTTTGCCTTTGTTTTCAACTTGATATTTGAGTGCTTTATTTGCTATTCCCTTGTTAGTGTGTTCTGAGAAACAGTGAACGGTATTCCCTGACCATCTCTTATATGACATTATCTCTGGTATATCTGCCTTCTGTCATATTTTTCAGGGAAATGGTTCTAATCTATTTAGTCTCTCCTTACACAGAAGCTCCCCATCACCCTTGCTGTCATTCTTTATTGCTTTTCATTTCCTCTGAAACCCAAAAGGGAGAAACTGTGGAGTTGCACCTATTGTTCAAGATGCAGGTGCATTGTGAATTTGAATGGTGGCATAACCATGCTTCCTGCTGACTTCCTTATTCTTTTCCTAGTACAATCTACCACCTGACTTTGCTTTTTCGATCACAATTGAGTACTATGGTTTTATGAGCATGAGCTGAAATCAGCCCCAGACTCCTTCCTGTAATAGTGAGCACTAATTTAGAGATATTTGCTGTGAATGTATATTTAGGGTTATTTTTCCCTGAAACCTCAAATGGCTTTAATCAACACTGAATTTCCTCAGTTATTTTATTGCCCAGTTACCAGTGTAAGACTCCTCTTTCACAGCTGGATCCCCATTTGACTGTGCTTAATAATTTTTCTCTCATCATCAGGTTTTGCCACCTCATTTTTCATCTTTTTCCCAGGACACCAACAGACGTGCAGAACAGCACAGGATCCCTGTGTGGTGTCTTTGATACCTTCCCTCCGCTAATGTTCTATCCATTAAACAGCTACTAATCCAGGAAAGGACTTCCTCCTTTATCCCGTAACAAATTTTGGGTTCTAAAAGAGTGTTCAATTAGAAACATCAGTCAAATCCTTTTTGAAGGCCTAGATACCGACATAAAAATTGACTATGGAAATATAAATCAACTGAACCTTAGTAACATTCTTCTCCAAATTAATAGATTTGCAACACACTGCTTCTTTTACAATTGACATACTAGCTGCTGTTCCTCTATATGCCTAGCAATGCGTCCACATGTTTTCTCCATATGTTTTCACACTTTTTCTGGGGTGGGATTTTTAGAGGGCTTTTTTTTTTTTGGTTGGTTTTTTTTTTTTTTTTTTTCTTTTTGTTATTTTGTTTGTTTTGGTTTTTTTTTTTTTGTTTTGTTTTTATTTTTTTTCCTGCTTGCTTGGTTGGCGGCTATTTTTTGGTTCTTTCTTTGTTTCGGTTTGGTTTGGTTGTTGTTGTTTTCCCCAAACATTAATTGACCTGGTATGAATAGAAAATTTACTGCCTTAGATGCCATGGGAATTTTTTTAAAGTGGTTTCACTTTTGCTCCTTTACTATTCTTTTTCATTGACACCACTTAAAAGACTGTGTTATATAACACAGTGAATAACTCTGCAGCTTCACCTCTTAACTCTGCTGGTATTTCATGGCAAACACCATATAATTTTGATAATCCTGTTCTATTTACCTTTTCATATAGTTTCTAATTTCTATGTGTTATTTTCTTCCCAATGAAGACTCACTTTCATCTTGTTTCAGAAATTGCTTTTTAAACAAAGGACAACTAGCTTTATTTTCAACTTCCAGGACATTTGAAAAATTGGGAACCATCACTTATCTTTTTGCATTCCTACAGACACTTTCCTACTTACAGAAGGTCTCAAACCATGTTTGCATGCAGTGTAGGAGGTCCATGCAGCGCCATTCACCACATGGCAGGTGATGAAGGATTCAACAATGTCAGAAATCCTTCCTGTCCTTCAACAGGATTATCCCGGGAAAGTGATCAATAGAACAGAGGGGTTTAATCCAGCAATCAGCAACAGGTATCTTGAGCAGAACTATGGAGATCCTGTATGTTAGACAAAAAAGTAAAACACCCAGAGAAGGGAATTTCAAAGACTCTCCATAGACACAAAAAAATTCAAACAAACAAAAGCAGCACTGTGCAAAGTGACCAAATGCTGGCATTTTTCTTAGGAAGGACTGGACATCTCACTGGAGCAGATTCAAAAATCTTTTTCCTCTGAAAGAAAGCCTTAGGCAGGGAATCAGTGACAGACCAGCCACTGGCAGTCAGAAATTGCCAAGTCACAGATCCACAAAACAACGTAGCCTGGAAGGGGTGTCCCAGCAGCTCTTTGATCCAGCATTTGCTCAAAGCAGAGACACCATCAAGGTTAAATCAGGAATCAGGTTGTTCCTGGCTGCATCAAGGTGCATTTGAATCTCTCCAAGGATGGAGTTTCCACAGTCTCTGGGTTCCCGTTCCAGATCTGGGCCACCTGACATGGGACTTTTTCCTCACTAATACCAAATAGAATTTTTCTTCTTGCCTGAAGCCTCTGGTGAAGGGGCAGAGGTTTCAGTGTGGAAGGGGCAGGGACCAGCTGGGAAGAGGTGAGCCCACATTTGCTTGTCTGTGTCATCTCCCTGGCTGTGGGGGCACCACTGCCCCTTGCTCTGCTAGAGCAGGTCCTGGTAACTTGGAGTTTCAGAGAGAAAAAGCTCAACAACTTTAGTTCTGGCTGAGCAGACACCTCCACTTGCAGTGCTCCAGCCAGCAGCTCAGCTCATCCATGGCTGGGCACCCTCTAACTGAGACCACCCCTCACTGTTAAATATCCTCACACTGCCTTTCCCATCCCATCCCATCCCATCCCATCCCATCCCATCCCATCCCATCCCATCCCATCCCATCCCATCCCCCAAGAATTTTGGCATCAAACCTCCTCCAGAGGTGAGGCTTAAATTCCTGATTATTAAAGGTGACATTATCTGTATAGATGAAAACTGGATAAACCTCAACTTGTTAGTAAAAAAGCTGTTGAGACCTTCAGGCAAAATTCCTGTTCCTGGCATCCAATTCTGTTATGTAAAATTAAAGGAAAGGAAATTTAAAATAATACAGGAATGCCTCCTCAGGCCACCTGCTTGTGTTCTCCCTCCCCTTACAACCAGTCACTCCCAAATCCTGCCTCCCCTGCTGGAGTCCAGATATTTATTTCCCAGTACCCAAAGGCTCCAACAGCCTGGAGTCATAAGGGAATCCTGTCAGAGATAATTTTTTGCAGACCCAATTCAGTTTCTAAGGTAAGGAAGGTATTACATATACCTGAGCAATTCTGTTGTTTAGTACAAAGGCAATATTATCTTTCAGTTTGCACAAGTGTAGTGGTAAATAAAAAGATCTCTTTTTAAGTGTCTTAGAGGCTTTTAAAAAAACCAAAGAAATTATGTGCAGATTTTCTTTTTACCAAATTTACTAAGAATTTAAAGAACCATCACACCAAAGACTGCTTTCAGATAAAAAGCAATAGGGGAAAGGAGTAAGAAAGTATAAAAATATCCAGAAAAAAAGCAGACTATGCACATGACAATAAAACTGAAAGTGAAAATTTTTTGTTTGAAGTCAGTCCCTGGACAACACAGACTGCACAGACTGAACAGTCTGCATGATCTCAAGGCTTCACTCTAAATAATATTTTGTCAGTTAAGAGGAAAAAAAACCTGACAAAGTACTTGAGAACACTATGCAGCCTCTGATACATCTGGGAAAAAAATGTTCAAGTAGGGTGGTATAGAAATTCAAATAATGTTGAGAAAATACCTTTGTGCTGTCTAAAAAGAATCTTTATCAGTCAGAGACCTTCTACTCTGAAAATCAGGTTTTCAGGAACAAAGATCCCATGGAGAACGGTCAAAATTGTTCTTTGAAGAGGTGTTTGTTATCTACTAGTTTTTGTAAGAATCAGCTCAAGAAATTACCTGATTACAACTGGACAAGATCCAGAAAAATAGTTGGGGAAAAACCTTGATACTTCTCAAGCCAACCTTCAGACATCTCTAGTCAGGTTTCTTTAGGTTTTTATTTCTGTCCAGCTTTGAATATGCTGTTCCATATCCAAAAACTTGCTCTCCACTAATGCATGAGATATAGTTTGTTACCCAGCGTCTATGCAAAACATCTTAAAATAATGAGGAGATTTAATGCTCTGTAACTCATATTAAGATAGAGGGACATTCACAGCAGTTCTTACAGGAAAGAGCTCCTAAAACAAGACAAAAATATAAATTACAAAGCAAGGATAAAAGAAAATAATCTCAGTAGAACAGCAGCCAAAGACTGATAAACAAGAACAGCCATCACAGTGTGATATACAAGATGTTCATTACTCATGACTCTGAGCAATAGCAGATCACTTTGCATATTTATTAATTCTTGTATTACAATGCTGGCAATAAAGTGTGGTCTTTGTCATTAAATGCTAGATATAAAAAAGCAGGCAGAATAAATTAGTTTAGGCTCTGTACATGACTAGAAACTGTGTAGCACCAATAAATTAGTGCTTGAGGGACATTAACTTATTTTCATGTACAATTCTGTTGTGTTCATGTCACAATAATTCTTCGTTTGGACAGGTGAGTAGCTGGAACTGAGGGAAAAGTAAAACCCCAAATGTCATGAAGACTAGGGTGTACACTGATGGCCCGAAAAGGTGTAATTGAAGTTTTATATAATTCCCATGTCACCTGAAACCAAATTATAGACCAATGTATTTCCAGGACATAGAAGTTGGAATGATGTACCAATGGGGGTCTTTGAAGTCTAATGACACCCTTCTAAAATTCCCCTCTGGCCTCGTCTCCTAATGACAAGCCACTGGTAATTCTTCCTCCAAATATTTAAGCAGAGTTCAGATTAAATACAGACTTCTAAAGGATCAACATTGGGAGCTGGTGCACATAATCACCAAAAAGCACAATTGTTTACCTCCGCCCTTGGATAACTGTTGTGTCCCCCTCTCCATGCGCATGACTGACTTTCTTCAGAAATTTGTAGCTCTTCCTCTTTTCCAAATGCCCCTTTGGTCAATGGATTTTTTACACCTTCAATTTTCACTTATTAGTATAATAGAATTATTGAATCATTTAGGTTGGAAAATACCTCTAGGATCATCAAGTCCAACTGTTAATCCAGCACTGCCAAGTCCACTAAACCATGTCCCTGAGTGCCATATCTGCACATCTTTTAAATGCCTCTAGGGATGGTCACTCAGTCCCTTACCTCTCTGGGCAGTCTCTTCCAATGCTTGACAACCATTTCAGTGAAAACGTTTTCCTAAGATCCGATATAAACCTGTCCTAGCACAACTTGAGTAAATCCTCCAAACCTGACAACCTGACTAGCCAGTCATATGTATCCTACAGAGGAAACAGTGAATCACACTGATAGGAGACATGCTGAGGGGATTCATTTAAAAATGGACTTATGAGGACCAGGCAGCATCACAGATTCAAATCCAAATCATATACAGACACTCCACACATGCAGATTCATACATTTTCAGAATATATTTTTGACCATAAATAATATGCAAGATCTCATTATTTGACGGAGGAGGTTTCATCGGGTGACCTTGACAGATCCCCAGATCAAGTTGGGTACCAAAACAAAACAGAAACAACCAAACAAAGCAAAAAACACCTTAAAAAAAAAAAAAAAAAAACAACCCAAACCACCAAATCAAACCTCACTATATCAATGAATGTTGCTACATTGCCTTTGCAGGAAGGCAAAGGTGTCAAACAACCAGCCATGTCAAAGATTTTGTCATTACACAAATGACAAAGCTCATTGCTGTGGTTCAGTTAATATGGTAACTGTACAGCCCAGGCAGTCTCATCACACTAACCATTTTCAGGCCAAGAGTAGATGTTTATAACCCTCCCTCTTTGCCACAGGTTGAAATTTCTATAATTATCCAGCCAATCAATAAAGTTCTAATGGGGAAAGGCAAAGGTCAAAGCAGAATATCATATTGAGTGAACCAGAGTAGTTTAATATGGTCAAGTGAGACACATTCCTGCTAGAATTACATTGACATGCTCTGCCAAGGTGTTCCTTGCCATCCCTGGCCCCTGTCTCTTGACACATGAACAAATCTAGTCAGTATTTGGAGTAAATTCCCACTATAACCTTGTTGTGTCATTCTGAGCATACATACCCATGGGTGGAGACAAGAACAGTGGCACTTACAAGAGCAGAAATGGGAGACTAGACCTCAGTTTATGATCAAAGTGGGTGCCAGGGAGGAAACTGAACAGACAGCTGGGCTAAAAGCTGAGAATACTGCTGAGCCGTGTTCTGAGACGTGTCTGTCTTGGGCAAGTTGCTGAAGCACTCTTCTTCCACTTTCATTTTCTTGTTGCATTCCTCAGAGCCACACGAGGCTTCATAACAGACAACTGTGCCACGCAGACAGGTGCTAACTGCCCATGAAATGCCACAGTTTTGTCACAAACAAAACTTTGTTACAGAGTTCAGCCCATGTGGACCTCTGTCCTCCCTTCCCTGTGAGATGAGGCCAAGCCAGACTGACCTCTGTGAGTTTTAATTCTGTTGGATTCGGAATAAACATTTAATGTTATGCTACAAGAGGAGAGAAAAACTTTTGTTATTATGAAGATGAATGCTTCCATAAGTATTAAAGGATCCTACTCTACACACAAGTTAGCTTCAACCATGTGATCCATCAAGTTGTTTTGGGGTATGGTGTGTCACCAATCATTTGCTGAAATGTAAATGTAAATACATACATACATCCACTTCTGTTTAATCCATCTATTTAGATTCGCACAAAAGGCACTTCAGGGGTAGCAGCTTGTCCTTGAATGTGCAGCACTTCACTATAGCTCCATTTCAGCCTGGAATGGGACAGAAAAGCCTCACTGGTGACCCAGAAAGATCAATGAACACACACAGTACTAGGAACACTTTGCTTTCAGCAGCTGCTTTATCCAAGACCCCAAGCAATCACTAAACTCTGTTTTCCAGTGATTTAATCTCTCAGCCTAAATACTCTGCAACTAAACTACAGCACACAGGGAAGATCAGGAGAAACACAACTGTTGCTGCTTCTATAAACCTGGAAAAAGCCCCAGACATCATAAACCAATGCTTTGTGTGTTTTTATATATTTTTTTAAAATTTGGGTATTTCTTCTGAATCCATTACCACTTTGATTTTTCTCCAGACTTTGTGTTCCCAACAGAAAAAAAATCTTTCACCTCCTTTCTGACTACTGTCAGCTGAAGAACTCCTAAACACAGCTGGCTGTGGGTGGCAGCAGGAGGCTGAATTGGCAGAAAATTTCTGGCTCTATACTGTTATCAACAAAGGCAACTCTCTGAGGCCACCGATGACTGTTTGTTTCATATTCTCAGGGCAAATTTCCTTGTCCCCTTTGTAACCAGAAAGAACAGTGTAATTGAGCAATAGTTAAATAAGCTACAGATTGTGTTTGCTTCCTACCCATGTGACTGCAAAGGACTCGGGCCTGATAAAACCAGTCATATGAACAAAAGCAAGGCTAATAAAGTCCGAGTAAATTCTTACTCTAATTAGAGAGCCAGAGACAGCATGCCTACAAAAATGGCTCAAGAAAACAACAGTCTTTAATATTTTCTGATCTGTGTAGAGTTTTTTGTGTTGTGACAAGAGGAAGGATTTGCCAAAATAAAAACATTTTTTAAAGGAAATTTTTTCTTTCTGTCCTACACACAGAAGACCTCACTAATATTAAAAAAAAAAAAAAAAAAAAAAAAAAAAAAAAAAAAGCAACCAACCAAACAACAAAAGTCAATCACCAATTCCAAAAAGTGCCAGTAACAGCCCTCCAACCCCTCCACTTGCTATCAGGACCAAGAATATTTTGGGAAAGACTTTTCTTGGGCCACTGGGCTGAAAATATTTGTGACAGAATTGTCTCCTTAGCCAGGACTGCCTGGGGCAGCCTATGCCCAGCAGAGATGGATCCCACCTGCCCCCCCTTGGTGCAGAGTCCCCCAACATCAGACCCACAGCACAGACCCCAGGCAGCAGCTTCTGCTTGAAAACACAGCAAGGTGAAGACATTGTGGGTTTCATTCACTGCAGTGAATAAAGAACAGTGGGATATTGCTTTTTCTGCTCCCCCCTGACTGCCCACCAGGCATCCCATGTCAGAGCTGCCCCATACTTACCCTTCAGTGGGTCCAGACCAGAAAGGACCCAGAGATCCTGAAATAGGTAGTGCAATGGACACAAAGAGCAGAAGGAATTTTGTCATCCATTGCAAGAAAATGGATTGGAGCCTTACTGCTGTGGTAAAACTGGGAGTAAACCCAACATCTTTTTATTACAAGAGTAGTCCTACCAGCTTTTACCTCCTACTCCACAGTGCTGGGAAGAATAAAATTATCACAGTGGGTAAATGTTACCTACATTGTGTCATATAGGGCAAAAAACCCAAGCCACATTATTTGAAGTAGGAAGCGTGCATAGACAGAGTATTTGCTGAGCCCAGATGTCTAGACACAGATTTAAAAAAAAACCCAACCTTTAGAGAGGTCATTGCCACTAAACAGCATATTTGGTTTACCCTCATGGTAACCCATCCAGCTTTTGGAATTCAGCATTGAACAGGAAGAACCTGACCCATTTCTGGATCTGGACTGGCAGCTGTTTTGAGAGACTGGAGGTTTATCTACAGTAAGATCTTCTAATCTGCAAAAAATATTTTTCTAATACTCTTCTATTAAAGACTTTATTTTCCCTTAAATTGTATTTCATTAGCATAAGGTGAAAGTGTTTCCATGGAAACACCAGGGATATATAATTTCTAAATAATGAATTTTCCACAAAGAACTCACAAGATTATTTTCAGATTACAATGCGAAATATTCCAAAATCAGTCCACTTATTAATATTACAGAGAGGACATATGTAAAGACTTTGAGCTTCAAATAGTAGCTCTAAAACATTAAATATAAATTAAGTAGTTTAATATTCCAATTACAGAAAATAAAAACACAGCAAAACACCAGAAACTAAAGTCAAAATTACAGAGTGTAATTTCACTGTTTCACTGATCAAATACGTCAGTATCAGTACAATGGGTCATACATCATATCACTTGTATATTTTCAGATCTCTCTATAGAGTTATTGTCTACTTTGACAATATTTTTAGGTCTATACCTAATTTCTGTAAGCTCACTACTAAAATGATGCATTAAAATTAAACACTTTTTTTCTACTTCTTCATCATCCGTTCCAGTAAGGTGATAACATACTAGCTTGGTTAGGATGATTACTAAGAATTAATTCTCCCAGCTGTGCTTTACAAGAAAAAGGAAAAACAGCACCTTCAGCAGGGAAAAGTTTTAAAAAGGCAGGATTTCTCTGAATTCCACTGTCAAAGGAAGCGAAACGGTAAGATGAACAGGAAAAAAGGAAGAAGAGGTCCTAAAGAAAATGTTATTTTTCCAGGCTGGGTAGTAAAGAAATCTCAAAGAACTTTTGGACTTGAGAGGAAGGGGATTTGGAGCTGGGGAGGAGGTAGGGATTTTGTGTTTCTTTCACGTGCCATATCATTGTGTTATTTAGGTATAAAATATAATGGTGTTAGAAATCTTGTTATGCTGTCTTGACACTGTTTCTTCATATATGCCATTTTTCTAAGGGTGAATATGTCTTCAATGATTTGCGTAGTTGATGCTGCACTTGATACCAAAACCCCCTCAACCCCATACACTTATTTATTTATGTGGTTAAGTGGATTGTTAGGAACAGTTCACAACACAGATCAGGCCAGTGAACTCAAATGGTGGGGCCAATCAGTGGGAGGTGGAGTTGTGGGTGTATTCCAGAAATAGTAAAGGGGAGAAGAAAAAAAAGGCACTAGCTGAATGAAATATCAGGCAGATCCCAAAAAAAAGCACTCCCAAAAACTGTGTCTGACCAGATGCCTACATAAAACTTTTGATAAAAATTTCTTTTCCCTTTCTCAAAAAAATTGCATTTAAACATTATGGAGCATCCATTCCATGGGCCAGATTCTTTTACATGCTTTTTATACATAAACATGAATATTAATTTAAAAAATAGAAGAATTGACTACAATGAAGTCCTCCAGCTAGGTGCAAACAGAGTCCAAAATTAAAAATGGTTGACTGAAAGCACAAGGTGAGGTAGAGTGTCCCAGTGAGGGGGAAAGACCACTTACAAGATGAGGATGACAGGTGGTTTATGAAAGTTTATCCAAAGATACTTTGAAATGGTAAATGACTGTGTATTCAAAAACCAAGGAGCTAGAAACTAAGGCCACGGGCTGCCATGACCCTGAAGGATGCGAGCAGTTACAATTTATCGTAAGCAGGAGCTTGATGTGGGCATGAATAAAAATAAGGGTGCTGCTTGCATATGCTAACAGGCTTCTTGGCACAGCTGCTTTAAGAAACACAGCAGTTGTGCTTGTTAGAAAAGGAGATGAAGTGTGTCCAACACACAGCTGCTGGGTCTGAAAACCCACCAGGCACCCTGCTCCCTGTCAGGTTCTCAGTGTGTGCAACATTACTGAGTATCCCACCCTCACATATCACCTGGCCTGCCAAAAAGAGAGCAACCAGCTGCAAGATCTGAGAAAATTCTTCCCTGGAGAAAGCAGGTTCAGTATTTCAGTATTTTCTGTTATATTCTCTCCTTAGAAAGAAAAAAGAAAAGACAATAAAAGAAAAATGGAAAACATATGTGGAAAAGCTTTGTTTTCTCAAACATTGAAAAAATCTTTATTTCCAGTCCAATGACTCTTTCATGAACTATATTCCTCATAAGCTTCCTTGGTTTAATGGCCTGATTTGTGCTTTATCCTGCCTCCTAAAAAACACCGTGATAATTGAACTGTCTAGGTTAAAGCTATATGCATCCAGAAAGTCAATTTTGAGAACAAAATAATTCAGAGTGTAAGTAAATCCACTAGAATTTATTCTATGGCAGGCTCTCAGCCATATGGTTAACAAATTATTAATAAAGTATGTGATCCTAAAATATGTGAGGTACCATCTGCCATAGCACTATTTTTTTTTTAATGAAGTCCGAATTCTTACAGATAAAACTGAATAACACCTTTTATTAAGATTTTTTAAATGTGAGAAGGTGACAGGTCAGGTCAGTAAGTTACAGAATGTGTTCTGCCACCACACTTTACACATTAATCTCCAGTTTTGTGGGGAATGAGTTCAGTCTCCAGCTCAGGCTCCATAAAAAGGAACAAAGCCCTGTGCTGATGTCAGGTACATGTGGCACTCCTGTGCCACTTTGTCAGAGCTCTGATCCTGATGAAAGATAACAGACTTCAGCCTTTCAGCCTTGGTAGCAGGGGCATTTTGGTTTGGATCTGGAGCAGCATTGTCTCTCATCCTTGTCAGGATGAGAGGATGAAACCAGATGCCCAGAGACAACAAACTTTGGGGTCCATGGAGTCAGCCAGCTCCCCTAATATCTCAGAAAACAATGGCTCTACAACAAAGCTTCTACCCTAGATCACCGTGTCCTACTTTAGCACTTGTGGTGCAGTGGAAGACCATTATGACTCTGTTACAGCAGGACCTTTGGCATAGAACATTTTTTCACAGATCTTATTTCTAGGACAGAAAAGCTGTCATTCCAAACTACTCAGATGTAATTATGATTTTTACTGTAGTTTGGCAGACAACAGATTTTACCATCTCTGAACTTGCAAGTTTTAATTATATACTGAAGCTTGAATTCAACTGAGGCGTTGAATCAACGCCTCTTACAATGAAATGGCTAAGCACAGAATATTAATAACCTGACCTTCAAGTCTTTATTAGATTGTTTTCACAAATTGTAAAAACTTTTATGAGCCATTTCTTTTTTTTTTTTTTTGAGTGGAGGGAGTGTTTTCAGTTTGGTTTTTGTTTTATTTTTTTGCAAGGCAATTGTCTAGCACTGTAAGTTATGATTAAGTATATGCAGCTGGAATGTTTACTGCATGTTTGCACTTGTATGTTGAGTAATAAGACCCAAGAGATTTGATAAACCTACAGAAATCACAGAGAAAGACAAAGGATGACAGTGGATTGAAGAACAGCCTGCAAGCTTTCTTCTTAAGGGGGTCCAGGACCATGTGGGCATTCAGTAACATAGTAATGGCCTAAATAAGAGCATTCTTTATCTATGCCAGTCTGTATTCATGCCTCTCACATTATTTAAACATGAAGTAAAAAAAAAAAAAAAATTCTTTCTTGTTAACAGGAAGTCTTCCAAAGGCGGTTACTGAAAATGCATATTATTATCCCGAGGCACCACAACATCCATATTAATCTCTCAAGAGTGCTCTTGGGAGGGCTGTTTTATGATTATATAAGATGGTTTTGAATATCTTCACAAGATAATAAACAGTGTCAGCTTCTCCCACTGCTTTCATTACTAAGTCTTCAAAAATTAGTGCATCTCCTCTTGATGTGGTTTTAAATAAAACCTGACTATTTCCTGAATGATAGGTCAGCCTGGCAAGATGACATATATATACAGTCAGATAATTGCATTATTTCAAAGTGTTGTCCTTATGAAAACATATGAAATGTATTAGACACATCTCTGTGTCAATTATAAAGACAATCAGAGCGGAAAAAATTAAAGAAAACACACAACAAACTGCCCAACAGTACATTTTGCTTTTTGAGCAGCCACTTCACTATACTAGTTAGTAACCAGATGGAGGAGCCAAGAGTCTGTTCTTACAACTGGCACACAAACCCCTCAACGTTTCTACAGCTATGGAAATATAAAAAAAAAAAAAAAAAAAAAAAAAAAAAAAGCCCTAAGTAAGCTGAACGTGTTGTCCTTTCTGTGCTTTGATATGCAAGTCCAAATTAATATTCTGGTCAGATCTTAAGAGTCGAAGTCACTCTGCAGCAAGGCACTGAGCAAATTCCTGACAAAACTCTTAGACGTGATTATTGAGAATAGCTATTTTTGACAGCTATTCCCAAGAAACTTGTGTTTTGCAGTGAGGATGACCAACATCTCAGCTCAATTCAAAAGTCTAAATGAATAAATATATTTGCTAAAATCAATACTATACAAGCATTCAGCAGCTTAAATCTGACACTCAAAACCTAAAAGCTAGCCTGAAAAATGCATTTTGGCTGTTCAAATACATGCTTTATGACATAGTCTTGCTCAGATATCTTACAGAAAAATTGCTTTCCAATCACCAGTCTCGTTCAGTCAATAGGAGGGGCATTATTTAGTTAACAAGCTTTGAGTTTGTACAACTTCTGTAGTACAAAATGTGCCATAGATAAGCCCCAAGACCACACAATTCAAACGGCTCTTGACAGAGTAATTTTTTTTAACTCACAGGTGTTTAAGCGCTGCTCACTGTTGGGAGCTCCCCCATTTTAGGGAGATTCCCACAGTCACAGTATTGCAGCTCTCCTGGCACTCTCAAATGCACAAAACCCCCGGCCACACACAGGGGTTCTGTGGGTACTCCCTAAAGCACTCTGAATTGTGGGTTTTCCCCACCCCAAATGCCACAGGAAACCTCCAGACCCTTTACAACACAGACAACCTCTACATCCAGCTGGGGCTCCTGCATGCTAAAAACCTGATGTTGGCCCACACTTTTTATGCAAAGCAGCACCATCTTACCACATGCATGTCCCCGACCCTGCATCTCAGCCACTTTCTTTTACATGTTCACTCTACTTAAAGTGCCCAGACAAATCTAATGACACACTACAGCTCTGAGCAAAGCACAACAAGGAATCAATTCACTGCTTCCCATGGGCAGGCAGGTGTTCATCCACCCCCAGGAGAGCACAGCCTTATCACACATGATGATGACTTGGAAAGACAAACACCACTCCAAATGTCCCCCCTTCCTCTTTCTTTCTCCCCCTTTATATACTGCACATGATGTGGTATGGTCCGGAATATCCCTTTGGTCATTTGGGGTCACCTGTCCTGGCTGTGTGCCCTCCCAGCCTTCCATGCAGCTCCAACTTCCCTGCATTGCAGTGCAGAAAGGGGGAAAGGCCTTGGCTCTGTGTTAGCTCCCTCATCAATAACAAAACCATCTCTATTACCAACCCTGTATCCAGCACAAATCCAAAATAAAGCCCCATAACAGCCACTGGGAAGAAATTTACCTCTTCCCCAGCCAAAACCAGCAGGAACTTAGGGCAGGAACTGAATTTAGCCAGAAAGCAAGACTGTTTCCTGGTGGCAACAAGACACCTCTTGTCAGAGCAGACCTTATCTCTTTGCTATATTGTGACTCCAGTAGCCTTTCACTTGGCTCTCAACTCACATGAAAGTTTTGGCCACTACTCCTTTATGATTCAGAATATCTTCATTTAGCAGCTAAACAGCTTTCTCTGTGGCAATGAATGACCCTTCCTGGGGCTGGACAGTGTCATTACTTTTTGTGCTCAGCAACAAGCAGCAAATTCCCTGCCACAGGATGAAGGGGCTCCCTGCAGTGCTTGTCAGTGTGGGCTGGCTTTTAGAGTTGCACCTTACTAAAAGCCTCCGTAATGAGGAAAATATGATTGTGATGGCCAATAAGAAACTACTTTACACCTGATAACAGTTTAAATTATTTCTGCTATTGACACGCATTTGTCCAACTGTAACAACAGACAGCTGCTGTCCTTCACTGCCAGATAGAGATGAGGACCCTGCTTTTCTAATAGAAGACATTTTCCTTTAGGAAATATCATATAAGCCTTACACTGGTGGTGAGTGTCTAAAATAGGCAGAGCTGCAGTTCCTTCAAGCTGGACCTCTTGTTTGTGGGAGCAAAACATGCAAAACTTTTACTCCCAACAGGTAACATCTAACAAAGTCATAAGATACTGGAAACTGCATGTTACCATTAGACATGGCCAATAATTGGGACACTGCACAAAATTATTCCTATCCCTTTCAGCAAGGAAGTACAATAGGAAAGGAGGGTGTTTCTGAGGCTGTTTAAGATAACTTTTGCTAAGTGAATTTTCAGAGCACTATTACAACTGATTACTGAATCCTGACAACTGGGGCTCATTGGCAATTCCCCCTCCCACTTTGTCCCCAAGATTTCTCTCAGAAAACATGATTTCCCTGCAATCCATAGGAAAGTAATACATAGAGAAGATCTTCTCTTTCAAACTGTCAAATTTTTTCATTGTTATTCTCCATTCCTTAGCTTTTTCAGTTAGAATGAAATTTTCTTCCACTATTTGCTATCTTAAATATATATCCATATGCATATAAATACATACATATACACATGTGCTTTACACTATTTTATTCTCTCTACACTGAGAAGTCCAGGAAAAGCAAGCAAACATGGCATACAAAAAAAAGAGGGCGATTTGAAGTAATGTTAAAATTTGGCTTTAATTCTGCTTAGGTATGAGGTCTAGCTTTTGCCTGGGAGGAAAAATTACCCCAGATATATCACTCCAATTTGAGCTACACAAAAAAATACGTGTAATATTTGTACAACAGACCTGGGAATTCCTTATAGGGAGAACTATATACAAGTATGGACAGATGGGAAGAAGGCACCCTGTACCTACCTCTTTATCTGTCCATCTGTCTGTGTTGGCCTCCTTCAGTGTCCAGAGACTCTCTTTGAAGGACTGAGTTTAAGCTGACCCTTCCCCCCCTCTCTCAGACCTGTTCTCCCAGTACCACCAGTTAACAAAAGATCCTCATGCCTTCATCCCTTCCTTTTTCTTCCTGCTCTCAGAACCCTTGTCTGTCTCGAGGCCATCAGCTGCATTATGCCCTAACATTTAGTTAAGCTTAAAATGCAATTGTATTTAGGTAATAACAGTGAAGAAACAAAAGTATAGAAAATAATTACGAATCAGGTCAATAGAGAACACATGAGTTTGGGATTAGGCTCCAAAATTAATTATTTCTGACCTTGTACATCTGCAAAAGATAAACAAGCAGTGATCAATTCTACTTGGTGTGGATAAAGCATTTTGAATTTATTTTCAACAGATGTGTCAATATTACCTTAATTATTGTGGCACCTAATAGAGCACCTATTTCCAAATTGCTTTCAAGCTAATAGCCTTTGTTCCAGTTAAGTCTATTAGCATTATAATTTCCTCACCCTGGGAACTTTTCTGCTATTTTTAAAGGTCGGGGGGTTTTTTTCCCCCAGATTCAGACTTAAATCAATCACAGATGTTGTCCCAGTGTATGTTCTTTAAATGGAATGTGGCACACTACAATTTGTTACCTTGATTTCAATGGGGCTGTGCTGAGTGCTTGCAGTAGTGAAAAACTGCAATTGTTTCAGGAGGATTATGTCTATGCAGTTAGATTAAGAACAGAGGTAACCCTCTTGTGCTGCCCACAGATGATTGCAAATCCAATGCACAAAATTAATGTACAGAAGACTGACATTAGCTTTAGCATAACAGGATGCTCCTGAAATCGGTTGAATCAGGCTAGAGATGGAGTATTTTGACCTAGATTTGTAATACCCCAAAAACCAGAGGCAGAGTTCAGATTTCATGGCTTTGTTGGGTTTTCTGTTAAAACAGAAATTCAAACCTTACCCTGAACATTGGTTCTGTGTCTTTTGCTTGTCTAACACAAAGTCTGTGGATAAGGTCTTTGTGAAAAATAGAAAGTATTTTGCTCAAAAAGGAAAGGTATTAAAAAACAACAGCAACAACAAACCCAAAACAATTTACTTGACTGCACAAAGTATAATTTCACAAAAATTCTATTACAGTGCCTTGACTGAAATCACTCTCAGCTTATGCAACTGTAAATGAGCAGGTAATTTTGTGAAAATGGCACACAGAAAATGCATAGACAAATGCATCTCAATTTTAAATGTGTGATGCTTCCACTGGCAATTGGGGACCAGGTAAGCAACCAGCACATGAGTTGTCTTTAAGGCCTGCTGCTAGTTTTTTTGATCTGTTGCCTCTGAAAATAATTACCAAGCCCTCAGAAATGATGTGTATAATATATAAGTGCTGACAAACCCTGAAGTATACAGTAAGTTTCTTAAAAAAAAAAATAATGAATGACGATCACCTACAATATGAATTATAGATTCTTTGCAAGTTAGCCTGATTCATGATTATGCAGTGCTTCAGGGTCTGCTGCTACATTTACATTTTTACCATAAGCCTTTTTGGTTTTTATCATCTTGAAATATAGATTAAAACTTCACAGCCAGATGATTAATTAAGTCTAAAAAAACCTTGTGTGCCTAATCTCCACGTACTGAAAACGAATGCAAAGTTTGCCCCAGATGAATATCCAGTTCTGAATTTCACTCAGACCCTAAGACTTTAGGACTTTTATTTACATAAAAAGTAGACTTCCTGGAACATCAGTTCTGTAATTCAATTTTTCTTAGTGAAAGAAAAAATGCAATTGTATTTGATATGAAGTCAGTATGTTTCATAAACTCTTCAGATGTAAATTTTTATCTGAAAAAAACCCTTGACCAAATCATGGATCACTTACTGGAAAACTGAGTGAAGGACAGGAAACTTAGACACAAGAATAAAACCAATCTCTGTCCAAAAGTTCCACATAGGAGTTCAAAGAAATCATAGTGTAATAGAATGGCTTGCGTTGGAAGAGACCTTAAAGATTTTCCAGTTCCAACCCCCTTCCATGGGCAGGGACTTCTACTAGACCAGGCTGTTTAAAGCCCCATCCAGCTTGGCCTTGAACACTTCCAGGGATGAGGCATCCACAGCTGCTTAGAGCAACCTGTTCCAGTGTCTTACCACCCTCACAGTAAAGGATTTCTTCCTCGCGTCTAATCTAAACCCGCTCTTTTTCAGTTTAAACCATTCCCTTTTCTCCTGACTCCACATGCCCTTGTAAAAAGTTTCTGCATCTTTCTTGTAGGTGCCTTCAGGTGCTGGAAGACTGCAATTAGGTTACCCCAAAGCCTTTTCTTCTCCAGGATGAGCAAACCCAATCCTCTCAGCCTTTTTTCATAGCAGAGGTGCTCCATCCCTCTAACCATCTTTGTGGCCCTCCTCTGGCCTCACTCCAACAGGTACATGTCCTTCCTCTGCTGGACCTCATGTTTAATATCTGGACTGTCCAGCTGCAAAAGCTGATAACAACAGCCATACCGCCTAGCACAAGCACTAAGGGGTTTTAACTCTTTTGGAGAACTGAATAATGTGGCTGAATAATGAAGCAGTGATATGTGTTTTCCAACACCTTGTTTGTGCAGAGAAAATCTCTCTTCTGATAAATTATTCAAAGCATAACTGCTAACCTATTTAAGTTTGAAAATATGTGTACGGTAATCAGGAATCATGTTTCTCAGCTGTCTGAACAGCTACACTTCAAATCTGGCATTCTCTTAAGTGCCTCCACAAAACAGTACAGGAAAATAACAATGTCCAGTGAACCATTCTGATTACTAAATATTTCAGAGTTCTAGGGTAGTGTGTCAAAGAAATCTAGAGGTTTCCTAAATATAGAAAAAAACTATTTAAATATAACAGAAAGTGTCTGAAAATGTTTCCAACATGTGCAAACTTTTTCATTGTAACTTTAGGCGTGACAGCTGCCCCAATCGTGTCAAAGGGTTAATGAAATTTCTTCAATAATTTATCAAGGTTAAAGATTTTCTCTAAACAAACACTGCTTATGTGGAACTAATTAAATACTCACTCTGCCTTTCAACGTGGAAGATTAAATAAGCTGTGACATTTTGCAAGTTAATTTATGGTGCATTTTCCAGCATTTTCACATTAGTTTCATTTTTTAGGAGACTCAAACGTTAATGTAGAAATCATGTGATCAGTAATTGTATGTAATGTACCCTTTCCCTCTGTCATTAAACTTATAAGCAACTGGAGTGCTCCAGTGTTTGGACCAGAAGCACAGTATTAGTGAGTTATTAAAGCACAATAATACATTTAGTTCAGGTAATCCCTAAACCACCGTATTTATTATGTATATTGGAGAAATGCAATCTAAAAATGACACATATGACTCATTGGGACTTTGCCTTTTAGTGATGAGTTTTTAGGTTTTGGTTTTGACACCCAAAGAGGAGGTTTAGGTGGGACATCAGGAAGAGAGGGAATTCCAGCCAGAGTAAGGGTCATTTCAAGATTATGGGATCGGAATGCTGCTGGAGTTCCTGTCCTCATGACATCATGTGGTAGAATGCCCATCCTTTACACTGAGAGTCTCAAAAGTGGGCACTAGCTGCATGCCTCTGTTCATGGATATTTAACATGCATATCTATAGGAAAGCTGAATAGTCCTCACTGCTGCTGGAATCTGGGAACTGTTCTTTTAGCATATCGATGGTTTCATTTTCTGGAAATCCATGTTGTGAATACACAAAGAAACAGCAATTCTTGATTTCACACTCAGTGAAAATAGTTATGGTTTGAATGTGCTCAGATACTACAACAATGGTCACGACTTGAAAAAGAAAAAAATAAATCCATGAGACATCAATTGTGGTGCTAAATTGTTTGAACACTATGCAGTAAAGGAGTAGAAGCTGCTCTCTGAATGGGGCAAGCACAGACCCTCCATCCAGGTCATCCATCTATCCTGGGGCAGGGACAGGGAGTCAGTGAACAGATGCACCTGGCTATCAAAGAAAATCTGTTCCTGCACTGAACAGCAGAGGAATAATTGAAATATTGAGCAGTTGCTCCCAAAGTGAGCACTGTCAATTCTGCTGGCTGCTTCCAGCCTACACCTCTGCCTCTGGAGTTCAGTGTAGGCGGAGAAGGTGCCAAAAGAAAGAAGCTCAAAGAAACTTTCGCGCTGAAGTTCCTAACAAGAACATATGCACATTTTCTATCCTCAGCAAAGTCATTTCAAGTTCATCTTTTCAGTTCACTCCCTGGCCTTTAAAAGTCAGGCCCCCAGATGCCGTCACCTAGGACTGCACTGACAGAGCCGTGACTCCACAGAAGGTTTCGAACCTTTGGCTCCACTAGGGAGATTACAGTAATTTCAGCTAATGGAATAATGGATAGCAATCTTAGGTTGTCATTCTCAGCCTGAATCAGTGCTAGAGAGGAGCGGACACTTTACTAGTTTTTTCACAGATATTTGTGACAGCAGAGAAATGATGATTCCCAGTTCATTTCCATGCACTTGATTGAAGCATGCTCACTTAGAAGACTCAATTTTCCCTGCTCATTCCCCTTTCTCCCCTCTCTTCTCAAATTATCTCTTTTTTTGCAGCCTTGTGGCTTAGCTATTTCATGGTCCTCATTTCACACTCCTCAACTCTCACTCCTGATCTTTGCTCAGTAAACTGCAGTTCAAATCAGCTATAGATTACATCTGGACTGCACTTTTTAAAAGTCCTAAAAGCAAACAAAATTTGGATACAATTTCAGAAGAAAAAGTATAAAACAAACACCTACCTAACTTACTGTAATTTGCAAACAAGAAGTACTTTTCTTTTTTTACTCTACAGAGTACAGACTTGATGTTTTTCTTAACCTCACAATTTTTTCAGCTTAATTTTTTTCTAAGCCATTTAAACTATCCAGAAGCATTAAAACATCATTCAGAACTATCAATCCTAACAGCTGAATGGCAGCAAAGCTTGAGGCAAGTGAAAAATGTTCTTACTACAGAGAATAATTAGCACTGCTTCTTGAAATTTGCCACCAATTTCTGTGTTAAAAGCAAATGAAACTGCAAAAAAAAAAAAAGAAAAACAAAAATACTTATGTATAAAGTTCTGGAGCTTTCTAAGAAAACATTTTTAAATTTGCCAGGATCAATTTCCATTCATCCATGAAGAGCCAAGTCCTGGAAATAAAAGGGATTTTGGATAGTTTACAAAAAAAAAATTAAAATTACATTGATCATGCCAATGGTGGCTCTGTCATTTTTATCATTGTTATTTTTAAAAGTTAGTTATCATAAGACATGATACACGACTAAGTTATTTAAAGATATTCTAAGTTATCTCTCCAAGTTCATAGCTATGAATTATAAGATTCAGAAAAATGTACTGCATGCCCTCCTCCTAACCGTACCTATGTGTTTGCTTGATTTTGGTTAAACTTATCTCATTTTTCTCTTTCTCTATTTTGTTTTTCTTTTTTCTTCTTTTCCCCTTTTTATCACACAATCTCTTTCTAGGTCATACACTTTCCTGGCAGAAAGCATTTGTCATTGCTTTGTGTCATACCTGTGCAACTTTCAGGTGAGTGTGTTCATGTTCTGCTGTAAATCTGCACATTAAGTTAACAAAGGCTATAATTAGATAAATAATAATAGAATGACATATTGCAGATCCCTTACTCACAGTGCTGAGCAATTACTCATGTGAGCTGTGCCATGAAATCCGTCACTGACTGCATGAATCCTGTGAAAAACTGAGCAGTGAGGACTTCAGTCTGGTCAATTACCATTAGGCAACATAGCACATTTGTGTAAATTGTTCTCATTCTGAGGTCTCTTTAGAACAAATGTCTCTTTGAATACACTCTGCTGCAGTAATGGATCAACTGCCAAGCTGTGAAACCCCAGCAGGAGACAGTACACCAGCCAACATGAGGGGATGTATACAGTATCTAATTAATTCTAATGTTTTTCTATGTTTAATCATCCAGGTCATCAACATCCAAATATTTAAGTGTAAGCTTCAAGCTTTCCAAGGGATCTGCAAACATATGACAAATAGCAGTGACTGTTTTAATCTTCCCAAATTATAGATGATGTATCTACAAGTGACTTACATCCATTTCCACACGGCATTCCCATGTTTCTGGGAGAGAAGCTGCCATGCCGGATGGACTCACATAGGCTGGTTTAGGACATATGTTCAACAACAACATCTTAGACTATCCATATAAAAGTTGTAACTTAGTCATACAGAGAGATATGAACAACATCTCTCTCCTACACTACTTGACCCACTTCTGCCTTTGGTACTTCTGTGTCCATGGTGGCACCTCTTCCTCCCCGGCTCCAAGACAGCCCTGACCAGGCAGCCAGCTGTGGTCATCATCCTTGGCCATACTTGCTGTGTTTTTTTCCTAATCAAATGTGCCTGATGGATCACTATCTTTAAAAGTTTGAAAATGACAGTACTGTATTTTATTTTATGCAATTTCTTTTCAAACAGAAAGTATCAGAGCTAATTAATCCACTAAGATGAATAAACTAAAATACTGAGTACAGTTTTGGTCCCTGCTATACAAAAAAAAAAAAAAAAGGTTGTGGACAGGCTACAGAGGGTCTAGAGAAGGTTCACAAAGATGATCAAAGCACTGGGATGCTGCCATATGACGAAAGGCTGAGAGAAACTGGGTTTGTCCACCCTTGAGAAAAGGCTTAAGGGAGACCTTATCACCATGTTCCAGCATTTAAAGAGGGGCTAAAAACAAGATTGAAACTCCCTTTCTACCAGGAGTCACGTGGATAAGGCTGAGGTATAATGGGTAAAAGCTGCTTCTGGGGAGGATTCTGATTGGACATAAGAGGAAATTTTTTCACTACGGGAAAAATCAGCCATTATCCAAGGTATTCCCTGGTAAGTGGTGGATTCTGCAGTGTTGGAAACTTCTGAGATTCATCTGGACAGGGTGCTGGGCCATCTTGTCCAGACCATGCCTTTGCCAAGAGAGGATGGACCAGATGATCTCTGTGGTTCCTTCCAATCTGGTAGTCTATCGTTCTATGAATAAATTTGCATTTATAAAAGAATGCTTTTCATGTTAGAAACTGGTAATCAGTCATTTTACTTTATTTTTCATAATTGTTTGCTTGAAAATAAGTGGTTTTTCTGTCACAGGTTTTTTGGAAAGAAGTGACTCAGAGTCTGGAGGGATTTTTTTCAAGAGGAGTTAATTTGCTGGATGGCTTTTTGGGCTGAGATCCATCATTGCCCACGCAGTGCAGACCAAGAGCATATCATCATTTTGGACTTTTAATTTTTACTACAGCCAACTGGTTTCTGAATGTGCTTTACACTTTCTCATAGTGGTAACTATTCTCACAGAAATTACACTGTTGTGCCACCAATACAGTGCAGATGCCTATGTGTGTTTGAACAGGAAATGTGAACTGATGATTTGGGAAATGAGAGTACAGGAGGAAAAATACACACCCCCAGATGCCAACCCTTACTATCAGGGACTACACAAAATTCAGGAGGAAAGGAAGAACAAAGAAAATTAAAGGAAAAGTGACAAAATGGGTAATTTAGGAACTCAAAATGAAAACAAAAGAAAAAACCAACAAAAACAAAACAACAAACAAACAAACAAAAAACAACAAAAAACCCCATATCCCAAAGTACTTAATTCCTGCTCACTCACAAGCTTTCTCCCAAAACATCCAACAGATAATTACATTGTTTTACTAATGGGGATTAGATATTGGCCTAGTACAAAAAAAGTGCAGTACCTGCTACTCCCATTGCCTGCCTTCTGTTGGCTTGGAGTCCTCTTGTAACTGGGTAGAGAATCAAATGACTCTGCCTATGCCAGTGCCAGCTGAGTCCCTATGACAATTTGTTGTTACATTGACATAACACAGTCATCAAATGTCTGGTGAGATTTGGAAAACAGACATAAGACTAAGTGACGAGGAATAAAGATGCACTCTAACTGTCTGTACCTCCAGCAAAGGGGAAAATACTCCATTGATTCCCAGTGAACTATCAGAGTCAGGGAGAGACAACTCCAGGTCAGAAACTCATAAGATTGCCAAGTGCCTGGGAACACATCTAGAAGAAAGAGCAGTGAATAACTATCTTATATAGGAAAAGTATATATAAGACAAGATCAACTACATTTTCAACAGTAATTTATAAAATGGGCACCCTGGAAAACCAGCAAAGGCAACTCAGCAGATTGTCAAAAGGTAATCAAATATCAGAATATACACAGACATACATCTAACAGACTGGTGATAATTTAAAATCTCCCTCTTTGCTGACTGTTAGACAACTCAGAATTTGTTAAATGAACTCCAGTCTGATTTCATTTCCCAAAGAACGTATGTTTGAGAAGTGCCATCTCAATTGTCAAAAGTTCTCTACATGCAGAAAGGCCCAGGTAGAAAGGGCAATTGTCCCTACCTGGCCAGCTTTAGGCTGGTGACAGGTTTTGCAGCAACACTTGTTGTCTTTCAGCTAAAGGTGAATTTTATCTTTGTTTTGGTTTAGATAGATAGGTATCTGCCAGGGAGGGTTGGAGTCTCTTTTAAAATGTAAGCTCCTCCCCCCCTTTTCTAAATTATTATAAATTTGCAATTAAAAGGCTGTCAGGCAAAGATTTTGGGAATAGGTATAGCAGTTCTTTACTGGGGATATAAAAATACAGATGTTGTAGTACAGAAGAATAAGCAAACAAATAAACAAACAAAAAATCCTAGAAAACCCTGACAGAGTCAGAAATACAACCTGACACCCTGTTGGTCGGGGTGTTGGAAGCAGTCCAAAGTAAGCCCTCCTGGAGTGGCAGATGTGGTTCTGTTGGAGTAGAGATGGTCCTGTTGAAAAAAGGGTCCAGTAATGGTGAGATGGGTCCGGTCTTCCTCCAGGGATCCGGTGGAAAAACTGGATACCTAGTGGGACTGTGGCTCCTTTTTATTTAGTTTAAGAGGGCTTGGCTCCTCCTCCCTGTGTGGAGCAGCTTACAATAGTGCACTGTAATGTGTAATGTTATTGATGAGCTCTTAATGGTCTATTAGCAGAAGACATTCCCATGGAAGTAGTGAAACAATGAAGAGAGGTAAGTAGCACTTTATCATCTGATAAGTGACACTGACCTGTTTGGGCAAAGATAAGCAATTCTGCTCCACCCAGATGGAATAGAATAATATGATCATTACAAAACCCATGACAATCTTCCAAGCAACTTTTCTAAAGCAAAAGAATTTCAGAAAATGCATTGTCCAAATGGTCACTTGAACTGCTGAGGGACTTTGATCAGGATTTACAGTCATGGAATCTAGTTCATGATGTCCATCTCCATTCAGATGTTGGTACAATATGTGTTTAAGGAAGCAAAATTAGATTATGCTCTGGAAATGGAGATGGAACCACTTCCCACCAGAGCCCAGACTGGAAAACACTGAATGTGCATGGGCATTTAGAGCTGTGTGGAAAAAATGCCAGTTTCTTTACTTCTCCATTTTTTTAAAGTCACCTACAACTTTCTTTTGTTGAGCAAATAGAAAGGACAACAGGGTATAACAATTTATTTTAAAAGTGATTTTTTAGAATATTGTGAATTTTATTTTAAAAGCCTTGTGGTTTTGGTTTGGGGTTCTTTGTTATCAATGTATATACATTATTAAATGCTTCTTTTATATTTAGCAAAAAAAGTTTACTTGCATTTTTAAATGTCTTGGTCATTCCTCTGATCTTTTTTCATATCAGATATATGAGAAGTGACTACGCAACAAATCCCTTTACCCTCAGAACAATAGCATAAAGAATCCTATTTGCTAGTATAAAAAAAAGTTGGATAAATGAACTGTGTAGTTGGGTTTACTGAAAAACAGGCTTGGGCTATGTGACTGAAAATCTGTTTAATACCCTTTATCAGCCAGAACACATATTTGCAGGGTACACTGCACATGCACAGCAAGTGCACTCTGAACAGGTAATTAATGATGTACAGCACAGAGGCCTGCAATGCAGAAGAAAAGGAGGCAGAGGAGACTGGTGCTCTGTGGTAGTGATTGGCAAAGAAACAAAGAACTAAGATTTGGGGTGAAACATGTCCTGTTCTTGAGCTTTCTCAAGCAGGCATACAGAAGGTAGTGAAAGGAGGACAAAAACACAATCCCTTTTCCTATTCAGCTCTACATAAAAGATGGCAATCACACCAGCAGAGAACACTTGCAGCTGATTCAGCTCATTCATCAGCCCTTGTTTGGACTTAGACCCAACTCTAACTGAAGTCAAGTTCCTCTGTCTTCTGTGCTGAAATGGATTGAGTCTTTCAAAGCCCTCTGGGAAAGCAGAGAACTCTCCTTTAGCCAAAGTGGAAAGTGTTCTTTTCTCAAGCAGCAGAAATATTAAAGCAAGTGCATGTCAGACATCTCAAAAGTGGTCTGGCAGAAATGGTGTTACCTTCCCCCAGAACACTGCACCTGGAAAGAAGCCACAGTAAAATGGGAAGTGCTTATCATTCCCAAACATGCAGCTCTGTCTATTAAACTTCATATAAAATGAAGCAGTTCTCTCCTGCTCTCTTCTCTACCTGCATGAGAACAGTGAGGCAGAGCTCTCTGGTGGCTCTCATGAGCAGGAGCTGATGGGCTGCTTTTTTAAAAAGAAAAAAAAACAACCAAACAAAACAAAAACCAAACAAAACCAGAATTTATTTAAGGCAATTATTTGCCAAGCTCGATTTTTTGTATAAATCTAAGAAGCAGCAGATTCTATTACACAATATTCCTTTCACACGACTATGAATATTATTTGGAGTTTTTTCAGAGCACAGCAAAAGTTCCTTGCTTTCACCACAAGACCAGTTTCACTCCTCAGTTCAGCTTCTCTCTAGCTTTACATAGACCATAGCTTTTCTCAGCTGCTTTACTTGCTACTGAAATGCCTGAGGGGATCTTTCCACACCTACCCCAGCACATGTGGCAACAACAAAAAAAAAACAGGTGGGACTCCCTTAGGTTTGAAGATCTTTGACTTTTTCCCCAACAAATTATGAGCCTGTATTTGGAATTATTTCTTCTTGCTGGCAAAACCCCCTACTTTTTCTGAAACAAGGTCTCTGTTTTTTCCTCTCCTTGCTGCAACACCAAAGCACTCACAGGCCATTTGTGAACATCGTGTTCAAGGGTTTTCATGTGCACTGGTGTATCAGCTCGGTGCAATCAGCATTCCCACACAGACGTGCAGTAAATACCCTTTCCATTAACCTTTTAAATGTGAGAGTCATTTGTGCAAATTGAAATCCATCATTTTAGATTGCGATGGGACTTTTTGTAACTGAGACAAAAGTCTGGCTCTACTTATGCCTGACAATGTGCCCTTTAATTCCCCTCTGGACACCAGGTGTATCTACAGCTACCTTGACCTTATTAATTCCTCTGATTTTCTGTAGTTTACACCAACTTGATCCTGCTGTTTTCCTTAGGTGATTTTCACACTTAGGTCCTTTTCACACTTAGGTGATCTTCAATCTCATGTATGACTCAAGGGGTTTTCTTCCATGGCCCTTCTGTCCTCATTGCTGCCGACAGGGGAGATGGCTTTGAAGGGGTGAGTTCTTCATGCTGTTAACTCTTGGCACCATCACAGTACAAACATCATTGTGGCAAGAATTTTTTCTATTTTTTACCCCATTTCCAATGTGAAGATGTCCAGGGAAGAGAGGTATGTCTTTTCTAATGTATTTTCTTTGAAAAAAAAAAAAATCATATGGTTTACATGATTCAATTTAGTAGCATAATTTTAGTGACTGGCAGGGAAGACAACCTCAAAGCTGAGTTTGTCACTCCTGTCTTAGGTGGTCAAGACAATAATGCCGCAGAATCTTAGTAATTGAATTAAAAATTATACAGAACTGACTGATCTTTGATAAGAACCAAGAAACCATTGTTTTGAGTGAAAGTGGCCAATGAGAAGAACATTCTTTGCTTGACCTGAAATTGCAGTTATGGGTGTACTGATGGAAGTCAAAGACATTCAATATGTCTGTGTAAGAGGGTGAAGAAATTGCGACTTGCAGCTCCGTGTCAGTGCTGGAGTCAACACAGATGGAGGACTTGAGGAACTGCATGACATTGCTGAGTGGCACTACTCAGGTCAGAAAAGGAATTGGGAAGGAGAGAAAACATTGGCAGAATAAACACAAGGTCTTCAGGAACAGAACATACTATGGAAATCCTAGCCCTATCAGAACTTTCAAGAACAAGCCATAATTGAGCCACTGAAATGAGTCACAGCCCTACTTAGCACTTCTGCTGTGAAAGGACATGGAGTCTCTTTTCCCATGCTGAATCTTCCTGATGACCTCTGGCAGAACAGTATGACCCAGAGGAAAAGTAAAAAGCTGCTCTCAAAGCAGGAGAAGGCATATGACAAGTTGAAACCCTGCTTTCCAGTGGATGCAATGCACTACTGAGTTTCTGCAAAGTCTGGCTGGGTCTTGCATGTAGGGTAACACGGCAGTGTCTCCAGCAGAGACCCAAATACACAGTGAAACTTTTAAAGATTAATTCCTTTTTATAAGCAGCCTTCATTGTAAGTTCACAATCCTTGCCCAAAGAAATGTGGTTTCTTTTTCAGAAGAAAGACAATTTTACCTTGAGCACATGACCTGGGATGGGGAGAATATCGAATGACCCCCATGTGAATTTCCTTTCCCCAGATTAAGTTGACCCATAAGAATTTGCAATACTTAACTAGTGGTGAAGTCTTGATTTTCTTGTGGAATCCAAGCCTCTGTCATGCTTGGGGTAAGAAGGGGAAAAAATCTCATAGTCTCACTGGAGTACACAATAATGGAATCCTTTAAGAGCTGAAAAGAAGCCTGAAGTTCTGGATCTGAATTTCATCTCATTCACATTAAGGATTAGGGCTAATGCTTTGTGGTTTGGATGGAATGGAAAGCCTGAGGGTGATGATAGCTCTGGTCAGCAATGGCTTAGTTCTTCAGAAAAAATAAAAAATTCTCTGCCCCGAAGGAATTGTTGCATTGATAGGCTATGAAATGGACAGTGATTAACTTTCTGAATCTTGTTTGATATTACTTGAGTAGTGTTATTTTGGGACAGTAATGTGTAAAAATCCTTTAACAAAGATGTTGCTGCTTAGCTGAAATTCGCCAGTTGTATTTTTTAAACTATTTTACTTGGGATGTGTTGTTCAGAGTAACATTATTTAAACCTCTATCAGGATATTGAGTCATACAGCGATATAGTTACCAATTAACAGGAATTATCTATAGAATCTGAATGCTGTTTTAATAATGCTGTTGTGCTAAGCACATCACAAAGTTTGATTCTTGCCCTACAACCCTTGTTCTTTCTCTGACAGAATTAATAATATCAAAAATTTAACTGCCACCCCATTTGGCCCTTTCAATCTTTGCTCCTGTTCCAGATCCATGACTTAGCCCTGTGTGGAGAGCAAAAGTCTCGTTACAATGAGGGCCTGAAGATTTATGAAATCTGTTTGGAAATGGAAATTCCACCATTCCAAAATTTAAAAATAAAAATTAAAAAAAAATTAATAAAAAATTTTAAAAGAGCAAAGACATTTTCTTTTGAGTTGATCAAAAATGCTTCACTGAAGTTGCTTTCTTAAAAAAATAGTATTAACATTGCAAAATCACATAATGAAACAGTATCAAGCAAGATAGAATGAAAAATAAACATTTAAACAATTTTTTTACACTCTTCAAATTCCTCTTTTGTCTTACCTAAATTACACCAAGAGGCTGCATTTTTTCCCAAAATAATCTTACCAGACTAAGCAGATTTAGGTAGAAACATTTCCTAGCTTGCTCTGCTTCTGTGAATTATCACAGAAACTTGTGACAGGATTAAAAATAAGGATATTAAATGCTTTCAAATCTGCAACAATAGAATACATGCCAGAACAGTCCTTCATTTAATCTAATAATATCGAATATACCACATTTGTATTTTAAGTCAGACAGCAGAAGCTTTTTAAAAGCTCTTCCTTTAGCAGCTGTGCTCCCTGGCAGTGGGTGACCCTTCCCTCTCAGCATCCCTCGGCTCTGGGAGCGGCAGGGACGCTCCAGAGCTCACGGCGGATGGATGGATGGATGGATGGACGGCGCGGCTCCGAGCGCCGCTCCCACCAGGTGAGGGCAGTCACATTCCTTAATGGAAACCAAGCAGCTGTCACCTTGGGAGAAAAGCAGATTGGCCGCCCACACGCTTCCAGAGGGATCCTGTTTGGCCTGAGCACTGTGGATGGCAGAGGGGGGGAAAAAAAAAATCAGAAACAAGGAAAGGGAAACGCCTGCTTCATGAGGCGTCATTTGTTTGTGGGTTTTGTCTCGCGTAGCCTGTTCTGTTTGAACATCAGTTGCTATCGTTCTGGAGGAAGCAGGGGCACTGGGATAATATACATATTTATGTGCAAAACCAGCTTGGAAGTGCAGTCATCTTTGTCCTGATGCGGTGAAAGACAGTAACATCTGCATATCAATAGCCACAAATTTGATTCAGTTCTCAGCAGTGTCATTCCAGAGAAACTCAAGGCAGGAAAAGGGGGAGTTTTCATGTCTCTTTTGCTATGGCACCGGTTTGAGTTTTTTCATATTCTCAATCAAGGAGCCAAATTCATGAGAGCAGATGAGGATGGGCCAGAGCATACCCACCTGGGTCAGAAAACCTCCCTGTGCTCTGAATGACGGATTAAAAAACCTCACATTTGCCTCTGCTGAAGGAGAAAACAGATTTACTTGTACCTCCATGGGAATTTAAAGGCAGTTGCTGCAGTCTGTTAGGTAGGTTGGCTTCTCCAGAGACAGTGCTGAGCCTGTCTGGATCCCTGGGGAATGGGAGGAATGAGATCAATGAGTGCAATAGCTGCTTGCTGCAAACTCTGTGGGCTGGCCTTTGAAATCTCCTCAGCTCCATGACCCCTTTAATTGCTTTTGCTCCTGAAGAACATGGGCATTAATGAATATCCCTGTCCTCAACTTCATCAGAATGACTTTGACATTCATTTTGAAAGAAACCCAGTGTTTAAGAGTTATACATCCTGTGTTTTTATGAACATCAGCTATTGGTAACTGTCAGAGACACGGCCTGGAAAAGAACCAGATGCTCAAAGGGAGCTCTTTATTCCTTCATCTTTCTTCAGCAAATCCACAAGCATACCAGGAAACTAGAAACAAAGGCATTGTGGGCTTGCATGATACAGAAAAACATCTGCTTCCAGGCTGTCAGCAAAATGCTGACTGAGAATGCACAGGAAAAAAACCAAGTGCCACAGGTGCTGTGATGTTCAGATGCATGAGAAATATTTTAATGGATGGGAAATAGATTAACAGACCTGTGAGCTTTTGTCATCACTCTTATACTTCCCTTGCAGGAATATTTTTAAAAAATATACTGAGCGAGATATTAAGCTTTTAAAAAATTATCATGCCCATTTACTTAGTCAGATGTTCAAAGGATTTCCATCCTCCACCCTCCCCAAGTCTTATTAATATTTCCTTCAGTCCTCAAACTACAGGAAATTATCTGATGCAAGCCCAATGTATGCATGAGAAATTCATCCTGCTGTAGAGGCGACATTAGTGTTAGAAATTTATTATACCATTAATAACTATTAATCATTGGAAGTAACTATGTTTCACCTAACAGGGTAAGTTTAAAATTCAATACTCCTTCCACAGGATAGTGATAACTCATGCCGATAAGGAAACAACAAAATTGTTGAAAGAGGGAGCTCCCAGCCAAATCAATAACGTAATCCTTTCACATCTTTGCATTTCAGTCTAAAGTAAAGAACTACATAAATCCCCTTGAAAGCTGAACTAAACAAATGGCACATGAGCCACTTTTTAAATGGGAAAAAAAATAGTTCAGAGGAATTTTTTTAAGTCAGTTGGTTTGCAGAGTTCTTTGTTTCTTGCTGGGACAAGTGAAAAGGCATCTCCTCTTTCTGTGTATATGTCTGTATTTGTCAAGATATTTCATAGTACTGTCATATGTGCTTCCTGTTTGTGTAGTTTTGGGTGTTTTTAAAGTCTTAAAATAACCAGATTCCTATGAAATATCTTTTTTTTAACTGAGACTGTATTCATAAAGACATCTATCAGCCATAGGCAGAATGTACCTATATCAAAGATAAGCAAACATTATCCTCAGCTTACATCATTTCTAACTCCTTTAAACAGGATTGTGTGATGAGATTTTAACTTCAGATAAATCATACTTTTTAACTTCCTTTTTATTTGATGGGAAACACATCACAGATGTTTTACTTGACTTTCAAAATTCTGCATCACATGGCAGGTGCACTTTAAAAATCTTATTGAGTGGTAGAATACTTATTTCAGGATTTTTTTTTTCTTTCTTACTGAACAGAGAAATTCTGGTAAAGTTTTGCTATATTTGAACTTTAAAAAAAATTATGGGATCCAGAGATTTAACTATTGTACTCCCAGTTCCACAAGCTCTACATTGTTATGAAAGCTGTTACAGATTTCACTTTTTTAGATCTTCTAAACTGTCTGCTATTTCTGTAAGAATACAGAGGGAAGCAGCTCACTGGTGTTCATTTCCAGGCAGATCATAGAAGCAAAACAATAGATACACATCCCTGGTTACCTTGCACAAAACTTTGTTTTTTCTGGTTGATCTGGAGGCAGAATATCTGACTGGAATATCTATCTTCATATGAGACAACACTGTATAGTCTGTGTTGCAGCAGATAAATGTGTTTACAGGAACAGCCAAGCATCTTTTCTGGAGAGCAAACCCTGAGCTCCAGCTGCCAGAAATGATGGAGGTCAGGGAGGAATGTGAGGGAGATGAGACCTGCTATTGGTTCATGTCTCCCGGTGCCACAGCACACCATCTTGCAATCACCTTTACAGCAACCAAATGCAACAGAAAGATGACTTAGTTTAGGTGAGGTGTTTGTGAACAAAGCTCTTCTGAGCAATAAAACTCCTGGGACCTTGCAAGTGTCCCTAGTGAAGAAGAAAGGGAGAAACTGTTTTTATAGTTAATTTTTTATTAGAACAACTTTATGGAGGCTTTTCTGTTAAATGTTGTAAGGTCTCTAATACACACTGTTGAACTTCTTATTGAAATAATTTGTGCACATTAAAAACACTATTGTAACAGCTGTCTTGAAAGATCTATAAAATAGTGGAGGGTATGAGTAACCCTCTTTTTTCCCACAGAGGCTGTCACAATTGCTACAATCTCAATTGTTGTGGTTTCATTTGCAATTGTACGTTGGGAGGTACTGTGACTTGGAGGCATTCCTTACTGCCCAATTCTCATTTTCGTTTCTTGCACCACAAGAGTCAACAGTAAGCCAGGACCATTTGGCTGCTAGGTGCATTATACTGACTTGGAATGAGGAAAGGGGAAAGGATATAAAAGTTACCTTGCTGCTGTTAGAGGCCTGAAATCCATCAATCCTTTGCTTGCTTCTCCAGGAAGGAAAGGCAGATGTGCAGATCCTGCTGCAGACACAAGCATGGTGGAAGACTGGAGGAGAAGGTTTCTTTGCTATTGTTTCCTTGCACTGGTGATGAATGGTGTTGCATCCAGTTGGTGGCCAGTCACTAGTGGTGTCCTTCAGGGATCAGTGTTGGGCCAAGTCCTGTTTAATATCTTTGTTGATCATCTGAATGTGGGGATCCAGTCTACCATTAGCAAGTTTACAGACGACACCAAGTTGTGGTGGAATGTTGGTCTTCTGGAGGGCAGGAGGGCTCTTCAGAGGGATCTGGACAGGCTGGATTGATGGGGCAAAGGCAATGGTGTGAGAATCAACAAGGCCACATGCCAGGTCCTGCCCTTGGGTCACAACAACCCCTGCAGTGCTACAGGCTGGGGACACAGAGTGGCTGGAAAGCTGTTCTAGAGAAAAGGACCTGGGACACTGGGTGAACATGAGCCATTGTGAGCCTAGGTGACCAAGAAGGCAAATGCCAACCTGGCCTGTGTCAGCAATAGTGTGGCCAGCAGGACCAGGGCAGTGATCATCCTCCTGTACTCGACTCTAGTGAGGTCACACCTTGAGTACTGTGTCCGGTTCTGGGCCCTGCAATTTAGGAAGGACATTGAGTGTGTCCAGAGAAGGGCAATGGAGCTGAGGAAGGGTCTGGAGCACAAGCCCTGTGACAAGTGGCTGGGGGATATGGGGATGTTTAGCCTGGAGAAGAGGAGGCTCAGGGGAGACCTTATTGCTCTCTAGAACTCTCTGAAAAGAGGGTGTAGTCAGGTGAGGGTTGGTCTCTTCTCCCAGGTAACCAGAAACAGGACAAGACGACACAGTCTTAAGCTGCTCCAGGGGAGGTTTAGGTTGGACGTTAGGAAAAAATTTCTTCACAGAAAGAATTATCAGGCTTTGGAATGGGCTGCCCAGAGAGGTGTTGGCATCACCATCCCAGGAGGTGTTTAAGAAAAGACTGGATGTGGCACTCAGTGTCATGGTCTGGTTGGCAAGGTAGTGTTTGGTGATAGGCTGGACTCAATGATCTCAAAGGTCTTTTCTAACCTAATGGCTTCTGTGCTTTTGTGATTAGTATACACTTCATGACTGGCCAGCCTTTAGTCACTGTCATGTCTTCTGAGCAGTGTATATGATTCAGTAATTTCTCTCAATGCAGCCCCCTTCCCTCAGGCTGAAAAACCTTTTTTCCATGCTCTTACTCTGCATTTCAGGGAGATTGTGCAATTTCACTGCCGGGAGCCAAAGTCCTACCACACAGCTGAGAAGCTTTCAGCACCTTGTTACTCATTCCAGAAAAACAGGCTGGATTTGCTGATGGTTTCATCATGTCATGGTAAATATTTCACTACCACTTTTCCTCTCCCTTTCTGCGTGATCAACTTCTGATCTCATTTGACTAGACCAGAGTGGCAGCTTTTGCAGAGGCTGCTACAGTATAACCTCATTGCTACATGGGTTTTAAGGAAATGCATCTCTTTTTTCCCAACACATCTTAATATCTCCAGAGAAACCATATTAGACCCATCTTCTGTGAGCTCCTGCAATGAAAATCTTCTCTCTCACTCACTGACAGGATTTTCTTCAGATGTCTCCAGGTATCTTAAGTTCAATTACATAGCTAGGAAAATGCAAACACTTGGTGAAGAGGACTGGGAACTGTGGTTTCCAGACAGGACTGGCAGTCCTTGCCAGACCATAACTATACATTTTTACTGCAAGTTTACACTTCAGTTGCCTCTACAGTTAAGCCACAAAAAGTCATTACTTCCATCAAAAACTCATTGCTGAGTACACACCAGTGCAATGTTTGTTACTGTGGAATTAAGCAGGTGTGCAAATGACTGCTACTCAGCATCTGGAAGAAGAAAGTATTATCATATTCTCTCAGTAAGATCTGAGCAGCTCATGCACCAATTGTTTATATAATTCTTGCTCTTTCTAACTTCATCTCTGTACTTAGCCTCTACAGCTCCAAATTATGGCTTCACTGCAGTATTGCATTTCATGGTGACAGAAGGAATTCCATCCTTGATGTTAAAAAGCAGGAACTCTCTTTGATGTGACCTGCACACAGAGCAGAGAATTTCTGGAAATAGCATTTTCCACATCCTGAGAGGTTTGTTGTCACTGCAAATCCACAGAACTGGGATCTGGACTTTAGCAGTGATGCAAATGGTTTTCAGTAATGTTGTATTTCTTGTGCCCGGTATAATACACTGATGACATCTCATGCATCACTGGAGAATAGCACAGGAAAACAGAGTAAATAATACACAGGTAAACTTTCCTTTCTGTTTTGACCATAAAGGCTGAAATTCAAATGAGAACAGGAGAGCAGCTCCCAAAGAGCTGTTTCAACACAAAAACATGGAGAAGTGACATGTATTTCTTGTGTTCATGCCTTAGGACAGACACTAGGTTGGAAAGTAGAAACTGTGAATCTTCCCCAAGGACACATTTTCCAGTGACCTTTCAAAAGCAACATGCTGTTTTGCAGAAATGCTCTTCATCATGGTTTGACCCAGCAGGTAGCTAAACATTTCCCTCTTCCCCATGCTTACATCATCATTTTGTTCACTTCAGTACTTTCAGACTGAACTCAACACAGTGACCAAGCTGAAAAAAGCTGCAGAAGAGCAAAGACTGCTCTTATAAATCTCCACAGGGCTTCTGTTTGCCCCCAAAGGAGCCTTCAAGGGAGGTCCATGTGCATTACTTAGCACTTAGGGTTTTTTCTAAGAGAATGCCCATATTATTAGTAGCAAGATATATTCTCCTGTATTGTTTCCTATCAAAAGTTTAACTCTGTCAGAAATCTGCTGGCTTGCAAAAGTCCACAATAACAACTTCAACAAAAGCTGGCAGTTCAGACAGCCAGTCTGTCTCCCTCAGTTCTCCCACACACCTGTATACATCTATATAGACACACAGAGCAGGAGGGAGAGAAAACAAAATATGTCTTAAAGTTCTTGTCCATATCTCTCTGACATTGGACAAATAGCTTTTCCCTCAGACTTTTATGTATTGCCTCCTTCTCAGCAAGCTTATAGAGCAATTCTGGAGAAAAATTGAAATATTGAAGGGCTAATCCTTTATTTAAAAAGCCACCAGATATGAATAGTTGGCTCTGATAATTTATTAGCAATTCTGGGAAGGCTGGGAAAATAAATGTTTCATATCTCTTTGCAAGAGGCAGATGAAAGGGGGAAAATACTAATCAGGTCTGAAGAGCAACAACTTTTCAGTTTATGAAAGAAAATTTTTAAGATATCAGGAATTCAGTTATTTTCTTCCTTAAATCTCACTGCTGATACTTTTCTACCTTTTATCTATTCTTTCTGTTTCACATCCATAGTGGAGCATTAAGATCTTAGATTAGCTGTGACATTAAAAGTTCAGCACAATTATGGGTTTGTAGTTTCAGGTCAAGAGACAGCCTTCTGAAGGCATATGACACCTCATGTTTTTTCTGCTTACCCAGGTTGTGAAAATTTTTTTGGCCTTGAGCTATTCCTTAGCCTGTTTTCCAGAACGGCTAGCTAAGTGGTAGCACCTTCTCTCTCTTTATATTTCTACTACTTTATCAGATATTTCCCCTCATTATAACTGTTTTCCTCTCTTCCCTCTCCTTTTTTCAAACAAAACTGTTACTCATGCACAGAGAAAAAAATAACAAATACTGTACTTTGTATCTGGAGGACAATATTCTAGCTGAGCCCATGAAAAGACATAAAAGACCCCCAAAGGAGTAAATTACTCTTCTGAAAGACAGTATGATGAACTGCCTCTGCTGTATCCAAAACCAGACCTGTAGCCATGCCCTTCACATTAGAACCAGACTAAGAGAAATAACCAGCTGGTAGGGGGTATTTGGAGAAATTATTGCTGAGTGCCTGTTCACAGTCCCTTGCTGCAGATGGGCCTCTGAAGAATGGTTGAGAAAAGCCATAATTTCAGTGTCAATCAACTGGCCTGCTTGCATGGCTCTGAGTGGCTCAGAGCTTTCAACAGGCAGGGCAGAATGACCCCTCACAGCAGCTACAGCGCAGGTCTGAACACAAAAACATATTGCTTCCCATAAGAATGCCTTTGTTGTCATTCTAAGGAACACCTGGTGGAGGACCATATATTTTGTGACACCACAAATGGCATTTTGCAAACATTTGGATATCAGTTAAGATTGTGTAATCACTTCAATTTTCTCTGCCTACCTGCTGAAATGCACATGTAAAAGACAATGGTTTCTCAAAATCTATTATTCCCCTAGAAACAGGTTTTAATTTTGAGATTACTGTTGGCTTTTATGCCATCATTGGTATGCACAGTTTGAGCTCAACCCACCATCATGATTCTGCCTCGTGGTGCCTCTTTACAGCAAAGAGAGACAGAACATCCTTATTCTATTTTTATGCTGCTTCCTTGTTTTGAGCCTACTCCAGTGTTCAAATGCACCTTCAAACCTGCTCAGATCTCAAGGTCTCTCTTTGGCAGTCATACTGATTTTCGTAGAAAAGGCAAGCAGGTGTGTATGGCTCCACAGATGCTTTTCTGCATCTGCTCTCCTTGTGTTATCCCAGAAATAAAGCGATCTGGATTTGAAACATGAGAAAAAATGCCAGAGTCCTGTTAAGAAGAACTTATGCACTGGGTTCTGTACCCTACAGAAGAGAAGCCCTGAGTAGATTGGCATAAAGAAGCCAGCAAAGTCAGAGAGAAGATTGTTAACCTCTTTGTCAAACTCCAGGGGCTTTACAGAAAAATAGAGTAGGCTTTTTGACTTCCATGTGGGTCCTAAGCTAGTTTCAAACCTGGAAAGTTTAGTCAGCCTTCACAGGTAGACTATTCTTGGCAACGTTCTTTTCACCCTCCTCTTAGCAGCCTGAAAAGCTCATTGGTAGGTTGTATTTTAAGTAGAAATCAGTAGGTGTTTGTGAAACTAAGTGAGCAAGAAGGACACTGGTCCTCAGTAAGGTGATGCAAACCAGAACCAGATCTCCTTTTGAAAGTTATGACCCCCTTCCCTCCCTGAGGCCAGAGAACACATTTTCCTCACCAACTCTGCTAGAGACACATTCATGAAGCTTGAAGATGGAGTTCATTGTCCCTGAGATAGAGGTGGTTACATTAGGCAGACTGACACATCTGGATGAGTTATACCACAGACAGTCCTTAAATGTCCCAATAAACAAAACTTTGATTGAATTAAATGACATCTCTGCATCCAGGGACACATCCATCCCTTTTACTATGGCCCTCCAGGAGCTGGCAGGTGCTGCAGTGTGGGGACTCCACATCTGCTTTGGTTTCTTTCGTCTTGCACTTCTAAAGGCTGTGAGAGTCTGACAGGGAGCTTTGCAGAAGACACTGACTTAATTAAATGGAAGTTGTCCCTGTAGAGCAATGATAGATTATTTAATTCTCTCTAGACAGCATAGGACATTGAGCTTTTCTCAGCTGAAGTTTTCAGATCATGAGTATTTGTGCATTCAATATAGGATACAGCAAAAAGCCAAGTTACACCAAAATTAAATTCTGCCTGTAACTGAGGTGTGTTAATCATGAAGATGAAAGTCATCAGTATCCTCTTTCTATACACATATGCATTACATTTCCAGTGAAAATTATTTGCTGTTGTGATCAAGCCCAAAAAATTGGTTGCATTAATAAGATTTTCAGTGCTTCGGTGCTCTGAGGCCATCATGAATTGTTTGCCCAGTGTGCTAGATGCTTTTTTCTATTCTCAGCCCCAGTATTTGGACTCAGCCTATTCAAAACTGCATAAGACTAGCAGGTTTTTATTCCAAAATTAATTTTCAGTCCACACTTGTATTTTTGTGTGGCTCACCAACAGTCAAACTCAGGGGCTCAAACTGTGATTGAAAAATGAATACAGAAAGTATCATGAAAACCCCCAAATGAAAATTCAGTCTCCAGTGAGTACTGAGAGAAAAACAGCCTTTTTCATTAAAACAAAGTATGATGAAAGCTGGTTTTGTCATAGAATTTTTCTATTCAAAGAAAAATAAAAGCCACAGCAAAGGCCCTTTAATTCATCCACCTGATGATGTATGCCATGTCACACAGATACAAAACAATGGCAAAAAACTGGAACAAATTTCCAAATACATTAAAAAAAAATTCCCTATTTCATTGAAAACTAAGAGAAGAATCAGATAATCCATGTAGAAAAGCTGGAATGTATAGTTTCTGAAGATAAGCAAAGGTATAATTTATTATTTTTTACAAATATTAATTTCATAGGGCCCTGTTGGTTTTCTTACTGTTAAAATAATGTGAAATAGTCTTATTGGAAAGCATTTACTAAAAATCTGATAAGGATTTAACAAGATCTTTTTTTCTGCACAAACCTAGGTGTAGTATATATAGCTTGTGCCATCAACTTGCTCGGAATAGACAACAGAGGTTCCATTTCTGAAGACACTGGTGGACTCCCCTCACTGGCATTTTCAGAGTCAGTAAAGCATCAAAAGACACTGGAAAGGGAATTCAGGTATACAGGGGACCTCACAAACCTGGGATATTCATTACATTTTCTTCTTTAAGACCATGTGTCATTGCAAATTAAATGTTTATCTTGCAGAAATCAACTTTTGTTTGCATTATTTCCTCTTTAGCTCTGTTTGCAGAGCTGTGGCTCTTCTGTTTTGAAGGGGGAGTGCCAAAACACAAATTTTGAGTTCATCGCCTTGAGCAATTTCTGGGTGAACTCAGCTTCCTGTTTCTACCTTTTTCCTTTAATTTCTTGAGAGCTAGAGTATAAAAAAACCTTCTGTGCCAGCACATCAGGGATAAAATCTCAATATGAGCAGGCAAGAGCAGCAGGAAATTATCATAAATATCTAAGCACTTTTCTGTTCAATCCTGTGTATTTATGGCTAAGCTAAGAAGAAGAGAACAGATAGAAAATAAGATGGGGGAAGAGGAAATGGAGAGGATGATATCTGTATTCTGTATTAAAATTCCCCTGAATTGTTTTGAGTTACTCATAAACCTGTTCTATAGAAACTTGAATACACATAAATGATTACTGATTCTAATCAGAAAACAGGGCAAGCTAGTCCTTAAACCCATCCTTACATATCTGGAAAGAAATGAAATTGTATTAGCAAGGATGTCAATTATGGAAGCAGGAACAGGAGGCACTCTGCCACCAAACAGTAAAATATTATACAGCTCTGTAGAACAGTCTATCATCTCTTAACTCAAGTGTAATTTCAGTTCACAAGGTAACTCCTGATGACTTAATCATTGGACTGATGTTGAAGGATGCATTGGAGGCAATGTTAATAACTCATTGATGTTTGTTGCGGTAACTAGGTTAATCTCACACACAAACACGCACAAACACAGTTCATCAAGGCTCAAGAAAGTTAATGAAAGTTAGTGGGAGGTATGTTGAAGTTAATTGGGATTTTTTAATGAAAATTTTATTAGAGACTGCTAAAAACCTACAAATCAGTGGATGAATGAAGGCAGAACTTACCGTGGATGGAAAATGACAGAAAGGGAAACAGGAGAAATTGATATCAGAGTAAATTAGAATTTCTGAAATATAGAAAACTGATGAGAAAATCTAAGGATACCAGGGAAAAATCAACATCTGGCAAGGACAAGAATGTTATGAATATTTATGGAAACATAGCTTCCAAATTTTTATACCAATTTCTAAGATACATTATTTGGTAGCATTAGAACACACACATTACTTGATAGACATGATAAAATTTCAAGTTATACTGAAAAGGCATCATTATTTTAAAATATTTATAATCTGTACTTGGGAAAAAGCAGGTGATAAACATACCCAGAGATGATAGTTTTTAGTTCACAAGCAGATAAAGGGGCTGTTATATACAACATCAGTGTTTAACTTCTTCTTTTTTTTTTTTTTTTTTTTTTTTTTAATTAAAGCAAATAATTCTGGAGAATTTGCACCCAAGAATGCTGCAAATTCTCCATGGCAAATCCTGGACACTAACATTCCTACTGCAGAAAATAAATTGTTGAATAAGTAGGAAATACAACAGACAAGAAGAATCTTAATACTTGTGAGCTCTTGGTAAGTATAAGACTAGTTAGTATAATGTCAGGCAGGCCTGAAATAATGGAAAATTCATCTAACTAATAAAGGATAGGAATGTAATTATTGCATATCAACATCTTTTAATAGAAAATAGTATTTTTTTCATTTTTAGAAGAAATTTAGATGTACACAATCAACTATAAAATATGCCTGACTCTCAAGCTGCTTTTCCACATTACTGCATTCTCAGGACGGAAAAAAAACTTTTCTCTGTATTGCTGAACAAAGGCCATGGAAATGGCAACCTGGAAAATGTATCTCTCAAAGAAGAATGAAATGGAAAATGCTTTTAATGAGGTCCATCACAATACAGCTTCTGAGTTTAGTAAACCTACATAAAAAGAAATATTTGCAAAACATAAGTAATAGCAAGAAGAGAGCATTATGGGTGACTTTAGCAACATTGAAGTTCTCCCCATTAAAATAAAAAACTCCAAATGTTTCCTCCATATAAAAAATTCTTTGTCTAAAGAGGAAAAGGCAAAGTGAAAGCTTTTTACTTGTGTTATAAGGGAAATAAATGCAATATGGTCCAATGATTTCTTGGGTCCCTAAACCTGAGTTATAGGAGTCTGTTTTCTGTTCCTCCAAATTACAGTCCATCCTTGCAAGGTAAACCTTCCTCCTGCAGTTGCTCTTCTTAGTGGCTCTTAGCAAAATCTTGAAGATCTTCCAAAGAATATGTCCCTTCTTTTGAGTGAAAAATAGTTTATTTGCAAATGCCAGTTCAAGAGTAGTAAGGAGAAAATTGCATTAAGCTCTCTTTCCTTCTTTTCAGTACACAAAGCAACAGGAATCTTATAAACTAGAAAATAGCAACTGAAATATGTAAAGCTGAGGTCTCCAAGGGAAGAATTGTCTGGGGACAATGGGGCAAGGCAGAATAAAGGCCCCTTTACCAAAAATCTACAAATTTGTATTTCTGGTTTTACTGGATGCGAGACAAGAACTCACCTTTTCTGCCTGGACAATAGTGAGCATCACTTCTTTCTTCTACATTTTTTATGTTATAATTTTCAAATCAGAGTCTGAAACAACTCAGCTGCCCATCTGAAATGCTTTTTGCACATTGTCCACGGCCAACTGCTGGATTTTCAGTAATGGCAGTTCATAACAACAAATCTTCCCATTGCAAATAAACATGAAGGGCAGGTATGAGCAAGTGCCTAAGAGCCACTGAATAGATAGCCAGTAATACACACAAGCATTTGAGAGCCACATTAATATCTGAAGCTTGAATTCAATTATGCACTATTATTTTGACACTAAGACATCAGTAAAAAATATCAGTGCTGTTATTTGCCTTGTGACTTTGTTACATAAACATTTCTGTGAAATGAATGCTCCTTTATTTAGGCCTTACCTCTCTTACTCGCCTGTGGAAGTGCAGTGCAGATCTATCTCCCCTCTACATGATTGCTTGCCCCTATTACTAGTCAAAGCACCCCATTAAAAATGGTATCAGACTACTGTGAGTAATCTGCTGGAAATAAGAGAGGCTTGATACATCTGAGAATTACACAGAATTCTGTAATCGTATATTTTCTTTGCAAGTGTTCTCAGGAGCACACAAATTACTGCCTTTATTAGGGACCAGCAAATACGTTTGGATAAAACTGGAGTGGATGCATGCTATCACTTCAACCACAAACCAAATAAACACAAGCCTTTATACTAATTATACGTCTATATAAAAATCAATGCAATTTTTTTAATCTTAACAAGAATTTTACATATCTGCAGTTCTTGACTGGGAATAAACAGCATTCAGAAACTAGCCTCAAATCACACAGCACTGGCAAACTCCTAACTTAAGCTCAGATAATTTACAAGTATTTTAAATCCAGTGAGATTTTTGATGTCTAAACAAATGGAAACAAATCTCTATGTGCTTTGATGTGAATATTTCATTTGAAAGGATCTCATGTTCGCCAAGAAAAGCTATATTCCTTGTTCCCTTTAACATTAATTCTTAGATAAATAAGGACATGCTGCCATGTTCGTTCCTTCCAAGAAACACGGAACCTGTGCACACATGCTACTTGTGTAAATGATGAGGAAGGGCTCAGGAGAATACACATATTAAATGGATGAGAACTGAAACAAGGATGAGGAGATCAAACTTTTCATCTAGATGCAGGATGACCAGAAGAACTCCATCAATATGAACCCAAGCTATACTCTCTTTAGACTAAATATTAGATGCCTAAAAAATGCCAGCCTGAGCTGGCGAGTCTGAATGGTTACCTTACTGATCACAAACAGGAACAGCCATGCATCCACAGCTTGTTGGGAAGCCTATTTCATGTACAGTGCTGGAAGTTTCACAGGCAAATGTCATTTTTGCAACAAATTGAAATGTCATTGAAATGTGGCAGATCTCTGTCAGGCAGCCACAATAAGCAATTGCATCATATAGGCAGATTTTCTGTACAGTTATTGAATGAATTGAAAAGTGAACTGCTCATTAACTTTTTTTTTTTTTTTGGTGGCTCTAATAAGCATAGTTACATCAGGCCTTCTCTTTCTCACCCTGTATTACGATGTATCCAGTTCTTCTGTTTGGCTTCCCCACCTTTTACACCCTGTAGAAAATATGACTCTTTCTCTTTCATTACGGATGGAAACGGCTTCCGAGGCACCACTGCACTCTTTCATGTAAAAGTCACATCCTGGAAGCTTCAGTCAATATCGGCCTTTTCAAGAGCACCCAAATCTGCTGCTGTCAAACATGTAGGATGCTCACAGTCAGCTCTTCTGTCCTTTATCACCCACTCGTTCCAGTCCAGTGACCTTTCCAGCACAGTAAAAGCTGCCAACATACTGCAGATGTAGAAAAAATATGCAAATGACAAGTGCTATTAAGTGTGCCCATTGTCTCTTGAAACACAAGTCATTGCTTTCTCTCTGCCAAAAGAAATCTCTTAGATCATTGTGCAAATAAAGACAACCTCAGGTTATATTGATTTACATTCCTTAAATTCAAACAGGCCTCAGGAATATGTTTAAAGGCTATATGACTTCTTTAGAAGCTTGCAGAAGATATTTGAAGTGAGCACATGCTTTGTAGATCACATGTATATCTTAGTCATTTCAAATACTAAGGCAAGGGCTTCCTAAGGGAGCCAGCTGTCCTAGTCACTGCAGCTTCTGAGGACAGCTGGACACCTACTCCCCCTGAGGTCTCAGAGAATCATAAAGTCCTAACAAAGAGACAACCAAAGTCTTTTAATGAGAATTTATAGCTTATTACCTTCTTACCTGTTCAGCTGACATGAAAGTGTTTTAGAAAGGGAACAATGTCAACCTTTCATGCAGCTGAAACTTGATCTCAGTTGTATCAGTGCTGGATAGCCTTTGAACAAGAGGAGAGGTAGAATTAAGCAAGTGATTAATGCCCACTGCTTTGATAGACAGTCTGGCATAACATATTTTGCTAGCAGGTCAGTCAAGAAGTAAGATGAGTTTTAGCTCAGAGCTCTCTGTCTCTTTTTTTGTGCTGAGACTTATGAATTAATTAGGGTAACTGAAAATGTTGAGAAATAGATATTTCTACTGTACATTTGTTATAAAATCTACGACTATTGCCAACTGATTCCAATGTCAAAGTTTCCTTCTTTACTACGTACTACCAAAATCAGAAGTTTTCAGACTTTGAATGACAAGCAACCAAGAACAAAAGAACAAACACGATGATGAATTAAAAAATTAAATAAATAAAAACCACTTTCTCCTACAGAAAAAGGTAAGACTATTGTGACTAGCTGTTGTGAACCCCACAATTATTGCATAAAATCCAACTTTTATGGCATTTAAACAGTATATTTCTGTCAATATCAGACAGCAACAAAGACGAAAAATCTTTGGTAAATGCAGTGCCATAGTAAGCAGAGAAATTGTACTTTTACTTACACATCACGCCAGCTAATTTACAACTACCACATTTGGCCTCATAAATACAGTCAAAACTCAGTCCCACACCTATGAAGGCTACACTTCTTTAAACAACCTAACTCCACAGATTTCCAACCAGAACATTCTGAGTGAAGAAAATTGTGTGGATGACCACAGACATAAATGAGAAAAGATTTTTTTCCCTACCTCCTTCACTTTAGGCAGCATTAATGGAGTCCAAAGGGGAATGTGATTGTTTCTGTGGGACTCAGAGTCTCCAAAAGGACTTGTTCAAAGAGTGAAGTTATTCATGCTTTCATAATTTTTCAATCAGAATTTTCATTGGTACTCATTATGGTTGAACTCAATGATCTTAAGGGTCTTTTTCAATGTAAATCTTTCTATGTTTCTGATTATTTCCTATGAATGCAATTCCTCCATGGGCAATTAAGCTTAATTTAGCATCCCAGCACACAAAGAAAAAAAAAAAAGGAAAAAAATGCATAAAATAGTACAACTTTGTATTCCTGCCAGGCAGGAAGTAGTCGGGCACCTAAATTCACAGATACTTCTTTTGTAAGGTTTTCAAAATTTGTATGAATTCTATGAGAAACAAAACTGAAAATCTGGATAGAAATCACTACAGAGCAGCACACACTGTTTACGTTTATACAGATCTTCTTCATGTATTCTAAGAACGGTGAGATTCTCTTCTTTTCTTTTCTGTAATGGGCAAAAAAGGCAGACTAAAGCCTGAACTCTCTAGCAAAATTGCCTCTGGAATTATCTCTGCATGTATTAGAAATCAAGATTTAGATATTCCCTTTTAACCAGTGCTACATATTTAATTCTTGGTTAACCTGTGTAAAGAGTTATATAACTGCAGAAGTTTCTTCTCATCTTGCTTCTTCTGCCACACTTTGTAATTTCCTTCCTAAGAAATCTTTTCTTCTCTGGGTTTCATAAGGTAACACAGCTGTGCACACAGATCTACAAAAAATAGCAATAGTAACAACAATAATAATAAACTTGAGAAATTTATTTTCCCTGTTCATTACACTTGAGAATTAGGCCTCAAAAAGTTGTATTTCCTGATAATGGGAACCTTAATAGCTCAATTTTTTTTCCTGATGATGAAAATTAAGTCATGCTTTTATTATGGCTGCATATTTTAATGAAATTTTCATTTTTGGGTTTTGTGCAATAATTAAAGATAAGAAAACAATGCTGTGTCAACACCCAACAGCATCTTTACTCAGTTAAGTATAATTCTAGCAAATTTAGACAAATGTTGTAATAAAATAATCTATGGTGTGTTGGGTTTTGTAGTGGAATATATGGAAACACCTGCCTGTAGTTGTTTCAGAATGCATTTCCTTGCATAAGCTTTACACATAACAAAATTATAGAGTTATATAAACCTGTTGGTCTATTAAAAAGATTGTATCTGTAAATCTAATCATAACATTCATAAGAAATACTGAATGTAATTAATATTAGAGTGATACCAGTCCCTTGAAAAAACCCAGAGGACAAAAGGCAGCACAGGGGAGCTTTAATTTTATGCTGGTGCACACTGTGGGTTTTTCTTATTAAAATTTAAATTCATTCTCCTTTTTTATAGCAAGAAAGACTGTTTAAACATTGTACTTGAAAAAAAATATTAGAAATGCTCCTGCCAAAAGGACATTTAGCAATGAAAATCAAATCTGAAATCTAAAATAAGTTGCTGATCCCCCACAGGGTTTCATGGCATGGGAAAATCAAAGGTCTTCAGTATGGTTGGAGTTAATCTCGAGCCCAAATAGTTTCTTGTATTAAGGATTTTTCTGAACCTTTCTATGACAATTTCTCATACTGCTACTATCTGCTATAATCTGGTATTTAACAGACGGATTAACATCTGGCTGAGAATTGTCTTTTCTTTCCCCCCTGAATTCTATTCAGATTTGTCAGACATATTAAAAAAAAAATATATGCTTCTTATGGAGGAAAAGGCATAAGGGCATCAGGAAAACATTTTGCAGATAAATTCCTTTCCAGAAATTTTTACAAGATTTTTGAAATTCTGTGGCAAATTTTATAGCTGAATATTTAACACATAATATATACATTTTCATTCACATTTTAACGTGAATTGCTTTTAGCAGCATTCAAATTCCTTCTGAATTTACTTTTCTAAATATATTTGATGATGGGAATACTTGGCAAAACAATTAATGTTGCAGAATATTTTGTGGACGAAAAACTTATTTGAAATATTGCATTGGAAAGTTAAATTTGAAAGTAATTGTCCTCTCTTTGGGAACAAAAAAAAAAAAATCTTTTTTTTGGTTCACTGAAAACCACAGCAATGAAGGCTTACAACAATTCCCCAATTTGTTTCTGAACAGGGGACCAGTAACCATTGCCTAAGTACAAAACTGAGTAGCAGTCTGGGTAGCAGAGACAAAATGTCTTGAATAAGGTTGCCAATAAGTGTCTGGTCTGGGAACAAAATTCAGACCAACCAATCAGGTGTTCTCTCATAACTCTATTCATGAAATCATAAAGAATGGCTTGTTAATTAGTAGAAGAGAAACTAAGAGCAGCATCTCTATTGGTTCATAACAATGAACATTTATTCCAGTATTGGTATGCAAGTGCTGCGACAAAGAAGGTTGGCTAAATACTTTCTTGCATTGTCCAAACACTTCTGATTCCTAGCCCAATTCTTGTGACAGTTGAGCTCAATAAAGGATATGAAAATCAGACCACTTGGGAGTCCAAAACCAGGTGAATTAATATTTTTTAGTAGAGATGTGTTTTAAACTCTGATGGAATCTATTAAAGAGCTCTAGAAGTGTTCTTTATGTTCACAGACTGTTCTGGACACAATGACTGCTCATGATTTATATTTTTTTGACTAGAAGGACTTGGTCTACAGAACACCCAGATTCTAATGAGAGAGCTAGAGGGGAGCCTGCGGACTCATATGTTTAATTGATGTTTCCGTGGATACAACTGACTTGAGTTTACAAATTTACCTTCAACAACTGGCAAAACATATCCCAACTTCCCAAACATTTGAGTGTCAGGATATAGACATCACCTGTACATGCAATAAATGTGAAGCCAGGGAACAGAGTGCAGAATCAAGGAGACATGCACTTGCATTGCTAATCTGACAAACTGTAGCAGTGTGTGCCAGGGAATCTCAATTTTTTGGGTAATTTTCAGCAACATTTAGGCTGAAATAATCAACAGCACAAATAAAGACTAGGAAACAATTGGTTTTGAAGAAGTTCTGGAAAAAAAAATCAAAGGGATGCTGTGGGCCATGAACGAAACATGAGTCAACAATGCCATGCTGTTTCAATGAAAAGAGAATGTTGCATTAGTCTCTATTAACAGGAATAGCTCATCAGACATGTGATGCAATCCTTCCATCCAAACCCTGTCTGAAATCTTGACTTCTATTCAAACACCCACAGAGACACGTCTAGAGCATGTCAGATGTCCATGGTGGGAAGAAAAAGAAGCAGTGGGCATGTTTTGCTGCAAGGAATATTCAAGTATGCTATTAGGAGAACTTTTTAGCAGTAAGTATAGTGCAGGCATGTAATATATTGTCAGGGAAAATTCTGAAATCTCCACAACCATGAGTCATCAAGAGTAAGAGGGACAAGTCTATCAGGAATGACAGAAACGTTAGACCATTGCAACCTAAGGCTGGGACAAGCTTTTGATTCTGGGCTGCATTAAAATAAATGGCACTGAAACACTAGGAAACATTAAATGCTGTAGCCATCCTGAATTTCATCACACTAACAGACTATCTTGCCACTATCTGATCTTATCAATCTCCAGAGTATATTAAAATTAACAGTCTGAGCAAAGACATATTCTAAAGGGGACCACTTTTCTAAATCCTTTTTGTTCATATTAGAACTACTTCAGTCTTTTTGACAGTTGAAAATTTTGGCAAATCCCTCAGAAATCCAGGCAATTGTTCAAGAAGCCAGTTTTCCACATGAAGAATATGCCGGTATATATCCTGAATACTCCATTCTACCCTAGCTTCATTCTGCCCTCACTTCTCTCTACACAGTCTATCCAATGTCAGCCAGGAAGTTAATTTGGATATACAATGGTAAGGATGAGAAGGAAAGCCCAAGGAAGCCCTAATGATGAACACTTTAACAATAGAAACAGTTTTTCCTACAAAGTTCCTGTAATAAGTCAGAGATGAACAAAAAAACTTCATCCAATCCTCAACATTTCCATTCATTACTCAGTTTTTGTGGAGGCACGGAAAGGATATGATGAATTACATCCCAAGCTGCAGGGAGAACAAGAACTTATGATCTTTTGCTATAATTAGGAGGAGTGCCTCAAGCAGAGCATTGATTGCCTGAAATTGTATCTGCACTATAGGAGGCAAATTGTGGACTTCACTTAAATAAAGTCTACTTATAAAACAGGGGCATGTCACTGGGTCATTACATGCTGGGGCTGGGCAGCACCGTGGGGCAGAAATGTGGGAGAAGTTTAGGATTTTGCACAGTGCTACAGGCACTCTCAGTCTTTCTCATGCTGTGCATCAAACATGGGGAGCTCAAAGAAAATTCAGAGTAGGCAGTGAGAGCTTATGAGCTCCAAGCCCTAATGCAGAGGAGCAGAAATCAGAAACTAGTCATAGGGTTTGTATCCTTTCCATCCTTCCCCAGTAAATCTGCCTCTGAGTGGGTTTCATCTGACATGTTCACTGTAAACTTCCCTGCATTCATTAAGATGCCAGATATTCCACAAAAAAAAAAAAAAAAAAAAAAAAAAGAAAAAGACTGAAAATCAAAGTATCTGGTTTAGTGATAATAACAGCAAGTTTCTGGCAGGGTTATAAAGAGATAATGTTTTATTGGTTGATGTGGTAGATGGCATTTAGTAGGTCACTTGAATAAAAGCAATGGTTTCCCCTTATTCTGGCAGGAGCTATTGTACATGTTAGACTGAATAATTTCTTTTCTGAAGATTCAGAGATATTTTCTTTACTGCAATTGTCATACTACATTGACAATCTGAATACCATTACCTCAGTAATAGCTGAAATTTAAAAGTGGAATAGTGTCATTTGAAGATGAATACAAAGGATATAGAAAGACTTGTGCTATTCTTTCCTCTACCTTTTATTCTGCGTGTCTCTTAGTTGAATTTATTCCAGTGTGAGCATTTTTTCTTCATTTTAACATCTCCTAATGGATTTTACATCTCTTGGCCAAACTTACCTCTGATACAGCATTCAAGCAACTAATGAACTCCTTTACAACAGATCTGTCTCAGACATCAAACCTGAATTATTTAAAGGAAAAATTATCATTGACATAGGATGTAAAGGCGTGCTGAACTGAACCAACAGCTGGAAGTGGGAACAGCTAGGAAATGGACTTTAAAACCACACAAGTACTCCAAACCAAAACATTATTATGGACCCAGAGAAGATGCTCAGGCCACAAGGAATGGGTACGTGAATTAACAGACTCCTGTTCCTCAATTGGAACCTCTTAGAAGCAGTTCAGGTCATCTAAATATTTAAACATTTGAATATTTAAAGGTGCTTAATGGGAGTTGAGAGCACTTTTTTCTTTTTTTTTTTTTTTTAATCCCACTTCAGTGTTGCCAGTAGAACAAGATAATTCAGGCACTTGAATGTGCTGCTTGTGACTTAGCAAAGCAAACTTAATGTCTGGCTGCTGTGCACAGGGATGGTCTCATCTGTCTCCTGAAGTTCCAGACCTGAACCAACCCTAAACAGTAAAAAAGAAAGAAGAGGGAAAAGTGTTTATCTTTTTTCTGATTTAGCCTTCTTAAGATGCTTCTTCAAGGATCAGATGCCTATGCCATCAGGAAATATAGTTTTGATGATCACATCAGAAAGAAGTGGGTGAGAGCAAGATCACACCTCTTGGTAGCAGCTATCTGGGAAACGTCTTTAGTTCTACTACAAGACCACGAATTAAACTAGATGAGATGATACAATTACTTCCCACAGTGTGCATAAATGGAAGGATGGGGAGCTCAGAAGCAGTCAAAAGTTCCATTACCAGAGAAGAATGATAAGGAAAAACTCTGGACAGCTTTCCCCCAATGAAATGTTATTGTCCTAATTAAAGGGTTTTACTAATATGCGTGGGAAGCAGGGAAGAGGATAGATTGGAAATAAATTTTACAAGATTGATGTCTGCATCTCTGACCTGTTGTGTGGAACAGAAATGATGGATACAAGATGGTTACAAATGCACTCAAGATCAGAAATCACAAGGGGAAATAAAAAATTAATCTAAAAATACATTTCACAGTTCATGCACAGTTAGGTGCAACTTTTTTTTTAATTCCCTTCTCTATTTGGGATTCACTTTACTTGATGTAATATGTGTTGTTTTATACTTATGGGAGCTGACTTATGAATAATACAATTAGTGAGTTTGGGCTTTCAGAAAAGGTCTACACTTACTGTAATTTATTAAATTTAAGCAAGGGGTACTTTGCCCTTTTTGTACTCTACAGGGTAAGTATGACAAAGGCATAACTTTGTTGAAATAATTATTTTCCTCTCACTACATTATGTCTGAGTTAGACTCACCTCATTTAAATTCATGTTAGCATCTGAGTATAACAGAGTAATAGCACAAGGATTCTAGCTTAGGATTTGCATGGCTCAAGCAAATACAACACGTGGGCTGGTGTGACAAGCTTCTTTGTTCCACACCACAGTAAGCACTGACATGAGGAAAACACCAGGTAGCCTCACCCTCTGTGTGCTGCTCCTTGTCAGTGCTTTTCTACACAGCCAGGCTGAAACACAGGAATCCAGAAAAGGCAATTGCAGAAGATGTTCTGAGAGACTCAAAAGTTAACATCATGGATGACTGATGAAATGTTTAGTGTTCTAACTTGCATCAGATGCCTTGCTAGTGTATATCAGCATGTCTACCAAAATCACAGAATCACAGAGTAGTCTAAGTTGGGTCTCCAAAGACCATCCAGTGTGATCTCCCTGCCATGGGGGAGGTCACAGACACATTTAGATGGGTGGGAGTGCTGATATGCTGGAGGGCAGGAGGGCTCTGCAGAGGGATCTGGACAGGATGGATTGATTGGCCAAAGCCAATGGTAAGGGGTTAAACAAGGTCAAGTTCTGGGTCCTGCCATTGTGTCACAACAACTGCTCCAATGCCACAGGCTGGGGACAGCATGGCTAAAAGGACCTGGGGATGCTGATGACAGCAGCTGAACATGAGCCAAGTGTGCCCAGGTGTCCAAGAAGGTCAGTGCCATCGTGGCCTGGATCAGCAATACTGCAGACAGCAGGACCAGGGCAGGGACTGTCCCCCTGTAATCAACACTGGTGAGGCCACACCTCACATCCTGTGTTCAGTTCTGGGCCTGTGAGTACAAGAAGGACATTGAGGGGCTGGAGTGTGTCCAGAGAAGGGCAATGGAGCTGGTGAGAGGTCTGGAGCACAAGTCCTGTGAGGAGCAGCTGAGAGAACTGGGGTTGTTTAGCCTGGAGGAGAGGAGACTTGGGGAGATCTTATTGCTCCCCACCACTACCCAAAAGGAGGTTGTCACAAGGTGGGAGTTCGACTCTTCACCCTGGTGACATGTGACAGGACAAAAGGAAAAGGCCTCAAGTGGCACCAGGGGAAGTTCAGATTATATATTAGGAAACTTTTCTTCACAGAAAGGGTGGTTAAGCATTGGAACAGACTTCTCAGGGAAGTGGTAGAGTTACCATCACTGGAAGTATTCAAAAAGAGTGTTGAAATGGCACTTGTGAACATGGTTTAATGGTGAACACGGTTTAATGGTGAACACGGTGGTAGTGCTGGGTTGGCAGCTGGACTTGATTTATCTTAAAGGTCTTTTCCAGCCCTAACAATCCTGTGGTTCTATTGTCAACTGGATCAGGTTGCTCAGAGCCCCATCCAACCTGACCTCCAATGTTTCCATGGGGGGGGGGGGGGGGGGGCACCCACCCCCTCTCTGGGCAACCTGTGCCAATATCTTCCTACCGTCATTGTAAAATGAAATTATTCCTGTATCTAGTCTAAATCTACTATCTTTTAGTTTACAACTATTACCCTTGTCCTGTCACTACAAGCCTTACTAAAGTTTGTTCCTATCTTTCTTACAAGGCCTCTTTAAGTATCAAAGACCACAATAAGGTCTCCCTGGAGTCTTTTCTAGGCTAAACAAAGCAAACTCTCTCAGCCTTTCTTCATAGGAGAGGTGCTTCAACCTTTTGTGGCCCTCCTGTGAACCTGCTCCAACAGTTCCATGTCTTTCCTGTGCTGAGGATGCAGTACTACAGGTGAGGTCTTACCAGAGTGGAGTAGAAAAATCAAAAGATAGCAGAAAATCAAAGGATAAACACACAAATATATTTTTCAGAAGGTGTCACAAATCCATTGTCAGTCCACTGGAAGAATGAAATTATTGAGGTGATCTTCCTTACTGTTATTTAGCCTTTATATCATTGGTGCAAATGTTAGCATTCTTCTGACATTCACTGTTCTCACTGTAGTTTCTTTAGAGCAATACCAGTACCCACCAGTTACTGATCTGCTATCCTTGATTATAGACTAAAACCCACTGTTAGCTCCAAACCAACATATTGGAGCTGACCACACATTTTTTAGCTTATGTGAAAAAAAAATTAAACATTCAATTGATCTGCAGTAAACTCACTGTTTGATTTATATCATCATAGTGGTTTCCTTTTGGTCTGGAGACTAACAGACTGTGAGCTCTTAAAAAAGAAAAACAAAACAACCAGAAGCAAAGGGGATCAAACAGATTTTTTTTTTAAATGATCTCTGTGTGAAAATCAAGGACATATTGTGCTTTATTGAATACCTGTCTCTTCTGAGTCAGATTAGCAGTGGCAAGAGTCCAGAACTCCTGGTAATCCCTGGATTTTTTTTTTTCTTGGCAAAGGTTAAGGCCATATTTGTGTAAAGGGCAGTAATGTTATTGCTTGCCTTCTTTTCCAGTTCTATTTCCAGACCATTAGAGGCAACAGAATCCTAACAGTTAAAAACTCAGGTGCCTAATACAGATATTCTGTGATGGCAAAACACAAGGGAAAGATTGCACCTGTAAGTGAAGGACAAAGTTCTGCTGCATCAAACAGGCATCTGAGTTCATTTTGCTTGGAAGTAAAGGACTCCTAAGTCACTTTGACAAATTAGCACCCACACAAGCCACCAGTGTGGGTAGAAGCCTAAATTTCTCCTTGCAAAGAGCAGGCCACAGAAAACAACCGGTTTTCTAATATATCAGCTTGAAACCTGCAACAATGCCAAAGAGAAGACAGCTTCAATTAATGGCCAAGAACACCACCCATGTACATGAGTGGTTTTATTTTGAGGCTTTGGAACTGAATGTCAGAATGGTTACACTGAAATGCTGAAGATCTCCTCACAAAAGGCCATTTATGTCAAGCTGGTCATCAAGGCAAGAAATCTTCAGTGATGTTAGTCATTTCAGGCAATTTAGGAAAGAGGGAATAAATTTTTGTTAAAAGCATTTTTAAGGGTTTTTTCCTAAAATTTTACCATGGACGTTTATTAGCATATAATATATTAGCTATTATTTATGAAGATCTAGTATTCTTTTGAATTAGAGAGGAGCAGCTTAGAGAGGACTTTTTAGGAGGAGCAGCTTGCGGCCTCAGGAACAGAACCCCAGTCTGAACATCATGTCAGGAGAGTGTTAAAAATAGATGGTCTCCATTGTTTGACCTGATCCTGCACTTCGTGCACACAGGAGCAGATGTGTTCATTTGTCAAGTGGTGGCTGTTGACAGCACTTTGTGCCGGCACAGAGCGATAACGAGCCCTAGAAACGCTGTCAGTGTAAAGCAGAGTTCATGGGTCAGCTCTGGGAGTAGTTACCAGCCCCCCTAAGATGTCAGCAGACATTAAACACCTCTGGCCTGAGAGTGAATAGGGCAGAATGTGCTGACCCCACAGCAGCTCAGCTGAGCCTCCTGCCCTTGGCACTACTCCCGGTTCTGCTCCCAGGCTTCCCTTCACAGCAAGCTACAGTCTGACCTTCAGGAACAAACAGAAAGCACAAGCTCTCAGGTCCCATCAAACTCCTCCCCACAACTTTCCCTGTTAAAAGAGAGGAAAAAAAAACCCTGCATAACGTTGCATAAAGTCATAGTGAAAGGGATGGTTGAAAGTCATTACCTGTCAGATCCTCTGCTTGAGCAAAGCCATCAAACCTAAACATCCTTTTAGTTTTAATGGAGCAACAGAAGGGGATTTTGTTCCAGAGAAAAGAGTACTGTGCTATCTAGGCCATATATGCCTTTAAACTTCCTAACTTAAAAAATGATACAAAACTGAATTAGTTGATAGTTTTATTCACATGTCAGTAAAAGCCCTTGATCATGCAAAATCTCACACACCTGTCTGAATTCAGGAGTTTTCAAAAACTCACTAAAAAACCACTAAAATAAAAAAATAACCTGCCACTTTTTTCATATATTTTTTCCTTATTCCCCATTGATTTAAGCTTCCTAAAGTATTTGCATTGCTTTAAACTTTAAACACTTTAAAGTGTTTTGCAACACTTCCAGCAAGTCTTCTGTCTGGTATCTTCCTGCTACATGCATGACCTCCCTTCATGCAGCTGTGCTCTTGCCTGGCTTTTCACATATTTCCTGTAGCACTGCCTGCTCTTATTAAAACCTGGGCACGTTATGCACTTGTGCATCTCTTATTTCTATGAATCTAGTAGAAATAATACTAGGCAATTATTTTTCTGTCATAGAACCATTAAGGATAGAGCAGGTCATAACTTTGATTGTATGCTAGAGTCTATGGGACCCAGACATCTAAAATTTAAAGAATTTAAAGGAGCCATGTGGCAAACCTTTGCCATATTTGAAATGCCACTCAACAAGTAATTTAATTAGAAAGCACCCTAGCTGTAAAGACATTCCTTCAACTTTAGCGCCAGAATGAAGATCTGCAGACAATTCTACAAAGAAATTGGTAATTAAGCATTCTGTGCATACTCTGGGCTCATAAATTTTTCTCTCCTTTTCTCCATGAAGATTTTAAGGTCTGTAGAAGACAGCAGGCTTAACATATGAAGATCAATTTTGAATTAAAACAAAAGAGAGAGAGAGAGAGAGAGAGGGAAAGAGAGAGAGAGAGAGAGAGAGAGTAAAAGATTGTGAAACTTTCCAGTTGCTGTATGGGAAATGCATGAGCAACCTGATACAAAGAACTGTCTGAAGCAAATGCTGTTTATCTCATGCCCAAAGGGCAGACAGCAGAGAATTCACAGCAGGCACAGAGAATGTAAATGTTTGGTACAATGCACCTTATAGGTCCCTTGATGCATCATTAAGATGATGTGCCAAATCTAGCCACACTGACAGACTACATCTCCCTCAGGACAAAAAAAAAAAAAAAAAAAAACTCCCAAAACCCAAGAAAACCCAAACAAACAAAAAACCCAAACCAACGACAAAGAAATGAGCATTTACAAAAATCCAAAATACATATTTTGGGTTTTAAATGACCCATTTCTGATCATAAAAATATTTAACTTCATAATCACTTCATAATCTCTAAATTTGGAGTTAAAATGAAGGAAAGTGTTACCCCTGACTAATTTTTCTGGTTTGTGAAATCAGTATGAATATGGTTTAAGCAGATGTATAAAATGATTTCTAAAAACTTTCATTATCTGTCTATGTCCCAAGGAAATGTTCTTACTCTCTTCAGGGTGAAAAAGAAGGCCAGAGTCTTGCATCTTCATTACTGTTAGGTGTGTTTTCTGCCTCTTTTTTCCCCCACATTTTTATACCAGTGAACTAGCTGCAATCTCACTTTTTTTTTTTTTCTCATTATTAGGTTATCGTTAGAAACTATTGGATCTGAGTAACTTTCTTCATTGTTCTATGTTCTGGTTGTCCAAGAGCTTTGGTTGGGGTTTTGTTGTTGTTGTTGTTTTTTGTTTGTTTGTTTTGTTTTGTTTTAAACTGTACATTTCTTTGTCATGGTTTCAAGAAGAAAAACTTGAAGCAAAACTTGAACTGAGGAGAAAGTGTGTCTTGCCATCCATGGAGAGCAGGGAAAGTAAAACCCAGACAGATGGCCTGCCTTTTCTTCTGTCCACTGGATCCTTAGAGCTGAAAGTCACTTCCTAATGTGAGCACTATCGAAACCTTGAAAGATTTAAATTTTCCATGGAGGGCACACAGTCCAGGAAGACTTGTGTTAATGAAGGAGGATGGTTTCTTCTTGTCAGACCAATCCTAGCTGTCACTCCCCCTCCAATGCAGTCAGCATCTGCAAGGCCACAGCTGTGGATTGCCACTGGTGAATCTTCCTGATCTTCCTCTTGTATTCACGTAATTTATATGAAATTTCTCTCTTTCTCTAATAGTGCAATTACAAGTTGGTACCTCTGAATGATGACAGGTACAATGCAACCAGCTCTCAGCACCAGTTCTATGTCTGTAAGTAGTCAGAAATGTATACTTCAACTGTACTGAGGCCAATCTCTGTCTTCTGGTCAAGAGAGACAGAAAAGTGGTCGGGACTCAACCTTTTTGGGGCTTGTAGATGAAGCTCCTTCTCTGAATTGGTCCTTCAAAGAACACCTTTCTGATGCCTACAAAAGTAACCTAGAAAGCTTTCTGAATAACCATAAAACAGAAACCTGATTTCTTATTTACAACGCCCCTAAAGACACACAGAAAAAAACCCCTAACGAAACTAAACAAAAACCCCAAAGCAAACAAGAAAACTCCCTCCCAAAAAACCCAACCAACAAAAACAAACAAACCAACTTCAAACATACAAACAAGAAAAGAAACCCCAACCCTCAAAACCCATCAGCAAAATTGGGACACAGAAAAAAAACTAAGGGAATAATTTGCCCCATCCCCCAAAATTTTGCCTGTGTGTAAAAAATCTATTGTGAGGAATAAATAATACAAAAACTTAGGAAATAAAAGGGGGGAAAAGCTGAGGAATTGAAGAAAACCTGTGTTCTTCCTTCTGTGCACCTATTCTCCATGCCACTTCTATTCATAACTGAGGCAGAATTTCACAAGGACCAATTAGGGCTTCTATTGGCAGAACTACTCAGCAGCATTCTTGGTAAAGTTTTCCATTTAAAATCTCTGATCTGCATGTTATCTGATTCTGAGTAACCTTCTTCTAAGAAGAATTTATGCACTCACTCTCTCTTTGAATTCCCCTTGGGACAAGAGACTATCTATAGCATTTATTCACTTAAATTTCTCATTTATTTTTTTTAAAAAGCTCACAAGTTCTTCCAAGTTGGTTTCTTTGTAATGATTTAAATTGATTTCTTCACAGCAGCATAGCAATGCAGTGATCAAGAGTGGCACAAACAGCATGCTCATATTTGACATATTAGGAAAGAAAAATATATTTGGTTGTTTGAAAAAGTAATAAAATGACCAGAGTGGGAAAAAGCCCCCAGAAATCACAATGATATGGTGTTTAAAATGGAAATTAATCAAATAATCAATCAACTGGAAAACAGAGACTCGTCCTCGCTTCCCCTGCACAGCAAAAGTTTCTTGCCATGATTTTCTTCAATTTAGATGCTAAGTGTTGCCTCATGGGTCATTTTCAGATTATCTGAAACGTAAACATATTTTTAGATCTCTTTAAAACCAAACAAACAAACTGGGTTTTAAGGATATAGACATTATTTTCAGAAAAGAAAGAAATGAGTAAAAAAAAAAAGCCTTTGAGAAAGGCCTTTGAGAGATGCAGCCCTGAATGTTTCAGCTGGAAGCTGGGGAGTGTTCAGTGTGCCACATCTGGCCCGAGCTTTGAGTGCTGAGCCCTGGAAACCTGAACCTGTGCCATTTTGGAGCTCTAGCTTTGTTGGAATGGAGCCTAGAACTGTGCCTGGGAATAGCCTACTCTGCATTGGGTGACCTTCAGAGTTCATCTTTCCCCCACTCTTATCCGCATCTGCAGCATCTGGCAGAAAGAGGAAAGACAGGAAAAACTGTTCAAATGAGTAGGTAGGGAATTTGTAGCCAGTCAGGTTTGACAGCTGTCTATGGATTTTATCCTGTAGAGGGAACCTAAAGTTGTTGAAGAACCTTTTCCATGCTGCAAATCCTCCAATTTCTTAGGCTTCCTGTCACCTTTTCAGAAGCCCAGACACAATCCATAATTTGTACTGACCACTGGCATGCACCTTCTGCACACGGTGCCCCCACCTCAGAGTTTTCAGTCCTGAGCACTGTGAAGAAGACAATATTTGATCAGATTCCTTATGCTTTCTGGGGAAAAACAAACAACAAACAACAACAAAAAACAAAACCAAACCAAAAAACCCCCAACAAAAAAAAAAAAAAAAAAAAAACCACAAAAACAACAACAACAACAACAACAAAAAAAACCACAAAAAAACCAACCCAACCCAACCCAAAACCAAAACCAAACAAACAAAAGAAAAATCAAGCCAAAACATGCAAACAAACAAAGACCAACCCAAGAAACTATACTCTGCTTTTGAGAAACAAATTTGACATGCAGTGATGTATTTCTAGAAGATGTCAAAACCATCTAGAAGATGTCAAAATTTCTCAAATTCTGTTCTGAGACATACAATATAGAGTTCTCATACAAAGCTTTTACTTAAAAACCAAGAATGCAGACATTAAAAATAAGGTTTCTTTAAATTTACTAAGCGCCATTACAAAGACAGATTTAGGAAAATTATTTATCAGCTGCAGCTTCAAACTTGAAGACTTAGTTTGTGTCTTCTGGTTTTGGCTTGCACTCAGATTTCTTTTTAAGGGTGAATTTTACCTGAGCACTTTCCATTGGAGTTGGAAATCCAGTTCTCAAATGCCAGTGCCAGGCTGCCATTAGCCAGAGTGAGCCGGCATTACTTGACTAATTGATCGGTTTCTCTCAGAATAAAACACAAAGTGAGAAGTTTTCAATGTCTGTTGAAAGGATCCTTTGCCCCAGAAAACATGTCTGTGTGAACATGAGTACAAAACCCTAAAGATTGTGACTGAAAAGTTAAAATCTTTAAAACACATTTATAAAGGTTTCTCTGTGTTTAGTCTAGCAAGGAACACATTTGTTATGGTGATGGTAGAGAATGTGTTTCCAAAAACATAATCAAATTTTGGCAATGCTCAGGCATCCAGCACAGCCATTGCCATCTCAGGAGGATCAAGCCCAAAGCATTGCACTACATAAGCTCTCCTGTGAGATAAGGAATCACCTTTCTGCAGGTGAGAAAGAAAGGGTTTAAGGGAAAACTCATGATGGAAAAGAAACCCTGACTGGTCATGACCACATTTAGGTTAGTGATAGCCTAAGCAACTGCAAATTCCAGTGAGATCTTCAAGAACTACAAGAGACTCTTTATCCCTCTGAAAAATGTGCATCTTTGATAGTGATTTGTCTCCATTCTACTGGCTGCAACTGTCCTAAATTAGGATTAAAGTAACAAAACCTTCAGCTCACCAGTGTAATTTCATCTTCCTGCTACTTCATTCCCTCCTTTCACACTGCGCAGGACCTGCCAGGATTTCTGGGAAGTTGCAGGGTCTGTATGTCCTCACAGATGGGCTACAAAGGATGCTTACTTAACACATTCACGTAGCTGCTTTTGGCCTCATGCCATATGAGCTGCCCTTTCATGAGTTTTCATTCTACAGATCCCTGATTATCTTCAAGGGGAAAAAGAATTTAAATGCCATTCTTTCATTCACAGCCAAATGCTTTTCATACAATCTAAAAATCATCTTGTAGCTCCTTCACAGCCCTGCCCCTTCCTCCTCCCCTCTTACATCTGCTGCTATAAAATCCAGCCTGTTCCATATTTCTAAAAATTGAAAACTAGATTTCTGAATCACTTCACCTTTGGTTGCTACTCACATTATTAATCTTTGTGTCGTAAGTAAAGGTTCAGTTGGCTCTCAGCAACTGTTATTTTAGTTCCTGACAGGCACAGGCTTCCTTCTCAGTCTGGAGACTTATTTACATTCCTTATTTACATTCCTATATCCTGTCCCACTATTGAAGCTTTTCCTAGCTCTCATTCAGACAAAATTCCAACTGAGATTTTAAAGCCCCCCCTCAAATAAATCCTTAGCATCTCTCTTATGTGTGGAACTCAGGATAATGAAACCTGAAATCCAAGGTGTTTGTGCCGGTCCCTTGCTCATGTCATTCTGCTACAGCTCCAACCAAGTGAGAATTTACCCTGATTGCTATAAGAAGGAAAGGATGCTTGCAAGAGTGCTCTTGAAACACTGCAAACATTGCCTTTTTTGGGCAACATTCTGTATTTCTTCAGTCCAAAGTAACACAGATTTGCTTTCTGGCACTCTTCAAACCAGAGGCTTTCCAGGTGTCACTACAGTAAGAGTTCAATTTGACCTGAGGGGCTAGATTCTCCTGCCCCTAATCAATGTCCTTCTTCGTCTAATGAGATGAAATGACAGCAATGGCCAGCAAATGAGACAATGGGAAAGGTATTTGCAAAAGCAGGTTTAATGTTAAAGTGAAACCATGCCAAAATTTATTGGCAAGGTTCACTCTGCTGCTATGGCTGAGGCGCACAGAGCAAAATCAGACTACAATGTAGAATCAATCAATCTAAAATTAAAATCAGCCTAAAATCACCGACGTGGAGGCTGAGGATGGAAAAAGGGTAAGAATAGGAAAGGGTAATGATAAAAAATTTAAGGAAGACCTTCCTATTGAGTTGCAAGGTTCAGAGTGGAGCCCCTTGTTAAACTTAGCCCTGGACTTGACCAGTGTTTTAGGCCTAAAGGTTTTAACAGTACTTGACAGCACTTAATCAATAAACAATATAACCAAAGATTGTACAGAATTTACAATAAGCACAACAGTAGCTTACAGCCCTACCTGACTTACAAATCTAACATACTTAAGAATCTAAGAGAGCAACGTTCATGGTACATTTGTTATGAGCCTATCCACACTTACACACACACAGACCTAAAGGAGAATGTACAAGGTGCACACCTGTGAATAATTCCCCTCGAATTCAGTGAAGAACATTCAGTGAATAGTCCTTTGCATCTTCTCAATGGGAGAAGAGTTGAGTCTTGGGGAGCTGAGATATCAGCCCAGGCTCCATTGCTGGTGTTCAGCATCCGCCCTGCAAGTACAGAAAATCTGAGAGACATCCCTTTTAGGCTGGACAATGCCTCCTGCAGTCCAGGAGAACTCAAAGGGTCTCATTTAGGACCTCTGTTTCTATGGTCACAACAAATTTGGCTTTGGTTATAGTAATCTTCCATCCTGGCTGCAATTTCAGATGGTAACTTCGTTTGAAAGTTCGATTTCAAAAATGGTGTTCCACTTTGGCTGTAACCTGGGCAAGAAAAATTTCCAAGGGCTTTCCATTAAAAAACAGGAGGTTGTTAGGCAGTATAGTTTCCTGGGGACAGACAGTGTTTCTGATAAGCTCAAGAGGAACTTAGCCCAGGTGCTGAGCATTTCTGAGGTCACAGTGCATCCTGAGGAGTGGGGCAGAGAGAGAATGTCCCATTACAACATGCAGATTCAGAGAACAGAGCAGTGGAGACATATTTCTCCACAACCAAAACCAAGTCAGAGTTCCTTCCAGCTTGCCTTGGAGTACTAGCTTGAAAGTCCTTAATTGTCCCACAGATACAAACATTTGAATGTCATTTAACACTAGGAATTGAGGCTAATTTTCCTATTCAGTGATTCTATCATTTTGCAAAATGTGTACAAGATGCAACACCATTTATTACAATAAACAGTGAGTGTAAGAAGATTAAAATTCTGACGGAGGAGCTTTTCTTGGAAAAGAAAAAAAAAACTTCATATGTTTGTGAATCATCCCTGAGATAATAATATTCCCTTTAAATACCGAAAAGAAAAAATTTTCATGTTGCTTCTGGAAAACATCATGAATATTAATAAAAGAAAAATGCAATTTGTCCATTTTGGGGATTAATGAGGTTTTTTCTTAAAAAGATTTTGTAAAGACAGCATATAGGTTTTGAAATGCTAAAGACACTACTAATCTGAGACAGATTTGTGTGTGAACATTTGTACCATAAATCTGGTAGGAATCACACTCAGTTTTAAAAATAAAGCCCAACTGGTAGCTGTTTGAGTCAGTTTGTACTCACTCCTCCTATGTGAGAAAGGTGTACAGTTTTGGACACATTTAAGCTCATAGCAGCACACTGCCAATGAACTCTTTGAGGATCTTTAAAGGTTTAAAATTTTCTTCTAGAGAAATGAGGAAGGAAGAGTAGAAGAAATACCTCAATTTGTATTTAAAATGTCTTTTTAAACAGCAAGAGTCTAAGTCATATGGATGCAATTGGTAGTGTTTGAATAAAGACAGAGCCTTTCAGCTTACCAGACATTCCATCAACTCATTACAGCACAGTTCAAGTGTAATGTAAAACCCCAGCACCATTCCCGCTTCACTTCTCACAATTCATCTTACATGTGGCAAATGCTACAGGATTGTGGACGCTGTTGCCCAGTTCTCATCTCTTCTACATTCTTATACAACTAGACAATATCACTCAATTTGTGTTGCAGTTTTCTGACATCAACAGCCAGTATAATGATATTTCTGCCAGCTTCACAAAGATACAAAGAGATAAATTTTTTTTTAGGGATGGTCAGAGAGTTTTTCTCTTTACTTACAGATATCTTTAACTATATAGTTGCTGAAAAGACCTATATAAAAGGACAAAACAATGCAAAGGTAATTTGGAGATCAGGACTTACTTCTATCACTCAAAAGAAAACTGCAGGGAAGAGTTGCAGGAAAATGGTCTGGCAGTGAAGGCTCTAGACAGGATGCAAGAGCATCACAGTTACATATGACAAAAACAAATTGATCCCTAAGACATGATTTACACAAATAATGCCTTTAAAAATCTCAAACTTGGTCTGAGAAGAGTTGGAAACAAAGTTATGGATGCTTCCCTTGTGACAACACAATATAGGTATCTTTCCATGTCAGTAAGGTTTAATACAAAAAAAACCTGATGTATCTTGCTTGTGGGAATCATTTCCCCTGTCATTAATGTAGAAAAAACAAAATAAAAAGTCACAAGAACTATGGTTAGTTTGTTGAGAGAGTTGAAAAAAACCCACCCAAAATGGAAAAGTCTTATTTCCTTCTTATCCTATATCATGCATAACAATTTCTGTGACAAAAGTATGTAGGGGAAAAATTGCAGCCTGGATATGGAGATATTTCTAAACAATTCAACTTTGGGAACTACACAGAAAGGAAGGAAACAGGGAACACGGCTGATTTTCTGACAACTGCAATAAATTACCACACCAAAAATAAACTCTGATCACACCAAAAATAAACTCATATCCCAGAATATGCTGAGTTGGAAGGGGCCTACAAGGACCATTTAGTCCAACTCCTGGCCCTGCACAGGAACATCCCCAGGAGTCACACCACGTGCCCAAGAGCATTGTCCAGACACTTCTTGAACTCTGTCAGACTTTGGGCTGTGACCACTTCTCTTGGCACCCTGTTCCAGTGCCCAACCACCATCTGGGATAAGAACCTTTCCCAAATATCCAATCTGAACTGCCCCTGGCACACTCCAGGCCACTCCCTTAGTCCTGTCACTGTCACCACAGAGAGGAGATCAGTGCCTGCCCCTCTTCCCCTCATGGGGAAGTTGTGACTGCAAGGAGGTCCTCCCTTAGTCTCCACTTCCCCAAGCTGAATGGACCAAGTGACCTCAGACACTCCAAACCAGAAACTAGAAATAATTATACAGCTCAAAATGCCAAGAAAGAGATTGATATAGTAACTTCTCTTTCTTTCTCTTTTTAAAAATAATATAATCTAACGCTTTGCCAAAAACACACTGAGAAAGTCGGAACAATTTTGAACTTATTCAACACAGAAAGAAATAAAGCTTAGATAAAAAACCAGTTAATTAATTGAAATTGCTTAATAGCTAGCAAAAAATTGCAAATAATCCAGGCCATGGTATAGTTTTTTGGAAGTTACATCATTTTTTTTTTCTGGGGGAATCATAGAGAAGAACTGACACATGCCAAGCCATTTCCTCCAGGGCCCTAATTGTAGTGTTTGACTTGCTCACTGCATTTTTACAAATCCAAATGATTATGCTGGAGAAAATACAGGGCAAAGAATCAGGATTTACTTTAATTATAGGATTTTCAAAATGATAAATGAAAGCTTAGGGAAAAAGGTGCAGGTTAAAAAAAATCTGTTTAATGTGGCCCAGAAGTGTCAATGAGAAATCTGAGATACTGAGAAAGAAATAACTAATGTTCTAAAGGATAAATGTGGTCAAAGCCTTCAGTGATTATTAGCTTCTGGGAATATGATTCTGTACTGTTCTCAGGGAAAAATAAAAATGTTATCTATAAGAGTCTAGATTAAAAAATTATTGCAAACCAAGTGGTTTAAGTGCCCTTTGGAAATGTTAAAGATTGAAGTTAGAGACATGAAGAACTGCTACACTGGAGTAATAAGCTGATGTCATTATCTTGGATCAAATAATGAAAACCTTTTCAAGGAGTTATGCTGCTAGAACAGGAGGTTGTGACAATATAATCTGTTTAGCTTCAGAGAACCCCAGCTTTGTTTTGATTTAAGCTCAAGAACTGAAATAAGCCTGTCTCAAAAATAGAAACACTAGCATCAAGGCTTGATTAGAGAAAGTCTCTTATCTTCTCTCCTGTGCCACTGAAAGGCTGTCAGGTATGCCTGACTTTTGCTCAGACACAGGGAAAACAAGTCCCTTCTCTCTGGGGAGCTGAGCTCTCTCATCCCATGATTCCTGCTCATGCCAGGAGGAAATTCTGTGTTTGAACGAAGAACCTGGCCCCTTCTGTGGGTATTACCATGGAGGAAAGGCAGGCTGATCCATGGCACAGCTTTTGACATGAGATTCAGAATTTACTTCTTTGGCTATGGATAGACTCTACTGTGGATAGTCTTTTCTACAAATATAGCAGAAGCACAGTGATGCAGTGGACATCATAAAATGGCCAAGTAAATAGGGGAAATTAATTCAAGAAGAGCTCAGGAACAATCACCTTTTAATAATTTATATTCACTGTGCAACTACATTAAAAGCTATATTAACTTTACCACACCCACACTGGTTATTAAAAGCTTTTGATGCAAGGAATAAACATATTTGTATGTGCCTACATGAACACCAAAACCACAAAGTCCATCAGAAATTATGAGGAGTTGTCTGTACTTACACAAGTATGTTTTCTGGCATAAATAAATATTCATGTCATTAAAGCCTGTGTTATAACACAGGCTTTAATGTGACATAGGATTTAATGTGACATTCCTCATTTTCTGTGTATCTGGGTGGACACCACAGGGTTGGATTTACAGATGTATTTGAATGTAGTAGATGTGGCTGAAACCAGTGGAAGCTGAACCTAGAGCTCTATGCAATTCCAAATGCTTTCAGGTTCTGAAAGCTCAAATGAGACAAGATAGAATAAGCTGGCACATTTAACTTTACCATACCAATATCCCCTATTTTGATTTACAAAACATTTGAAATCCTTTCTTCAAGATTCTCTTCCCCACATCAGCCTTCTTTCACCAGCAGTTATACCCTGGTCACTCCCTATCTGCTTCTTCATTTTAATTTTTTCAACTTCAATTTACTCCCATTTCACTTAATTTCTTCATCATCTGATTTTCATCAGAATCCTTGTCCCCATCTTTCCATTCTGCAATGCAGGTTTTGCATCAGGTATTCTTCCTCCTCCCCTTTCACCAGATGTGGGCACAGGTGTGACAGAAGATGAGAGAAAGACAGACAGCTGCCATGCTTAATGTCCATACTTATCCTGGTCCAGAACAGTTATTGCAGATCAAGTTCACATTTTGGTGTAGCAAGAGCCTGACTCAGTTCAGTCATGATGGAATAATTCAACATATCAGCCAGTAAAAATGAAGTCTCGTTTTAGCATATACAAACTTTTTGAGCATGTACAAACAAATTACTTTAAGATTCTGCCTTGGCTAAATTTCTGCAGTATTTCAGGCACTTAAAAGTGCACATTCTGACAAAAAAAAGCACTGCTACCAAATTTAAAATCACTGTTCAAGAACTGTCCATATTTTTCAAGTTTACCAGAATTCTTTTTAAATGT